>NC_142092.1:58868723-59173044 GCF_054644295.1 Miniopterus natalensis | reverse complement strand
GCTCGAAAATATACGCAAATCACATTCCTCAGAGAGCTGAAGTTTAAACTCCACCAGGCCATAATGAACCCTTAGTTACCTACCACTTACAGGCTAAACAGCAATATGTACACATCTAAATAATAAAAATGACTAATATTCCATTCTTTCATAATGATGAACATTGAGGTTGTGTCCAGTTTTCTCAATTAGAAACTCTGCTGCACTGAATATATTTTTAGCAAAGTTTCCATAACCTTTATTATGTATACAAATTTTGCTGAAAAGATGAAACTGCATAATTCTTAAATTTCTCTTATTCTGGAGATATCTTTTACTATTACTAATAAAAACCATTCATTGAATGCCTATTACATGTCAGCCACAAGCTCTAACTCCTTATATACATTATTTCTAATGTTTACAAAAATCTGTCAGGTAGGTATAAAATATTCCTCCAGGAGCACAAAAGTAATAAAGCAAAAGACTTTCTGGGAGGAGACAAAAGAAAACAAATTAAAAAAACATGAAACAAATAAAAAAACAACAACACAAGTTGTACGGTAATTTTTGTTTGGTTAGCTACTGGAAAAGCAGTGAAATATTCTTTTCAAGATGATAAAGGGCATAATTTCAGAGCACTGTATGGTATTAATGATCCCATGTTAGCTGATTTACGTTAATGTCTACTGAACTTGGCACTTGTACTGGAAATGACATGGAATAATACATTCCACTTATTAATGCCACTTTATTCTAAAGTTCAAAAGATAGTGAATTTCCTCTTCAGGGAAAGGCCAGAAACCTGTCTTACACAATATCTGGAAGTCTGACACAGATTCATATGCATTATTACACACACACAAAGAAATGGATAAGCCAAAGAATTACTGAAATACACAAGTAGCAACCTATAAAGGACAATCTTCTCCTCCCCCTTTCCTGGAATACAGGTGAAATATTTCATGATGTAAATTGCCAAGAATAGTTTGGGTGGGGAAAGATAGGATAGCTAGGAGTTTAGTCTCAAAAGCACATGCTATCTGTTGTTTTTTTTAAAATATATCTTTATTGATTTCAGAGAGAAGAAGGGAGACGGAGAGAGAGAGAGAAACATCAATGATGAGAGTGTCATCAATTGGCTGCCTCCTGCACGCCCCCAACTGGGGATCAGACCCGCAACCTGGGCATGTGTCCTGACCGGGAATCAAACCAAAATCTCCTGGATCCCAGGCCGACACTCAACCGCTGAGCCACGCCTGGCTGGGCTGCTAGCTGATTCTAACAGCACTTTTTAAGGGGCAACAGTAGGTAAAGATGAAAAAGCCTTGGAAATTTTCAAATTTTTCTTAAAAGCACATACATTCAGGATATGTGTTCTTTGGGACCACTACTATTCCTCATCAGAAATCTTATGCCAGGATTTGGCAAACTTTTCTTGTAAGTAGAGAGAAAATAAATCTTTTAGGCTTGATAGGCCATAAGTCTGTTGCAACTACTGAATACTGTGCCATTGTAGTGCAAAAGTAGTCACAGACAACAATACACGAACAAGCATGCCTGTGTTCCAATAAAACTTAACTTATGGACAATGAAATCTGAACCTCAGATAATTTTCATGTGTAACAAAATCATCTCCTTTTTAAAAAAAATCCACACACTTATAAAAGTAAAAAACTATTCTTAGCTTGTGGGCCATACAAAAACAGGCAGTTGCTGCCCTGGCAAGGTGGTTCAGTTGGTTGGAGTGTAGTCCCTTCTGTACACCAAAAAAGATTGAGGGTTCAAGTCCTGGTCAGGGCACATACCTAGGTTGTGGGTTTGATCCCTGATCTGGGCAGGTATGGGAGGCAACCAATTGATGTTTCTCTTTCACATTAATGTTTCTCTCTCTCCCTTCCTTTCTCTCTAAAAAGCAATAAAACATATCCTCAAGTGAGGATTAAAACCAACCAAAAAAAACCAAAAACAGGTAGTCAGCCAGAGTTAGACCTGTTCTTGTTCTATGTCATACAGCTAGCTCTTTGAGGAGGAGGACTTCATAAATCAAATAATACACTTGATCTTTCTTCCAGCTTTTCAATTAACGGTACATTTCCCAGATTCCCAGTTTCTCTTTCCTTTGCTTGTTTTGAAACAAGGTCTTTACCAGGCCTGATAAATAAAAATTCAAGGTGAAAACAGGCAAAAGAGCAGATGAAGTATGTAAACATAAATACGTTTTCAATTAATCAAAATTTTACTATAACTCAGTTCTTCAAATGACTGGAATTTTAGAGGAAAGAGACAAAGAAGGAAAGGCAACAAGAGGAGGGAAGGGAAAATAAGAGAAATAGAGAAAGAGAGTAAGGAGGAGAGTGACCAAAAAATAAAAGAAAATGAAGGTGGCATCCTGCAGACAGAAAGATTAAAACAGGTAGAGGTAAGAGAGAGGCAGAGTTTAGTGCATACTATGGTCACAATAAATATATGATGAAAAAAATGATAGTATCTACTTGGAAATCACAACTTGCAGCTCACTTGGGCAGAGGCTTGCAAAACAAACAAGCACACACTCCAACCCATCTTCCAAATGATTATTTTAATTAGGCAAGGGTTACAATTCTTTGAATGCCCTTATCCTTAAACCTCTAAGGAAAAAATTAGTCTCTGGGCTAGAATGGCTACAGGCCAGATGGAATTAAGTAAAGAACCATGACTGAAAGACTGTAGCTTTTCCTTCCTATTATTAACCATCTATAACTATATATACTAGACCAAAAGAACTGATACTGATTAAGCATTATGTGATCTGAGTCACAAAATTTAAAATGCAGTTACCATGAGATACTAAGGAATGGAAATGGACTAATCCTTTTAAGAATGATTTTTTCAATAAAAGTTGAAATCAAGGAAATCCTTTGCTTAACTTGAAAATAAGGAAATTAAAAATTTTCTTTCCCAAGCATCTTGAGGATTTTCTGTAGCTTCCCTTCATTCAAAGGTTTCTAGCCATAAAGGGAAAAAATAGGTGAGAGTACCCTCAATAATTTTAAATTTGAACCCCTCAGTCTTAAATTGGCCTTCCTCTCCTAATCTGCTATAGTACTCCATTCCTCCCTAAACAACCTTTAACACACTTGTTAATTATTCAATGTCTGTCTTCTTATGAGATTTTGGCCTTGTTAAAGCAGTACAGCATAATCCCTGCAGAGTGGCTCTGCCACTTATTAGCTGTGTGATCTTGGGAGGTAAAACTGCGATATCACAGATGACATAATACTGTGTATTAGGGAACCCTACAGATTCCACCAAAAAACTACTAGAACTGATAAATGAATTCAGTAAAGTAGCAGGATATAAAATAAACATTCAGAAGTCAGTTTTTATACACCAATAATGAACTATCAGAAAGAGAAACTATGCCCGGCCAGGCGCGCCTCAGCTGTTGAGCATCCACCCAGGATCCAGGAGATCGTGGTTCGATTCCCAGTCAGGGCACATGCCCCGGTTGTGGGCTCGATCCCCAGTGAGGGGTGTGCAGGAGGCAGCAGATCAATGACAACTGTCTCATCATTGATGTTTCTATCTCTTTCTCTTTCCCTCTCCCTGAAATCAATAAAGATATATTTAAAAAAAAAAAAAAAGAGAAAGAGAAACTAAGAAAACAATTCCATGTAAAATTGCATGTACCTCGGTTCCAGGCTCAATCCCTGGCCCCGGCCAGAGCTCAAGTGAGAGGTAACCAATTGATGCGTCTCTCTCACATCAACATTTCTATCTCTCTCTTTCCCCCTTCCACTCTCTCTGAAAAAGCAATGGAAAAATATCCTCAATATATAGATGAGGAATTTACTCTGGAGGTTGAGAGACCTGCGCAAGGTGACCCAGGTAGTAAGTGATGGTATTGAGATCTCAATTCAGATCTTTGAATTCTAAATTCCACTCTTATTTCTCCATACTACATCAGCTTAACACAGGTGCACATTCACAATTGAATAAGGTTGGTACAGTTTTCATTGATACTTTAGAACAGACATTTTATGGTTTGTATCTTTAAGACTAATCTACTGAAATGTCAGGCCAAATTGCTTATGGCTCAAGTTTTTTACCAGCCCCAGAGGACAAAGATGTAAAAAGAATGGAGAAATAAGTGTGCGTCAGAGAATTGACACTTCCTTCTTTCTCCTGACTGTAACATCTAATTTCTCTCTTTCCACATTTTAATTAAAAGGAGATTACTTATTAGGTACAATATATTTTCTTGACACTATCCAGACAAATAGTTTACCTGTAATAAGAACATATAATAAGGAACATGATGTTCACACCCTAAAATCAACAGTTTGGGTTATAATAAACTTAAAAAACTATAGACAGGAAAAATTTCCCACCAATATAAACCAGACATTTAACAATGTGATTTATTCCATGAAGGATCTTAATCTCCCTCCTGTTTCTTTTTTCTCTCAACAAACATTTTTGCAAACCTACTATGTACTTGATATATAACTTATTAGAGCAAAGGACACAATCTCTGTTTTCAAAAGCTTTTCTGGTCTAATAAAGTGATTATAATTGATAATTATAATACTGTGTATGATAGAGGTATGCCTAGAATGTCAGAAAGACAGACAGATGCTCACTTTTCTGTGGTTACGATAGTTTTCAGGAATATGTTTTCCCACACCTACTTAAAATATAGATTTTGAATCTAATCTCTATCATTTTATTAACATTAAAAATTATTTTTCTTCAAAGCTAACCAAGTAATCATTAACTGTCTTTTACAGTGTAAAATTTAAACCATCAGGTGGTACCAAGAACCTATTTGATCATTTAAAAAACCAGATAAATGTCAGCTTTTGTAGACTTGGTCCTCCGTTTGAGTTAATTTATGACCATTGATGGTTTAACTAGATTAATTATTGAAGAAGTTACAAAGTTCTCCCCAATCTGATGACTGTAACAACTGAAATAAACCAATTGGTCCCCGGCATCCGCTTACTTTCAGACATTCTCCCAAAGGAATTTGTTCTGTTGACATGACTCTTAATTATAACATATTTCTTTACAATCCACTTGCATTATTTCATTACAAAATGAATGCACTGGCTTTAAGAAAAACTAGTCTTGCCCTATGTTTGGTCATATTTATGTTCCTAAGATTAATTACCAGCAAAACATAAAAGGGACAGAATTCAGGCTTTTATATTCCACTACTTCCCTCAGAAGCAGCTCTCTAGAGCTGTCTTATTCAAGAGGTCGGGGTACTGGAAAAAGGACCTGCCCACTTTCTTATCCAGGAAAACAGCAGATGCGACATTTAAAAAAATTTTTTATGTTCAGTCAAATCCAAACTTAAAACATGGCTCCACATAAACTGTGACATGTAAGTTATTTAACCTGAGTATCAGTTTCTCCAAGTATATCCTCTCTGTTACACTCCTGACTTGGGAAGGTAACTCTGCAAGGTGCTCACTGGAGAAGAGTGAGCGATAAAGATTTCTACAATTCTTCCCATGCTCCTGGGAAGAAATTAAAGACCAGGATCACTGGGAGTGGGAAATGGGGCTTATGTGGGATGGGTGGACAAGGCAGGCTTTACGGACGATCAGAACAGATGAGCTCAATGTGGTGTTCTTTGTCGGGGTGCTGGAAAAGCGCACCCAGCCCCCTAAATTTCTTTCACTGTGTCATCCTGCCTGCAATTCCATCCATACAAATAATTCCTTCGGGTCGCTAGGAGCCCCGGGGAGGGAACCAGTACCCCTGGGAGGTTGATCGCCTCTCTTCATGACCCCCCTAAGCAGCTAGCCGATAATGGTTCAAGGTGACAGCTTTCTCAAAGGTACTAGTTCCTTCACAGGGGGGCAAGATCGAGCCCCGCACGGGTTCTGCCTTCAAGGCCGCGAAGGCCCCGGTAGGGCGGGGGGCAGAGGGGGAGGGGCGAACTTAGAATTTTTTTGTGAGGGACAAAAGCCCCTAGAGCGGGTCCCTAGGACAAAGTGGAGCGGCAAGGATGGGGCGTGAAGTGAAGCGGCGAAGAATGCGGGAAAAATGCCAAAGAGAGACTTCCTCCTTTTCTCCTGCAAACATGGCCCCACTACGCGTCGGGAGCAGGGGGCGAACCTCGCGGGTCGGTCTTGCTTCTAACGTGAAACCCGCCGGGCGTGGCGGCGGAGGGGCAGGAGCTCCTCCCAGCTCCGGAGGAGGGGGCTCACGCCGGGGGCGGGGGCGAAGGCCGGGCGGAGGAGAGGCCTCAGAGGGGGCGGGCGGGAAGGAAAGGGGAGTCGGGAGACCGCGAAGACGCGGGGTCGCTGGCGTGCGGCGCGGGGTCGAGCCCCGCCTCCACCACTCACCCGCAGCAAGTCACTTCAGCATTTCCTCGCCTGGGTGCCTTGCCGGAGATAATGAACCGAAAGCTCTGGCACAGGGCCTGGCGTCTGGCAACGGCTGGATAACGCGAGCCCGGGCGATGGCTCTGCGCGCTGGAAACGCGCCCTGCTGTTGGCGCGCCCGCGGCGTGCGGGGCGCGCACCGTTCACTCTGCTCCCTAACTCCCCTAAACCTGACCCCCAGCCAGCGAAGCAGGGTTCGTCATTCTCGGAGTACAAGTGAGGAAACCGCGGCCTTGAGCAGCGGTCGCACAGCCAAGAAACAGCGAAGACGGCCTTGGACCTCCGGGCTAGGGCTTGCCTCTGAGGAGAGGGAGAGGGAGGGGCAGGGGGCAACGGGCAACACCACCGGCCTCGTCCCGGACGCGGGGCTCACCCTTGAAGCTGTCAGGGAGCCGTCGGGCTTGGGTGTCCGCCGCGTGCCGCTTCTCAGACATGCTGCGGGAGCCGGAGTCACCTCTTTGGAGTCCCGATCGCCGAAGCCGAAGCCGAAGCCCGAGCCAGAGCCTCAAGGAATGACCCGGGGCTTAAGGCTCAGGCTTCAGCCCCGCCCCCGCCCCACGGCCGGGCCAATCCACGCCCACTTCCGAGGAGGACACGCCCCCATCCCCGCCCATCCACCCTTCCAACGCGACCGGAGGGTGTGCGCTTTCTTTTGGGTCCCAGGGCTAAGGAGCTCGGCCTGGGGGGTGAGGCGCCCCTCAAGGCGAGGGTCCTGGCCGAGGGGCGGCACTGGAAGAAAGGAACCAGGGGGGGCGGTGGTCACAAGGCAAGGGGCAGGGGCTGAAGGGACTGGGGAAGCGGCGGACGGGATGGCCTGAGGAAAAAGTGCGAGTAATAAAACAGCTGACGGATGAGAGAAGAAAATGGCGCCTTCCCTGGGCTGGTGGGTCCGAGTGGAAGGGAGGAAGCGGAGGGGCACCCAGTGGCCTGAGTGAGGGCTCTGAGGCCACCCCCGGTCTGTAGGATCAATGGTGTGAGGGGAAGGAACCGACCCGACCACCCCAGAGTCCAGGGAGTTCGAGTGAGGTGCGTTTATTCGACATGCTTCTGCCCAGCAGTGTGCTCATTGTTGAGCACAGCGGTCAAGGGACAGACCCGGCGCTGCCCTCATGGAGTTTATAGTCTAGTGGACAGACAGGTTAATTTGTTTGTTAAACTAACCAAACCATTACAAGTGGCAAAGAACGCGGTGAAGGGAGCAAGGTCCCGAGAGAATTGCAGATGGCATCTACTTTAGTTAGGGGACCAGGGGAGGCCTCCGTAAGGAGGTGCGGTTGAGACGTGACCGGAAAGACGAGAAGCGACAGGCGGCGCGACAGGTCACAGAGGGGATCTGTCCCGGGCAGCCGGAAAGCAGATGCTGGTCATTCTCAGCCTCAAGCTGTCTGTTGGGTTGTGGCTGGAACCTCACGTTTGAAAACCAGCCTGTGTTTTATTCTCCGTGAGTTGTCCTAATGCGGAGTGTTCAAAGTATGTTGATGTACATCACAAGGTGCACTTTGAAAAACATTTTATTTTGAAATAAATACAGATTCACAGGAAGTTGCAAAGACAGTACAGAGAGGTCATGTGTATCCTCTACCTGCTTTGCCCCAATAGTTACATCAAAGAGTTTACGGGAAAGCCAGGAAATTGACCATAGCCTGAGGTGTGTGTATAGTTCTATGCCATCTTATCACATGCATAGATTTGTATAACTACCACAGCAACCAAGATACAGAGCTGTTTCATCACCACAAAGGTCTCCCTTGTGAGGAGCACTTTTTTTTTTTTTTTTAATGTGCTTGATATTTGGCTGTATAATACCTAACACTTTGGTGGTTGGGTTATATGGAAGCGTAGACTTTCTGATTATAGCTCTTGAGCCCTGTGGCTGTCAGGACCGAAAATAGAGTACACACAATTGTGACAGGTGTTAAGAGAGCGGCTGATCATCTTTGCTTTGGGATGCAGATTCTACTATGTGATAAAAGCCTGAAGCAGAGCTTTCAAGGTGACTTCCAGTCACTTATGGGCAAATAGCTTTATATTCTTGGGGGTGGAGTACAGCTTGTACATTCACTTGGTTTATAAGCCTCCTGGATGAGATAAAGAGGGGAAGGTAGTAATCTAATGACCTTTCTTTTCTAAGTCATCCTTGAGGAAGCCTATAGCTTCTTTTTTTCCATTTTGCAATGGATAAGCCCCAGAGGCATGGACTTCTGTTTATGCTGTTGTTCCCGGGAAAGACAAGCAAATGTAGTAGAGGAGAGCTTGATTGCAAATTGCACAGTGTGAAAAAGTATTCAACTTTCATTTTTGCTGGGAAGGAAAAATATTTCAAAATGAATTTCATGTTTGTATTGCTACCTTTGCTCAAGTCTCTAGGCAAGCCCAATAGCATCACTTCTGGAGAATTAGAAAAGAGGCTTCTCCCTTTGGGACAAAGACTAGTAAACATTTGTTGGCTCTGGTTTCAGATTGCATTAGTTTGGGACCTGATTCCAGGCCCAAAACAGAACAAGCTTTGACTTGATTTTTAAATTACTTTCAGAATGGATGAGAGTTTCCAGATTTTTATTTCAAAATGCTAAATTTCACTTGCCCATGAAACTGGTGTATATTCTGTATGAATACATTGATTAAACATACTTTAAAGCTAAAAATTAGCATATCATCCTCTCAGTTGGGGGGAATTTTAAATTTTAAATTTTCTTCCAGTAATGATTAGAAGTTAGAATGGATTGTGAAAATGTTATGGTTTAGAAATAGAGACAGATAAGTTGAAGAGAGAGAATTACTTATAAGCTCTAACATGCCTATTATAATTTTGGTGATTTTTTTCCCCTTTAGCTGTTATTTAAAGGATATTTGCATATAAATTAAAATCAGAGTACTTTATATATTCCATATTTCCTTTGTGTTTTATTTTGCTGTTATTTTCCTATCATACTCAAGATACCAAATGAAGTATTGATTGATGGTGATAGTGATGACATTAAAACATGGAAATCGATTTGAAAACAGACAGGCACCATGAATCCATAATTGAATATGTCAGAAGGAAATTTAATTAGTCTTTTCCTGTGTCCACACAAGAAATGTTTTAATAAGAACAACAAGAATGCCCTTATTTATTTTTTCCTTTTAAATTATAAGTCCAAGCTGTTCTTAATGCCTTTTGTGAAATCAGCTAACCAGGTACTTTTGAGGGAACAGCAATACCAACAAGTTACATCTATTTGTGATACTTTCCCCAGGATGGGACTAATATCTTTGATCTGTTTCTCTATGTGGACTAATTCACATTTGTTGTATTACAGCAGCTTTTTTGTTTTCTTAGTTCTTCTCATAAGGAAGTTACTCCAGGAATTGAATCATAACAAGAGTTTTACCAGAGGATTTTATAGATTTGGGCTGTGGCAGCAGACAAATTACACCACAGGACTTGGTAAGAGTACTGGGAGTCCATGTTCTCAGGTGTTATGAAAATAAAAAAGCATTACTAAAACATTGGTGGTATTTAATAGAGTCGTCTATGGGAAGAATTTTATTAATCTGCTTTATTTATTAGTTGACTCAGCAAATATTTATTGAACACCTATTATATGCCAGGCATTGTTTTAGGTCCTAGAGATACATCAATGAACAAAAAAGATAAAAATTCCTGCCCTCATGGAGCATTCTAGTATTCCTTTTCACATGTATTATTCTTTTTGCTAGGGCGTATATATCAAATTCCCACAGACCGGATGGCTTAAACAACAGAAGTTTGTTTTTCTTACAGTTCTGGAGGTGAGAAGCCCAAGATCAAGGTTCAGCAGAGTTGGTTTCTTCTAAGGGTCCTGAAGAAGGATCTATTCCTGGCCTCTCTCCTTGACTTGTAAGTGGCCATCTTCTTCCTGTATCTTCACATTGTCTTCTCTCTCTGTGTCTGTGTCCAAATTTCATCATCTTATAAGGACACCAGTCATATTTGATTAGGGCCCACCTAATGACCTCATTTTAACTTAATTACCTCTGTAAAGGCCCTGTCTCCAAATACAGTCACATTTTGAGGTACTAGGGGTTAGGACTTTAACAAAGGAATTTTGTTCGGCCCATACTATCACATGACTATGTTGTATCCAAATCTTTGTCTTGCTTGTTTTCTCATATCTGATACATTCAAAGCCATTTATACTTCCCTGAAAAATGTATCCAGGTAACCTGAAATTATGTGTGATGCTTTTTCTAGACATGATTTATTTTTAACAAATATTAAAAGAAAGTTCTTGGTTAGGGAAGATTACTCTCCTTGGAATGTTGCTCCATCTAGTGTCCACCATATTCTATATTTTGTCAAAGTTAGGCAAATGAATAAAGGGGAACTATGTTGGAGAAGGAGTTCTCTATTCAATAGGTTATTATTTGTAGGGCACTAGGATTCATGGTAAAAAATATATTTTCCAACACTGTATGTGGAAGGAAAGAGAGGCCTATATAATGACATTATTTTTAATGATTCAAATAATATCATTTCCATCATTTACCATCACCACCAATAACTATTTATTTTTATCCCATGAGGAAACTAATCGTTTGCCCAAGATCTCACAGATTATGAGTGGTGTTTGCTCCAAGTCTTTATGACTCCAAGGTTTAAGTTCTTAATCATTCAGAAAAAAGAAAAAGAAATAAAAAGACAAACATTTCATAATACATTCCTTAGAAGCGACACATCTAAAACTAAGCACAAGTGAGTACTCAAGTTTGTCTTCAACCTTGATATATACTTAACCTTTATCTTGAAATGATACTTACTTGCTCAGTATTTGTATCATTGTTGACATGCTGTGTCAGAATGTGTCTGTTTTAGCTATTGAATTTATAAAGGGGATAGTCCACAACATCAGTATTTTATATTTTATTTCATTGTACATATTGAATTACATTGAAAATTTTAAATAACTATTTAAAAGTTTGGATTTTTTCTTTGTAATATTAAAAAATAATTTTTGTTTTTATGTACAAGTTGAATCTGTCAGCTAAACTACCTGGAGACATCAGGAAAGGCTTCTGCAGAGAGCTGAGTTTAGTAGGATAAATACTAGTTAGAAAAGGATGCTATAGGAATACAGAAAAGCCTTTGTAAATACATAGGAGTATGACAAACCTTGATATTTTGGGGGAAATGTAAGTAGTAAGAGATGCAGAGAGTGAGAGTGATAAGAGATGACAATGGACTAAAAGGCATATGCCAAACTTAGAAGGTAATTATGAAGACACTGAAAGGCCTTAGTAAGAAATGTAGAATGAATATATTAGACTTATTAAAAGATCATATAATAGACAATTCGAATAGGTCTAAATCTATTGAAGAAATTGAATCAGTAAGTAATAACGTTCTAAAACAGAAAGCACCTGCCTGAGATGGGTTCACTAGTGAATTCTACCAAACATTTAAGAAATTAAACTAATTCTCTATAATCTCTCCTAGAAAATAGAAGCAGAAGGACTACTTCCTAACTCATTCTATGAGGCCAGAATTATTATAATACCCAAATCAGATAAAGACATTATAAGAAAAGAACTACAGACCATTATCTCTCATGAATATAGGTGCAAAAGTTCTCAAGAAAACATGAGCAAAACAAACCCAACAATGCATAAAAAATTATATACAATCATATATAAAATGGTGCAACATTTGAGAAACAGTTAATGTAATCCAGGCTAAAGAAGAAAAATTAGACGATCATATCATTAGATGCCAGAAAAGCATTTGACAAAACCCAATACTCATTCATCATGAAAACTCTTAAACTAGCAATAGAGAACTTCCTCAACTTGCTAAAGAACATGTACAAAAACCCTGTAGTGAACTTCCTATTTCATTGGTGAGAAACTTGAAGCTTTCCCACTAAGATCAGGAGCAAGGCAGGATAATTCTACTCACTACTCTTTTCAACATCACACTGGAAAGTCTTAGCTAATGCAATAAGGTAAGAAAAGGAAGTAAAGGGTAATACAGATTGGGAAGGGAGGAAATAAAACTGTCTTTGTTTGCAGAAGACATAATTGTAATAGAAAATCTGTACTTGTACTCATGTTATTACATAAGGAAGCAAAAGAAAGGAGGAAGTTAAACAAATAAAAGACCCAGAACAAATAGTTTCACATTTAATATGGTGTTGTCTTATGTAGTTCATCAATTAATATATGAACATAATGTTATTGAAATGATTCAGTCCTGGTATATCATTTGTGACTAGTTGAGCATAAAATATCTTCTCACTGTCCTTGAAATCTGTTTTCATGGACCTTCAGACATAATAGCCTTGGAGCTACTGGATGCAGTTATTATATCATTGGGAATTTTATAGCTGTTATTTGTACGCTGTATCTTTATTTTTAAAAACCTGTTTTGAGACATCAACAATGGTCATTTCAATATTGGCCATCAAGCAATGTAAGCATAGTGATGTAGGATTTGATTATTGTATCTGTGTTACCTATCTTTTTACAGTACTAAATTCACATAGGTCATGACAAGTATTCATGTTACCTTTTTTCATATTGACTAATCTCTGTTTATAGAAATGAGTGACATATTAATTACTAAAAAATAATAGCTCCTATGTCTTAAATGCCTACTATATGCCAGGAATCATATTAATTGCTTTGCCCAGTTATCTCCTTTAATTCTCTTAAAAACCATGCCTGATAGCTCTCAAGTGAGGAAACAGATTTAAACAGGTCAAGTAATTTTGTCAGAGTTGCATAGGGAGATGGTGTAGAGTAGTGGTTAAGAGCTATTTGGGGGCATCCGGAACTGTTCAGCAGGGAAATGTGAGCTCTTAGAGTGCAGGTAGAGGCAGAATCTGAGCTGGAAACATACAATTTGGGGGATTCATTGTGATCTGACCTTATCCTTGGGCTGGTGTGGTCTGGGAAAAAGTGCTGCATCATACCAAGAACAGAAAAATGAAAACAGTGTAGTTTTTAAGCAAAAGAAACTCAAGGGATAAAATGATGTATAGAGTTTGAAAGGCAGAGAGATGATGGCAGGTGGTTCAGACTGAAAGAGAAATTCCAAAGATACTGGTTGACTAGTGGAGGGAACTAAGAGATCCCTGGATATTTTATAACAGGCTTAAGGAACTTGACCTCTTGCATTACATGATGGTTGAAGGCCCAGTTTTTTGATCCACAAATAGATATATCTCTTTATTTATTCAAGTCTTCTTTTATGTCTCTCAGTGCTATATGATATTTTTAATGAAAAAATACTGAAATTGAACTAAAGATATAAAGTTATGCCCAGCTAGGAGTGGCTCAGCAGTTGAGCATCACCCTAGGATCCAGGAGGGCATGGTTCGATTCCCAGTCAGAGCACATGCCAGGGTTGCAGGCTGGATCCCTGTTCCGGGGCATGTAGGAGGCAGCCAATCAATGACAACTCTCTCATCATTGATGTTTCTATCTCTCTCTCCCTCTCCCTTCCTCTCTCTGAAATCAATAAAGATATATTAAAAAAAAAAAGATATAAAGTTAAATTTAAAAGTTTATTCCTCATAGAATCCACATCCCCTGAAAAGTTAAAATGGTCTAAATATGTTTTTTAAAATCTGTACTGAACATAGGGGTGTGGTTACTAAAAGTCAAACCACATAGAAATTAAAGAAATAATTGTTTTTTTCCTTTCACTTTAAGTTTTCTTTTGAACTATAAAAATGAAGTGACGTTTTATCACCCCACATTTTCTGTAAACATTAGTTTCTTGATCAAGAAATACAAACTTTTCTACTAGAAGAAAAAAGTTGAGAATTATTGCTGTGTTTGGTTCTATTTTTATTATTTATTAACCAAAACAACATAGACTGAGAGGAAAATAAAAAGACAAACTATGCATTAAATCATGGCAAACAGTCTATATTATAATTTGCATTTTATGAAATTAAGCAGTGATTTTATACAAATTTCCTCAAAAAGTAAAAAAGTTAAATTATGCTTAGCATTCAACAAAGTGATTGTAATTCAGTATTGTGAAAAAATAATTTTTTAAATGTAAAAGCTACCATGTTTATATAGACTGGCAACACAGTAATTCATAAAAGTTTTTGGTTATGTCAGTGACTTTTTTCCCCTTGAGTGAAACTAATCAGTTTATGCTCCATATGTGGTCATTGGATCATTCTTAGGTCCAATTATTCAGGTGCTGAAATCATCACAAGACTTTTCTGAGAATTCTAGACCATACAAAGTGACAGAAAGCTAATTTTTCCCTCAACACTACCAAGAAGAGTTGGGTATGCACAATTTTGTGACTGCAAGGGAAGTGACAGTATTCAGTGGAGTTTATGTTCAAAAGAAACCTTCTCTCAGAATCCTTCATGTAATCCTTAATTTAGGAGCAGATGTATCACCATGCTAACCAGAGAGCAAGGGGTAGAAGTGCAGGAATGAGCAAAAGATGTTTTCTGAGTCCTGAAGTAATCCTAGGCAGTTTGTAAATTCGTGCGTTTTGTTCTTGACATCCTTTTAGAACTTTTACCTGCCTTTCTTCTACTTCATAGTGCTTGGTTCTAATTCCCCTAATTACCACACTGTCCCAATCCACCCAAGCCTGTCTTCTCAAGAGTTCTTTTGCATCTCAATAACCTACCTTCCTCTGCTCGAGTACCTCTGATATTTAAGAAAAGGGACCTTCATTGACTTTATCTGCCCTATTGAGCATACAGGTTAATAGCCAACCTCTTAACATTTCCAGATATAATTGTTATTTTAAAGAAAAATGCCTATTTACACCTAATAAATTTAAATTTAAAAGAACTTATTTCATTATAAGGATGTAAAAAGAAATTCAGGTAGTTTCAAAACAGGGCATTCTTTTTTGGTAGGGGTGAAAGCAGTTTGGTTATTATCTCTTGGAAGACCAGTTCTTTCTGTCCTTAGCAACCTAAGCAGTTTCAGCTTTCCATAGCTTTATGCTCTTATGTGGATAAGCCTATAAACTTTTAAGCTCTCAGTTATTTCACAATGTCTCGTTTGACCATAATGTGATGTTGGTTTTATTGTTATTGGGTTTTTTTGGTAAATCTTCAATAGATTCTTCTTCAAAACATCTCAAAGACCCAAGTGGACAATCAGGATTCAATATCCTTCTACATTATAAGATATCAAATCATAGTATTATCCTTTAACCATTTAGCTTTTTATTTTTTAATTTATTTTATTTTTTACTTTTTAAATTTATCTTTATTGTTGAGAGTATTATAGGTGTCCCATTTTCCCCCCCTATTGACCCCCTCCACTTCCCTCCCACCCCCTTCACAGGCCTTCACCCCGTTATTAACTGTGTCCATGGGTTATGCATATAACTTCTTTGGTTAATCTCTTCCCACCCTCCACCCCCTTCCCTCTTTCCTCTGAAATATGATCATCTGTTGCATGCGTCAATGTCTCTAGATCTATTTAGTTCATCAGATTCTTTTGTTCATTAGCTTCTTGTTAATGAAGACCCTTCAACTTTTCATGTAGTGCTGGTCTGGTGGTGACAAACTCCTTTAGCTTTTCCTTGTTTGAGATGCTCTTTATCTGACCTTCAATTCTAAATGATAGCTTTGCTGGGTAAAGCAATCTTGGTCATAGCTCCATGTTTTTCATCACTTTGAATATTTCTTGCCACTCCCTTCTGGCCTGCAAAGTTTCTATTGAGAAATCAGCTGACAGTCATAAGGGTGCTCCCTGGGAGGTAACTAACTGCTTTTCTCTTGCTGCTTTTAAGATTCTCTCTTTGTCTTGAACCTTTGGCATTTTAATTATGATGTGTCTTGCTGTGGGCCTCTTTGGGTCCCTCTTGTTTGGGACCTTCTGTGCTTCCTGGATTTGTAAATTGATTTCTTTCCCCAGGTAGGGGAAGTTTTCTATCATTATTTTTTCAAATAGGTTTTCAATTTCTTGGTCTCTTTCTTCCCCTTCTGGCACCCCAATAATATGAATGTTGGGCCTCTTGAAGTTTTCCCAGACGCTCCTTATACTATTTTCATATTTCTGGCTTCTTTTTTCTTTTTGCTCTTCTGGTTGGGTGTTTTATGTTTCCTCATGTTCCAAATTGCTGATTTGATTCTCAGCGTCCTCTACTCTACTGTTGATTCCATGTAAATTATTCTTCATTTCAGTTCCTGTAGCTTTCATTTCAAATTGGTACTTTATTATGTTATCGATTTTCTCAGTTATTTTCCTAACAATCTGCTTAAACATCCTTATAACCATTATTCTGAATTCTGTATCTGTTAGCTTGCTTGGATCTATTTCATTTAGTTCCTCTTCTAGAGATTTCTTCTGTTCTTTCCTTTGTGACATGTTTCTTTGCCTCCACATTTTGGCTGCTTTCAGGTGTTTGTTTCTATGTATTAGGTAGAGCTGCTATGTCTCCTGGAATTTATAGAGTGGCTTTGTGTAGTAGGTGTCCTGTAGGGTCCAGTGGTTCAGCCTCCCCAGTCACCTGAGCTGGGCCTTCTAGGTGCTCCCCTGTGTGGCTGTGTGCACTGTCCTGTTGTAGTTGAGCCTTGGTTGCTATTGGCATCAATGGGAGGAACTGACCCCCAGGCCAATCAGCTGTGAGGACCAGCTGCAACTACAGCCAAAGAGCTGCTGTGCTGGAGACACCCCTATGGAGCAGGATTTACTTCAGTGGAGCTTTGGTGTTCACCAAGTGCGCCCTTTGAGTGTGCCCCTCATGGATGTGGTAGGGTTGCAATCCAGTGTGGTTGAGTCTGACTACCAGGTGCACTCTCTCTGGGGCCTCCCGGGAGGTGCAAAGTCAGCCTCTGCCAGTGCTTTGCCCAGTGCCACCCAGCACGAGCTACACAGTAAACCATAGTTGGCTGCTACTTGCGCTGGTCTTGGCGTTGTCCAGGAGGCCAAGGTATGAGCCAATGCAGGCTGTCGCTAGTGCCAGGCATGGGGCCGCTTACCAAGCTGTATGGGGCTGGCTGATGCTTGAGAGATTTTAGGAAAGTCCTAAGCATGAGGGTCGAGAAGCCACTTGCATAGAAAAGCCCCTGGAAATGGCCTGGATGAGCTGCAGGTGGGGAGGGGCGGGGCCTCCGGGAATCACGGGGCGGGGCCAAAGGTGAGAGTCAGGTGCTGGCGATTCAAATATGGCACCTGCCTGCCGGCTGTGTGCGGGGAGGACTCGCCAAAGGAGCCATGGCCTCTGTCAGCCCTTCTGCCTGGGAGGAAGCTGCCCCCCCACCTCTCGCCCGGATCTCAGGCAGGTTAGTTCCTCCCCGAGTGTCCCAGGTCCTTTCAGGCTGCTGCCCGGAGCTGGGCTCAGAGGGAGCGTGTCTGAGTGAGTCCGTGCGGGGCCCTGTAAGAGGAAAGCCTGGGGCTCCCACAGCCTCCGAGACCCTCAGGGACAGTCCCCGCTGGTTTCACAGCCCGGAGTTGGGGGGACGTCTCTTCCCGGCCCTGGATGTGGGGCTGAGACCCCTGGCTCCTCCGGGAAACCTCCCTGGTTTAAACCGCGGCACCGGGGTGGCCCCGCCGCCCATCTCGGATTCAGTCCCCGTCTGCCGGTGCCTCCGCCCCTCCTCCCGGTCTCAGTGCTGCTTCAGTTCCCTGGTTGTAGGGCTTCTGTGCAGCCAGATTTCAGGAGGCTTTGAGTGACGGTGGTTCTGTATTTTCGTGGTAATTTTGATGTGGTTGTGGGAGGCAGCGGGTGCAGCTGTTACCTACACCGCCATCTTGTTTCTCCCACCATTTAGCTTTTTAAAAAATATATTGATTATTAAAAAAAAAGATACCATGAGTATTTCAATTACAGAAATGTGTTCTGTTCTTCTAGAAATTAAAGTAATTTACATAATAAAAAACTCTCTTCATGGTTTGAAAATACTTTTTTAAAAAAAATCCTCACCTGAGGATGTTTTTATTGATTTGAGAGAGAGGAAGGGAGAGTGAGAGACAGAGAAACACAGATATGTTGGTGGCCTCTTATACGCGCCCCTACTAGGAACTGAACGCACAATCTAGGTATGTGCTCTGATCTGAATGAGACCTGAAACCTGAAACCTGGTGCACTGGATGATCCTCCAACCAGCTGAGCCACCCAACTAGGGTATGGGGAATGTCTTTTAAAACTGCATTCTATCAATCCCTACTTAATGTCCCTTTTACCCCCCACTTCCAAAAGTCCGCTTAGTTCCTGAGCCTTTGGAAGATTCTGGATAGACATCAACTTAGTTCTTAGCTTTTCCTATCATATCCTAAGCCACTTTTTTATAATGACATATATCTGTCATAATCTCATCATAATCTTCACTACCCTAAAAATCCTCCATGCCCCACCTATTCATCTCTGCCCCCCAACCCTGATTATAACTGATCTTTTTATTGTCGCCATAGTTTTGCTTTTTCCAGAATGTAGTTGAAATCATAAAGTACAGGATGTCGCAAAAAAATGTAGATACATTTTAACAGCTGATAGCTCAATTTTGAAAATGAAATGTATTTTAATAAACATTTCCTTTATAATTATTCAAAGTGTGTGTATACATTTTTTGGGGGGGGGACATCCTGTATACATTATTTTCTCATCTTTTTCCCCCTACAATTTTATATGTGTTTTGATATTGGTTTTGTTTGCCATTTAGTGATTAGGTTGCAATAATTTTTATTACTTTTTCAATAGGTAATGCATCTATGTGGCTCGAAAACCAAAACAATATAGTGTATATATTGAGAATTCTTTTTTTCTTTTTTTTAAAATTTCTTTAAAAAATATATATATATCTTTATTGATTTTAGAGAGAGGAAAGGAGAGAGAGAGAGAGAGATAGAAACATCACTGATGAGAGAGTCATTGATTGGCTGCCTCTTGCACGCCCCTGACTGGGGATCGAGCCAACAACCCGGGCATGTGCCCTGACCGGGAATCGAACCCCGATCACCTGGATCCTAGGTCAATGCTCAACCACTGAGCCATGCCTGGCCGGGCTATATTGAGAATTCTTTATCTTGTCTGTCTATTTTATACTTCTTTGCCCTGCCCTTTATTAGTAACCACTTTTTTTACTTCCTTGTATGTCTTTTCGGTGTTTCTTTTAATGCAAATACAAACAGATATTCTTATTGTTCCCCTTTTTACATAAAAGGTTGCATACTATTTATACTGTTCTATGCTCTGTTTTCTTCACTGAATAATATATATATTAGAACACAGAGGATTTCCTTGTTCTTTTTTACAGCTCTGTGAATATCCCAATGTTTATTTAACTAGTTCCCTATAGAGAATGACTTGGGTTTGTTTCTCATTTTTTGGCATTCTGTAGGTTTATAGGTATATTTGTATATAAATTTCCAGAAGTGGGAGAGTTGCAGAATATTGACTTAGTATTACAGTGTACCTAGAGAGGGATTAGCTGTCATCTGTTTTGTAACCAGGAAAATAGCAACCACTTCTAGTATTTGCAACAGAGAAAATGTAATTCAGGGAAGTGGTTGCCAGGTAATAGAAGAACTGAGTGCTTAATTGAGAAAATGAAGCAACCCAGAGATTAGTAACAGCAGAAGAGCCACTGATTGTAACCTGGAGAGAAAAAGTAAGAAGGCTTTGTTACTGAATCCCAGAGCTGGGGGTCATCTGTTGGAGGCTAGGACCTCTAGTGGGAACTGGGACCCCTAAGGAGACAGTCACTGCCAGAGAAGGTCATGGGATAGAAGAGAGGGGGAGAGAAATGTCCTGTTTTATTCCTTCTTTTCCTTCTCCCAATCTTTCAGAAATCAGCGAATAGTGAGCCTGTTAATAGAGGTCTGTCCCCCTTATAGTACAGAGCAGACCAATGGACGGGCAAAGAATGGATTTGAGGACGTATGGGCTCAGAATCTATGTAGTCCACTGCTTTTGCTGGTCAACATTTAAGTTCACCCTTCTACTCATGTTTTAACACCTTCATACTTCTGCCTGTCATACAAAGACACTTTCCCCTTCTCCCCAGACGTGTTAGTCATTGTATCCTCAAGTTCGGGATCTGCTGGTGATCCTCATTCCCTTTCAGCAAGTCCAGATGTGACTTTTTGTGGCCTGGTGGCTTATGAACTAAATTGTAAATTAAGTTCTACTAACTGACACTCCATACAAAACTGTAGGAGAAGGGGAAGGGAAAAGCCTAGAAATCATTGGTTAATATGTACATAACAAAAAGGGGCATTAGTGCTGTAGTCTTTGTTGCTGTAAAAAGTCACAAGGTCATAGTTGATTTTTATCACTTCCCTCTTCTACCACTCATTCCACATTTCCTTTGTTTTTAGCTAGTGCCACAAGTCTTTGGCACGCTATCAGTCAGGATACATTCAGAACAACCAAAAATGTACTCAGTCTTTCAACAGAGATAATTTCCTATAAGGAATTGGTTAAGCAGTTTTGGGGAACCAAAAAGGCTAAAAAGGGGATAGTAGGCTAACCCAGAGATAGGAACTACAGGATGAAGCCACCACTCCTAGGTCAGGAGAGACAAAAGGAAGCTTGAAGAAGAGTCCCCTCAGACCCCCGAAGAGGGACCACTGCCTAACTGCTGCTGATATCTTTGATTAGTCATGATGAAGCTGATTCTAGGAATGCTTCCTCCCCCCCCCCCAAAAAAACCCCCTCTGAACATTATCATTGATAACCAACAGTCAGGAAAGGAATGTATCTTTTCTCCCTCTTCTGCCTTGTGGAATTGAACAGGAAGCCAATTGGCAAAGTAGAAATATAGTTCTCATAGTCTGCTCTAGCATCACAAAGCAGAATGTAAAAGTGTGGGTTTGGACCAACAGAAAAATGGTTTAATAACTGAAATAGCTCATCACTTTGCCTATTTAATATCCATAAACAACTTTCTACATCTATTTCAACTTCCCATACAGCAATAACAAATTTCAGCTTTTCTTTAACAAGATACAATTATCCTTTGTAGAAATAGGCACTCTCACCTTTTCCCCAAAAAGAAAAGGCCCCAGCCCTGGCCTGTGCGGCTCAGTTGGTTAGAGCGTTATCCTCCTGTACACAGGAAGGCCTCGGGTTCGATTCCTGGTCACGGCACATACCCAGGTTGTGTGTTTGATCCCCGGTTTGGGCTCATGAGGGAGGCAACTGATTGATGTTTCAATCTCACATTGATGTTTCTCTCTCTCTGTCCCTCTCCCTTTCTCTCTCTTTAAAAAAAGTCAATAAAAAGCATGTCCTCGGGTGAGGATTTAAAAAAAGAAAAGGAAAAAAAAAAGTCCCAACTGTCATTACAATAGTTTTACACTAACTTTTACTTTGAGAATGTAGAGGAGAAAATGAATATACTTGACACAAAGAAGTTAGAATTGACAGACGTGGTAACTGAGGACATGTGGAATGGGGGGAGAGAAGAAAACTGAATATGTGTTAAAAATTTTACACTATGGGACAAATTCTGGTTTGAGTTTGAGTGGAGTTCAGATAGATCTGGGCTTAATGTAGAGTTACCAACTGTCCTGGTTTGCCCCGGACTGAGGGATTTCCTGGAACCTGAGACTTCCTATTCTAAAACTGGGAAAGTACCTGGCAAACCAGGACCAGTTGGTCACCCTAGTCTAATATGAACTGTCAGAGCAGATTAGAGACAGGAACTTGTTGGCATGAGCACTGAGTCAGTCACTTTCTGGGATAATCAGTCCTTAGGAAGTGAGCAGTCAAGATGCCTTTAACTTGGCCCAGTAAGAGAGCCTTTAGTGATGCAGGGAAATGGTGATTCTTAATACTTCATGGTTGCTACCATTCAAATCTGCCCCAACCCTTGGAACCCATGGACCCAGTGTGGGTTCTAGGAAGAGAGGATGTTGGAAGTAAAATCTGTGACCCCCCTCTAATAGCGCAACCCAGAGGGGACAGATTCTTTCTCACCACAGACCACACCACAGCTCTGGAAACTTGAGGGTTTTAGTGCATTGGTGACTTCAGTTGAAGGTAGGTTGGGGTTTGGAAGTGGTGGGGAGGAGGAACTTGATAATACACTGGCACACTACCGAGCTGAAATACTTGGCAATACAGAATAACATTTATGCAGGTGGGACATAAATTAGTGAAGTTTGAATTGTACAGCAAAGGTACAATCAGCAGGCTGGGAAGGGGGAGGCAGAGGAAACTTGGGGCTACACTTTGGATTAAGGTTACTTTCTTTGTAATATTGCGCCATCTAGTGTTAATTCTCATGTTCTTCTTTGTCCTAGTTAGATTATTAAAAGAAAGCAGATGAATTAAGAATCTGAAGTCAGTTTCCAAAGTCATTAGTCATTTGTTTGTTCATTTGACACATACTGATTGAATGCCTTATATATGCCAGTTACTTTTCTAGGTGTTGGGACTACAGCTGTGAACAGAATGGACAGAAATCCTGAACTCATGGAAGCTTACATTCTTGTAGGGAGAAATACAATCAAATAAGAAAAATTAGTAAAATATATGTTATGCTATATAGTTATAAATGTTAAGAAAAAATAAATCAAGGAAGGAAGAATTAAGTTTAAAATTTTGGGGGGCAGCAGACTCTATAATTTTAGATCATATGGTCATGTAGGCTTTGCTGAGAAGACTACTTCTGAGTAAAAAAACAGAATAGTGAGGGAGCATTCCAGGCAGAGGAAATAATCATTGCAAAGGCCCTGAGGTGGAAGCATGTCTAATGAGTTTAAGGAACAGCAAGGAGGAATATACTGAAGTAGGGGGAAAATATTAGGAGATGAGGGCCTTGGGGATCACAGTAAGGACTACCCCATTCTGAATGGGATGGAAAATCATAATAGAGTCTTGAAAGGGGCACTGTTTTACAAAGTAATATACAGGGTATGGCAAAAGTAGGTTTTTCTTGTGTTATTTATTAATTGTATTCTTTTCCATGCAAACAGCTGTAAAACTATTTTTGCCCCACCCTGTATAAATGATAGCCTATGGAATGTATCCTTCCACAGGTTTTTTTTTATAAACATTATTCATTCAATAAATATTTTTGCTGAGGTTTTCTATTTTTCATTTGTTTTGAGATAAGATTTGCTTATTGCAACATTTTTTTATGATGGCTGCTTGTCAGATCATTTTAGCACCTGATTTATCTCTATATTAGTACCAGTTGATTGCCTTTTCTTGTTTGGGTTGTGACTTTTCTGGTTCTTGGTATGATGAGTGATTTTTTAAAAAAAATTCTAGTCATATTAAGTTTTGAGACCCTAGATCCTACTTACGTCTTTTATTTCATCAGGAGAAGTAACCTGTTTATGTTTAGTGCATAGTTCCTGGTAATTTTTGGGGCTGTGGTTCCAATGACATACAAGTTTCAGAGCCTATACAACATTATCCTGGTTCACTTTGTTCACCTGGTGCCACCAGGGCTCCAACTTGATCCTGCTGATGCTTCCTGCAGGGGTAAAGTGCACTTTCCTAGGCAGGTCCTGCTAGATGGAGTGTGGGAGATGCTGGGCCATGGGGCAATGAGTGCTTCCCTGAGCCTCTCTGGGCCACCCGGTACCTGCCTGATCATTGCTGGTATTGCCTGAGGGAGTGGAAGGTGCTTTCCTGGGTTCCCCATTGCCAGTGCCACTAGGTGGTAAATGGAAGATGCTGGGTCTGTGGGACAGAAAGTGTCTCCCATGGCCTTCTCTCTAGGTCACATGATATCAACGAGCTTCTTACTGGATCTTGACCAGTGCTGCTGAGTGAGGGAAGCATCAACCTGGGCATCTCTCTGCCCCTGGTGGTAGTGGTGGGGTCACTCCTTGCCACTGTGTAGAGCCCAGGGGATGCTGGACATGGGTCTCCCTCTACTGCTAAGTGGAGGGCCAGGAGACATTGGGCCTGTTTGTGCTTCTAGATGGAATTCTCTGCCAACTCTTTGCAGGTGCTGCTGGTGCAGGCAGAGCAGGCCAGCGAGGTATGGAGTGGGAATGGGGTTCCTCACTAGATTTCTGCTGGGGTGCCTCTTTCCTGGGCCTTCAGCCAGAAAGATTTGGCTTTTCCTACAGATTTTTTTTTGTGTCTATGCCTTTTGGTGGTTCTGAGTTGTAGGCCTCTGCTGTGCCCAGTCTGGGATATATGAGAGAAAAATCCCAAGGAATTCACTTCCATGTTTTCCCTCAAGTACTAAGGTCCCTAGCTAGTCTGCCTTACTTTTCCCACTTTTCAGAGCCCTTTATGGTTGTCTGTAATTATGTCCTGGATTCTTAGCTGTATTTAGAGGGGAGTAACAGGAAAAAGTGAGTCTATATCATCTTGGCTAGGACCAGAAATCTCAAAATAGCATACTATTTTATATATCTTTCCTCCCCACCTCTTTACTTACATTTTGCTTTAAATAACAAGAAGAAAGCTTGGAAACTTCCTTATTTACATAACCAAGCTCACAGATACATGTTCTGTTTTCCACAAAACTGGAGGAGGCAATGTTGTCACGCTTTTTCTCATCATGTAACAAAGATCCCATTCCTCCAGTTTTTAATAATGTTCCTTACTTTTGAGCAGTGCCCTCCAAGAACAGATGTATACTAACAGTCTGTTCAAAGAAATTTAGGCGTTCTCTATCATACTCCAAAAAAAATCTTTTCAGCTTCCATCCACTGACTGCTTACTTCTAAAACCACTCCTACAATTTTAGGTATTTTTTATGGCATCACCTCACTTTTAGGTATGAAATCTATAATAGTTATTTATTGCTTCATAACAAATTACCCTAAAATTAGTTTAAAACAACCACATTTATTATCTGACAGTTTCTGTGGTTCAGGAATTTGGGCATGGCTTAGCTGGATGTTCTAGTTCTGTCTCTCTCACAAGGCTGCAATCAAGATGTTGACAGGAGATGAGGTCTCATCTGAAGGCTCAGCTGGGGAAAGATCTGCTTCCAACATCACTTACATGGTTATTGGCAGTATTCAGTTCCTTGAAGGTTATTGGACTGGGGGGATTCAGGTCCTTTCTGGGTTTTGGCTGATCGCTGCCCTCAGTTCCTTGCTATGAGGGCCTCCCCAACATTTCAACTTACTTCATCAAAGGCAAAAAGAAAGAGAGTCTGCTAGTAAGACAGAAGTCACAATCTCATGTAACCTAATCAAGAAAGTAACATCTCATTACCTTTGTCATATTGTCATCTGAAGGCTCAGTTGGGAAAAGATCTTCTTCCCATGTCACTTGCATAGTTGTTGGCAGTATTCAGTTGAAAGCAAGTCACTCCATTCAGCTTGCACCCAAGGTGGATTGGGGGAGGGGGAGTGTAGATTACACAAGGACATGAATACCAAGGAAGGCGGATCGTTGGGGGCATTGTAAGGCCTGCCTGCCACAGTAATTATTAATATTCCTTATAATTTTAGTGTTTTAATAGCCAATAAACTTATCTTTTATAGAATATTTACTAAGCTTCAGTTTTCCTCCCATAAAAGAGGGTTAAAATAATAACTTATTGTGACTTTAGACTCTCCAATTTTTTGTGACTATGCTGTAATTCATCACTAATTTATGGAAATGTAGTTGATATGTAGTCATTTTTGTAGAGGTGATTACTCCCTTTCCTGAACAACAATGACATGTTAACCATGTCTTCTTTATGAGTTTTAGCACATTTAAACTTGCAAAAGAGATATTTATAAATAGTTTTATTTTCCTTGCTAGACTGTAGGCTTCTTGAGGGCAAATTATGTATTTTGTTGTTCTTGTTGTCAATCCTCACCTGAGGATATATTCTTTTCCATTGATTTTTTAGAGTGAGTGGAAAGGAGATAGGGAGTGGGGGAGAGAGATAGAGAAACATTGATATGAGAGAGAGACATCAATTGGTTGCTTCCCACATGTGCCCCGAATGGGGCTGGGGACCCAACCTGCAACCAGTTACGTGCCCTTGACCAGGAATCAAACCCTTGACCCTTTGGTCCACAGACCGAAGCTCTAACAACTGAGCCAAACTGGCCAAGGCAAATTATGTATTTTTAAAAAACATTGTCCTATCCCTGACTGCATCTAGAAGAACATATTTACCATGGAGTTCAGTAGATATCTATTTTTTTAAAATAAAATTCCTGTAGCAATTTAAAAAAAGCCCCAGTATTTTTGTAACAGTAAAAGTAAGATATGTATTTGGTAGAATGCCTCTGGTTTACTCAAGTTCAATCAGATACTAGATAGATCAAATACTAATTGAGGAGATTAATCACAGGCAATATATGTCACAACACTGAAAAACAGAGTAAATATTTGATGAGTGAGTGGATGAGTATGTTTTTCCTTACATATATCCCTTTGACATTTTGTGGGTATCTATCTATGTATTTTGAACTAGAGTTTGGGTGTATGTCCTCATAAGCCATTCATTTTATACCTCCAAGAACATTTCTACTTTATAATATATAGATAATAACATTACTGTGCACTAACATTAATTATCTGTTTATCTAGCACAGGTAGATTTAGATGGTTCAAAATTATAAGGAGAAAATTTATTTTGAAAGATTACACATTTTTTGTAAGTTTGTAAAACACTCAAAAATTTAATGTTTTATCTTTAAGTAATTATTGTGATTCACTTATTGACCCATAAATCTAATGATAAAACAATCAAATCCCTCTTGACTGACATGCTATCTTAACATGTTTAATTTGTGGAGGAGTTCTAAAAGCTGGATCCCAATTGTATTCTGGTGATAACAACTTAGTGGGCTTATTGATAAAAAAATATTTGTTTAGGTGATGTTCATATGTGCTGCTAAGTTCATTTTTGATGTCATGAATCACTCCTTTTCTATATTCTGCAATGAAGTTTAAAATGTCTTTGGGTGTGCCACCAAAAATTGCACTATGGTAATAGAAATCTCCCTGTCCAAAAGGGATGAAAGCTGCTGATTTAGATCTTCTTTCATAAGGGAAATTTTTAACATTTTCAAAATACAACCGTGAGTGAAGTTGAGCTACAGATTTGCCCAGGGCTTCCACTCCAAAGTTATTCTTGAAGATCTGATTTATACTCATACTGAAGAGAAAGTTAACTTCATCCTTGATGTGTTTTAAAATGTACAAATTTAAGTTGTACATGTTTATGGCATTAGTGTCTTCCCACTCGTTTTCTCTAAACAAACCCAATAGTTTAAATGTTCGAAGGGGACCTAACTCTATGGGAGGTAGACAGGAGAAGTCATCCATCAAGATGTAAAAGATAACTTTGTGGCCAATCATAAAGTACTTATTAGCAGATTCGATGAACTGTTTCAGGTACTGTCTTGTAATGCTGTAAAACATGGAAAAAAAACATAGGAAAAACTTATTTGCTAAAAATCATCAGGAAAACACATGTCATTTAAACATGCTGTCTAACATATATGTCATTGTTGCTAAAGAACTACCAGTAGGTAAGGGTAGAGAAGTTGAGTCTAGATCTTTATTGGTTGAAGAGAATGTAGTGATTTGGGAGCCTGAGAAGAAATATGAAGTTTGTTGTGAAGAAAGAAAGAAAAAACAACTAAATGAATTTTAATGAAAAGATTCCCAAGTAGTGTTAAAGACTCAGCCACAGCTGGAGAAAATTACCACAATAGATAAATAAGTATACAAGTCAGATAGAAATAATGATTAGGGTTAATTATGAATAGCTCTTTGAGTGTAGAATGTCCTTGGGTGCTTATCTACACTTTTCCAAAATAAAAAAGGATGACTATTAGTAGCACTTACTTTTCAGGAAACCGTACAAACAAGCCTATGGTAATGTTTAGCCTTTTATAATATTTTTCCAGGACCTGTCTATTGTAAGTTTCTTCCCAGATGACTGGAGCAAGCCAATCGGTTGTTGTTAATACATCAGGACGTTTTCTGTTGAACAAACAAGACACAAATTAAGCAGGTACCACTTTATTATGACAGCAGAAGTTGTCGTCCAAGTGAATATGCTAACGATTATAAAGTACTTACTATGTGCCAGGCACAGTTATTGAGTGCTTTCCATTACCCACTTAATCCTTGAACTGTCCTATAATGTGAGTGCTATTATTACCCCTATTTTTCATATGGGGAAACTTAGGCACAGATTGGTTGAGTAAATTGCTTAATATCACACAGCTAATAGATGGCAGAGTCGGGATTCAAGATCAGCCAGTTGGGCTTCAGAATCTATGTATTAGTCATTGCACCATCCTGCCTTTTGAGCCCAGGGATTTTTTTTCTTTTGAGCTTCGACTACTGAAACTTAAGTAGTCCAGGGTTTGAATATTTCTCTGATTATTGGCTAAAGCAGATAGCACTACGACCACCTATGTCTACCGCCCCCTTCTCCCTTTTCTTTTCCACCCTCTCTTTTCCTAGAAGCTCTAGAGCACTTTCTTTTCACCTTTTCCTAATGCTTTAGGCCCGTCAATGCAACCTATAAGAAAACAAAATTAGTCCAAAAAGGGAGAATGACATTAGACTTGCTTCTAATAATAATATGACAGCAGAAATAGCAGCATTAGTAATAATGGTGTTGCTGAAGGCTGGGCATTAAACTATTAAAGCAAATTAAGAACTTCATTTTGGAAGGAAACGCGTACAAAGCAGGAAGCCATTTTGCTATTGGTAATTGCAGGGTTTCATTCCAAATCCAGACCCAGAAAAGAGTTTGACAACCCTTAATAGTATTTTAATAATAATATACAATAGTCCCCCCTTATCTGCAGGGCCCCCAGTGGATGCCTGAGATTGCAGTTAATACTGAGCCCAATATATACTGGTTTTTTTTGGAACTGGTGGGTAGGTATCACGAACTGAGTGGATATGCTGGACTAAGGGATGAGCCACGTCCTGGGTGGGGTGGAGCAGGACGGCGCAAGATTTCATTGTGCTAGTCAGAATGGCCTGCAATTTAAAACTTACGAATTCATTATTTCTGGAATTTTTCATTTCATATTTTTGGACCACAGTTGACCATTCATAACTAAAACTGTGGAAAGTGAAACTGCAGGTAAAGAGAGACTACTGTAATAAATTTATTTATTTATTTATTTATTTATTTATTTATTTATTTATTTATTTATCTTTATTGTTGAGAGTATTACAGGTGTCCCATTTTCTCCCCCCAATTGACCCCCTCCACTTTGCTCTCACCCCCTCCCTAGGCCTTCACCCCGTTATTCACTGTGTCCATGTGTTATGCATATATGCATATAACTTCTTTGGTTAATCTCTTCCCACCCTCCACCCCCCTTCCCTCTTTCCTCTGAAATATGGTCTGTTGCATGCGTCAGTGTCTCTGGATCTATTTATTTCATCAGATTCTTTTGTTCATTAGCTTCTTGTTAAAGAAGACCCTTCAACTTTTCATGTAGTGCTGGTCTGGTGGTAATGAACTCCTCTAGCTTTTTCTTATCTGTGAAGCTCTTTATTTGACCTTCAATTCTAAATGATAGCTTTGCTGGGTAAAGCAATCTTGGTTGTAGCTCCATGTTTTTCATCACTTTGAATATTTCTTGCCACTCCCTTCTGGCCTGCAAAGTTTCTGTTGAGAAATCAGCTGACAGTCGTATGGGTGCTCCCTGGGAGGTAACTAACTGCTTTTCTCTTGCTGCTTTTAAGATTCTCTCTTTGTCTTGAACCTTTGGCATTTTAATTATGATGTGTCTTGCTGTGGGCCTCTTTGGCTTCCTCTTGTTTGGGACCCTCTGTGCTTCCTGGATTTGTAAATTGATTTCTTTCCTCAGGTAGGGGAAGTTTTCTATTATTATTTTTTCAAATAGGTTTTCAATTTCTTGGTCTCTTTCTTCCCCTTCTGGCACCCCAATAATATGAATGTTGGGCCTCTTGAAGTTTTCCCAGACGCTCCTTATACTATTTTCATATTTCTGGCTTCTTTTTTCTTTTTGCTCTTCTGGTTGGGTGTTTTATGTTTCCTCATGTTCCAAATTGCTGATTTGATTCTCAGTGTCCTCTACTCTACTGTTGATTCCATGTAAATTATTCTTCATTTCAGTTCATGTAGCCTTCATTTCAAATTGGTACTTTATTATGTTATCGATTTTCTCAGTTATTTCCCTAATAGTCTGTTTAAACATCCTTATAAACAAAATTCTGAACTCTGTATCTGTTAGCTTGCTTGGATCTATTTCATTTAGTTCCTCTTCTAGAGATCTCTTCTGTTCTTTCCTTTGTGACATGTTTCTTTGCCTCCACATTTTGGCTGCTTTCAGGTGTTTGTTTCTATGTATTAGGTAGAGCTGCTATGTCTCCTGGAATTTGTAGAGTGGCTTTGTGTAGCAGGTGTCCTGTAGGGTCCAGTGGCTCAGCCTCCCCAGTCACCTGAGCTGGGCCTTCTAGGTGCTCCCCTGTGTGGCTGTGTGCACTGTCCTGTTGTAGTTGAGCCTTGGTTGCTGTTGGCATCCCTGGGAGGAACTGACCCCCTGGCCAATCAGCTGTGAAGACCAGCTGCAACTACAGCCAAAGAGCTGCTGTGCTGGAGACACCCCTATGGATCAGGATTTACTTCAGTGGAGCTTTGGTGTTCACCAAGTGCATCCCTTGAGTGTCGCTCATGGATGTGGTAGGGTTGTAATCCAGTGTGGTCGAGTCTGACCACCAGGTGCACTATCTCTGGGGCCTCCCGGGAGGTGCAAAGTCAGCCTCTGCCAGTGCCTTGCCCAGTGCTACCCAGCATGAGCTACACAGCAAACCGTAGTTGGCTGCTACTTGCGCTGGGCTTGGAGGTGTCCAGGAGAGGCCAAGCTATGAGCCAATGCAGGCTGCCACTAGTGCCAGGCCTGGGGCCACTTATCAAGCTGTATGGGGCCTGCTGCTGCTTGTTTGAGAGATTTTAGGAAAGTCCTAAGCATGAGGCTCAAGAGGCCACTTGCATAAAAAAGCCACTGGAAATGGCCTGGATGAGCTGCAGGTGGGGAGGGGCGGGGCCTCCGGGAATCACGGGGCGGGGCCAAAGGTGAGAGTCAGGTGCTGGTGATTGAAATATGGCGCCTGCCTGCCGGCTGTGTGCGGGGAGGACTCGCCGAAGGAGCCATGGCCTCTGTCAGTCCTTCTGCCTGGAAGGAAGCTGCCCCTCCACCTCTCGCCCCGATTTCAGGCAGGTTAGTTCCTCCCCTAGTGTCCCAGGTCCTTTCAAGCTGCTGCCCGGCGCTGGGCTCCGAGTGAGCGCGTCCAAGTGAGTCCGTGTGCGGGCCCTGTAAGAGGAAAGCCTGGGGCTCCCGCAGCCTCCATGACCCTCAGGGACAGTCCCCGCTGGTTTCACAGCCCGGAGTTGTGGGGACGTCTCTTCCCGGCCCTGAAGCCCTGGGCTGGGGTCCTGCTGTGGGGCTGGGACCCCTCGCTCCTCCGGGAAACCTCCGCCACTGAGATTCCCTCCTGGGTTTAAACCAAGTGTGGCCCCGCGGCGCATCTCGGATTCAGTCCCGGTCTGCCAGCGCCTCTGCCCCTCCTCCTGGTCTCAGTGCTGCTTCAGTTCCCTGGTTGTAGGGCTTCTGTGCGGCCAGATTTCAGGAGGTTCTGAGTGATGGTTATTCTGTATTTTAGTTGTAATTTTGATGTGGTTGTGGGAGGCAGCGGGTGCAGCTGTTACCTACGCCGCCATCTTGTTTCTCTGCCTGTAATAAATTATTTAAAAGTGCCTACTATTACTGTTTTAGGGATTTCTTTAACTTCTATATTTATATTTATACATTATTTTTAAACTTTTCCTATACTTAGAATTTTTAGTCATATACTTCTGTTCAACTCACAAGTCTTAAACTGTACCTTAAAACTGGCTAGGTGTACCTTTACACAGTGATGATTCTTTGAAGTTATGTACATCACAGATAAAAATAAATATCTTTTTGAGAAGAAGAAAGGTTTAAAGATTGTCCCTCTTTCCTCATTAGATCAGGTTAAGGATTTGCTTCCAGAGTGAAAGCGAAAGAATCTCTGAAAGCGGAAGGCAGTTAAAAACCTATGAATAAAAATTGTTTGATAAACAGAAGAGGAAGAAATAGAAGAGACTTAAGAGTCATTAGGTTTAAATGCTGGCCAGAAAGCATCCTGTGCAAAGGAGGCTCTCAGAAATCAGGTGAACAAGGTGAACTACCCTTTGGATGCCTTGCCTGGCCTCCCTGTGGCTGGCTTAGTATCTGTATACAAAGTAGCCCCAGCTGCTTGGAGTCCAATGGAGATTATGCATGGGCTCAATGACATGGACATTCCCTTACTAAGACTGAGCTATTAGCCAGTGCTGGGTGCCCAGCCTGCCAACAGCAGAGGCTGACTCAGCCTACAATATGACAGTGTTTCCCAGGGGGACCAGCCAGTGATGGCTGCTTGATTATATTAGACTCCATAATGAAAGGGGCAGCATATTTTCCTCAGGGGAATGTTTCATGTTCTGGGTAGGGATTTGCTTTTCCTGCCTACAAATCTGCCATCTTTGTTGACTTGCAGAACATCTTATCCATTGCTGTTGTATCACACGTAACATTGCCTGCATCCAAGGTACACGTTTCCTGGTGAAAGTAGTGTGGCAGTTGGCTTACTTCCATAAAGTTCTCTGGGCTATGTGCATCACTGTTCAGAGGCAGCTGGCCTGGTAGAAACTGGAATGGCCAGGAAAAGTCTCAATTTCAGTGTTCAGAGATAATTCCCTGAAATGTTGAGGTACTATTCAATAGTACACCATTAATGCTTTGAATCAATAAACAATATGAGATACCATTTCTTCCAAAGCTAAAATACACAGCCCATAAAGCAAGATGGATATGAGGATGTTCCTGCTTATGATCACATCTAATAACTCACTTAGAGAATGTTTACTTGTCATTGTTTTGACCTTGGGTTCAGTGGGTTTAGAATTCCTAGCTCCCCATGGAGGAGTCCTTCTTCTAGGGAATAAGTAAGTCATGGTTCCTTGAACCTGATAAGCAGGTCACTTGGGAGTTTCTCATGCAGTTGAGCTAACAGGCAGAACATGGGATTACTGCACTGGCTGGTGTGGCTGATCTTCATTAGCTTCTTCCCTGATATCTCAATATTAAAGAAGTCATTTTATATTAAATTAAAAGCCAACATAATGCTTAATAATAAAGTACCACCTTCCAACTAAAGTAAAGAATGCCTTCTACCACTATTACATTGTTATGAAAGTGCTATCATTTCCATTAGACCAGGGGTTTCATGTATTTATTTATTCTATAAACATTGAGCCTCTACTATGTCTAGGATCTTTTTTAGGCACATTCTAGTGTTTGCTTATGGGTGCAATGGAGAAAAATAAAACTGGATAGGGAAGAAAAGGAATGGGGTGCCATTTTATATGGGGTGGTTGGAGAAGGCTTTACTGATAAAATAACATTTGACTGGAATCTTGAGGGAAGCGAGAGAATGAACCATTTGGCTATTTGAAGGATGAATGGTATGTAGAAAGAACAGAAGGTGCAAAGGCTCTGAGGTGAGAGCATGCTTGGTGTATCTGAGGAACATTAAGAAGGCCAGTGTGATCAGAGTGGAGTGAGACAGTAGTTAAAGATGAGGTCAGAGATAGGTATTAGGCAGCTATTTTATCTATAATTATTTTTCACATTTTAAACTCTTTGATCTCCTTGGAAAGCATTTTATAAGAGCATCTTATATGTTCATAATAGCAAAAACCTAGAGATATTTTAAGTGCCCATTACCAAGGCAGTGAATGAACAAACTATGGTGTAATTCCACAGTCAGTTACTGTGCAACCAATCAGAATGAATGACAGTGATATGCAATTTTTGGATGAATCTTAGCAATCTAATATTAAGGGTATAAATAAGCCTCTGAAGATTATATACAGCATGATATCTACTTTATAAAGTTATAAACATCTAAAATTTAAAAATAGATTTTTCTAAGAATATATATGGAGGATATAAATTTATATTTAAAACAGAAAGCAAGGAGATAATGAACCAGAATTCAGAGATGTGGTTGTTACAGGGCGTAGGGCATGGAAATAGAATAGGTGTATTGGAAAGGACACAAACCTAGCTGTTAAAGTTATTGAAGGTTGTAATTTTTGTTTCATTAAAAATAAGCAAGAAAGCACACAAATAAGTAGATTTTGCATGAACTAATGATGAGATGAGTCATGAAGCAAGGATTATTATTAATCTAATTCTGTGCAGCTAAAGTTTATTTTATTTATTTATCTTTTTGTTTTTTTAAAATATATCTTTATTGATTTCAGAGAGAGGAAAGGAGAGGGAGAGTAGAAACATCAATGATGAGAGAGTCATTGATCAAGCCTGCAACCGGGCATGTGCCCTGACCGGGAATCGAACCCCGATCGCCTGGATCCTAGGTCGTGCTCAACCGCTGAGTCACGCCCAGCCAGGCTAAAGTTTATTTTAAAAACATAAATATGAAAAAGGAATTTATAGATGATGAAATACAAATAAATAATAAACATATAAAAAGATCCTGAAGTTTAATAATAATTACAGAAATGCAAATTGAATTGAAATATTTTAACTTTTGCCAATAATAAAATGCTCGATACTACTAGAATAAAATATAAACATATAAAACAAATAAATTTTTACTAACATTTATCCCTTGCCAATTGGAAAATAAATGATGTAATCATTAAAGGACATTTTAGCAACATGAATCAAATTTTAAATGTTTACATCCTTTTAAATTAACAATAGGAATTTCTCCCACAGATAAATTCACACAACAGTGTATAAAAACATATGAACAAGGATATTCATTGAAATATTACTTACAATAGCACCCAAATTGCAAACAATACAAAGCCAATAGGGAGTTGGCTGAAATAATTGCGCTCTAGAGTCATAAAATAGGATATTAGATAGCCAATATAAAGAATGAATTTCTCCCCTGAGTGTTAATGTCAAAATCAAGAGAAATCATTAATGGCATTTTTGGGCTGCTTCTAAAGAGAATTTTTTTTCTTTCTCCTAATAAACCAGGAATGTTAAAACAGATAATAGCTTTCTCATTATGACCCTTAATTGCCTAACTCTTTATAAATAGAGCCTAGTTTTGTACATAAAAGCCTTAAAAGTAAGAACTCTAAGTCCTGGAAGCCTCTCAGGATAGCTACAATTTGATGATGGAAAAAAAAAATTTCCTCTGTTCAAATTGAGTTATACTATTACTATCATATTGTGATCAGAATTTTTTGTTCTTACTTAGGGTTAAACCAGTCTGAGAGCTGAGGTTCTTCTGCTTCATGATCCCTGGGTACAGAATGAAAAGCAAGTTAAGAGTAACCCACTCATGCAGCAAACATATATTTCACCCCATAACACAACAGGCACTATTTGGTGCTGGTTCTGTAACTATGAACATGTAGGTCAGTTCCTGCCCTCAGGAAGTTGATTAAACTAGTAGGAAAGAGAAGATTAAATAGATAATTATAGTACAGAGTGATAAGGGCTAATAGGGAAAAACAGACCTTCATGGGAGCATATAAATGGGACATCTAACCTAATTTGGGGCTTAAGGGAAACCACCTGGAAAATGAAATATGTAAACTGAGTCTGGAAGGATTAAATAAAGAGGTATAGGGTGAAGAGGTCATGAACAAAAGCTGGAAGGCAAGGAACAGTGTAATTTGTGAAGGGGGGACATATTTTAAAAATTAACAGAGCAGGAAAAATAATGTATATTCATACAAAAATGCACAATTAATTCATTTATCAAACATTTGTAGCTTACTATGTGATAGACACTGTTACATGTTGAAATGAAGGGGTTGAAGTAGGGGCCCATATATTCATCTTTGATTTTCATTTAAAGAGGACCCACCTAAGGTTTTGTTGTACTTTTAGTTAATTATTTAATTGACAAGGTTATGAGGGTATTTCCCTTTTATAAACCAGGGCTATTTTGTAAAATAGAAATAACTTTAAGTGACTTTGCTTCCAGAAAGATGGAATACTACTAATTTTCCCTATTTCTATCACTAATTATACCTAACCCCCCTGGACATTATATATAAAGACTCTGAAAGGTAGAGAGAAGGCATATCAGGTAGGCACCTTGGGACTCAAAGATTGACATGGCAGTGAGTGTCCTTGGTTTTCTGCCACCATATATGCCAGATTGGGTGCTAGAGAAGTCAGCAACCCAGAAATGCCAATGGGCACTGACACAAAAGGAGCCCCAAGAAAAGTCTGCTCTTTATAGCTAAAGGACCAGGAAAAGGGCAACCTAGAAAGAAAACTTTAAAGCACTAATCATTATACTCCAGCCCAATATCACAGAAAAACTGTGACCCCACACCCATCCCTCTAGCAAAGGCCAAATGGAGAGCTTAGATTTCCATCCTCCACAGACTGTAATGAGGTTCCTTCCCTTCCTCACTGGTGTGGAGTTAGAGGAGGTTAGTGGGGGTTAGAACTTACACCACTGCTCAACAATTGTGGCCATCCTCCTGTGGTTAGTGTCAGTGGAGACCATGTAGGGAGCCTGAACTCCCATCCCTGCTATTAGTAACAAGGAACCCCTCTCCTCCAGGTTTCAGTGGAAGCAGAGATGAGAACATGAAATTTCACCCCTCAACTGACAGTAATGATCAGGTGCCACCCATGTCCCAGCTTCAGCAGTGTAAGAAGATTCCTGTGAAAACACAGGATTTAAATAAGATACAAAGCTTCATAATACCCAAAATGTCTAGGTTTCAATAAAAAAATCACTCATTATACTAAGAATCAAAAAGATCTCTGAATGAGAAAGGTCAACCTGCAGATGCCATGATAATACAGATATTAGATTTGACTAGAATTTTAATGCAGAAATGTAAAAATGCTTCAATAAGCAATTGCAAACACTTGAAACAATCAAAAAAATAGAAAGTGACAGCAAAGAAATAGAAAGTCTTAATAAAGATATAGAAGATATAAAGAAAAACAAAAAAATTTTAGAACTTAAAAATACAATAACTGAAATAAAAACTCAATGGATAAGCTTAACAGCATAATGGAGAGTGGGAGGAAAGAATCAGTGAACTTAGAATAGTAGAAATCACTCAGTTTGAACGACAGAGAGAAAAAGAATGGGGGAAAATGAATAGAGCCTCAGGGAAATGTGGGACTATAACAGAAGATCTAATATTCATGTAATTAGAATACCAGAAGGAGAAGAAAGGATGGGGCTGAAAGTGTTTTTAAAATTGACTGAATGTTCCCCAAAACTTGACAAAAGACATAAACATACAGATTCAAAGAAATTGAGTGAACCCCAAACAGGATAAACCTAAAGAAATCCATGAAAAAGAACGATAGTTAAATTTCTAAGAGCTAAAGTGAAAAAAAAAAATCTTGAAAGCAGTCAGAGAGAAATGATTTACCTATAGGGGAAAAATAATTGGAATGCGGTGAGTTTCTCATCAGAAATCATGGACCCAAAAGGAAGTGGAACAGTGTTTTGCAGGTGCTGTAAGACTAGAACTGTCAACCAAAATGGCCCTCAGCAGGAGAATGGTTGAACAAACTTTGGTACATCTTTTTGTGGAATATTACACAGCAATAAAAAGGAATGACCTATTGATATACACAACAATGTGGCTGGATCTCAGGGGCATTATCCTGAGTGAAAAAAGCTTATCTCAATGAGCCATATACTGTCCGATTCCATTTGTAAACTTCAAAGTGACAAAATTATAGAGATGAATATAGATTAGTGGTACTAGGAAGAGGTTAGGGAGGGTGAGGGGAAAGAGTTTGGGTGTGAGTATAAATGGTCGCTCAAAGGAGGTCTTTGTGGTGAGGGAATAGTTTTGTATCTTGATTGCTGTGGTGGTTACACAAATCTAACATGTGATAAAATGTTATGTAATTATACACATACATTGTTCCAACATCAATTTCCTGTTTTGATACTGTACAACAATTATGTAAGATGTAACACTGGAGAAAATTGGGTGAGAGGTACATGTGACCTCTTTTTACTATCTTTGTAACTTCTTGTGAATCTATAATTATTTCAAAATCAAGTATTTAAAAAACACACCTTTAAAAATGCATCCCTTTTTGACATTTCAGAGGTGTTTTTAGCCAAAGATATTTCATTATAAGGATTGCCCAGGCCTCATGCTCATTTAAAATCTAATCATGCCAAATTTCATTAAAAGTATACAGTGACAAATGAAGAATTTTTTCTTTTTCTTTTTTTTAATCCTCGCCCGAGGATATTTTTTTCCGTTGCTTTTCAGAGTGAGAGTGGAAGAGGGGGAGAGAGAGAGAAGAATCGATGTGAGAGAAATACATCGATTGGTTCCCTCTTGCACATGCCCTGACTGGGGCTGGGGATTAAGCCTGCAACCGAGGTACATGCCCTTGGCCAGAATTGAACCCAGGACCCTTCAGTCCACAGACTGACGCTCTAACCACTGAGCAAGCTGGCTAGAGCTGAATAATTTTTTGTAAAATTCATTTTTTTGACAGTTGATTTCTCTAATTTCTCAGATGCTACACAATGGTCAATAATAGAAAACATGATTGACTAATGAGGGCTGTCATTCTGGGGGGAAAAAATATCATCATCCTGGATAGAGATATTTAAACTACAGCAAATGTCAAAAATGTGTCTGGTGCCCAGCCGGGCGTGGCCTAGCAGTTGAGCGTCGACCTAGGATCCAGGCTATCGGGGTTTGATTCCCAGTCTGGGCACATGCCCGGTTCAGGGCACCTGCTTTCTCATCATTGATGTTTCTGTCTCTGTCTCTCCCTCTCCTTTCCTCTCTCCGAAATCAATAAAGATATATTTAAAAAAAAAAAAGTGTCTGGTATGTAAGCAGGTGAGTGTGTCAAGTGAGCAAAATTTGGAGATGCACACATGCATACTCATATTTATGTATATATGCATGTGTAGAATATTTCTGAACTGATACCCAAGAAATTTGTCAGTGGTTTCCTCTAGAGAATTTAGTCTAGTTTTCTGTTCTTTCTGATTGCTGTCACCATTAGAACCCACTTGACTCCAGCCAGTTTGCCCTTAATACAGATTGTGGAATATTTATGAAACACAGATTCTTACCAGCAGAGACTTATCTTCTGTAGGTGCTTCTTTATTCTTTATAAATGAAAAAAATGCATTTAGTGTTAAATTTGAACAAATCTCTATTGCAATTAGAATAACAGAAAATCTAGAATTCAGATTCATTCATTCATTCATTCATTCACTCACTCACGTGTTAACCAGATAATTACTAAACACTTACTATATGCCAGCCATCATGCTACAGTTCTGGAATATATGACATCCTGACATGGCATTAGTCATTTCTATTAAGGCACAAAACCCTAGAGGGCAAATAACATGTAGAACATGATACCAAAGCAGTGGGGTTGATTTTGTATGAGGATGTTTTGATTTATTATTTTTTATAGAGAGTGGAAGGGAGGGAGGAAGGGAGAGAGAGAAACATTGATGTGAGAGAGACATATCGACTGGTTGCCTCCTGCACGTGCCCAGTCTGGGGCCAGGAATTGAACCTGCAACCCAGGTACATGCCCTTGCCCAGGAATTGAAACCCCGACCCTTCGGTGTGCTGGCTGACACTCTAACCACTGAGCATCACCAGCCAGGGCAGCAATGGGGTTAATTTTAACAGCCATTAGCTCCCACAATATAGCTAATTTTCAAGTAGTATTCAGTAACAATGCATTGCTTATTAAAAAACAACAACAAAAAAACCCATAAGGAAGAAGGCATAGCTGAGGTAAGAATTTTAAATTATTTATGTAAGAGAATTTTGGTAGGTTAACAGATTTGTTCCCCAGTATAGCTATGTTTCTACAGCAGGTCATTTTGAGTCTTGTTCCTATTAAGTGGAACTTTGATGTAGTTTAAAATAGATCTAAAATAGCCCCAACACTCTCTATCCTGTTATCTTGCCTTCTTTCTTCATAGCATTATTATATAAAATACAGTGCTCCTGACATTACATATTTTTTGGCTTCTCCACCTAGAATGTAAAGTTTCATAAGAGCAGTCACTTATGTTTGAGTTATTACCTAGAACCTGCCTGGCACCAAGAAGGCCCTCAGTAAATATTTTTGAATGTTGAAAAATGAAGGAATTAGTATATTTATGATTTGATTTGTTCCCCAAAGAGGAGATAATTTATGATTATTAATACTTTTTGAGCAAAACTGAGTATGTTAGATCAACTCTGCCAATCACTAAAGATAATGATTCATTAATTTTTTATATTTACCGGAAATGATGCTTAATCAATGTCAGTGATAAGGCAAATGAAATCAATAACCATGTTTTCCATTTAGAATTCATTCTCTGCTAGAAAAAGAGGAGAAAAAGAGGTTTTCTTTTGAAAGTAAAAAACAACTTCCTTGCCATCTTCTAATAACACATTAATTTATGGAAATTTGGCCACCAACCCAAGTTTCTGATTCTAGAATGCTTAGCCTTAGAAAGAGACAGACTTGAGTTAGGGATACCACCTGTATTGTTTGACGTACCTGCAAAAATCTCCCTTAGGATACCAACTGATCCTTTTTAGATTAGTTGCATAATGTCAGTGACCTTCCTTTTTGTGTTCCTTTATCAAAGTCCACCATGATTGCATAAAGGAAATTCAATAAAACTCTCGTTCTGTTTCACTTGTGCTTCTGTGAAAATAGAAGGAGGTATTCATGAAGGCATCCTTTATGCACCGGGATGTGTTCTTTCCCCAAAGAATACAAAGTTGATGTTTATATATTTGTTCCTCACAAATATATTAAGACTAATAATTCAAAGATTATATAACTAGTAACCTGAAAGTTTATGAGCTGTCTTAAAGATATATCCCTGTAAACAGTAATTAAAAGTCTAAATTAAAGGCATTAAGCTCTAAAGTAGAATTTTTGATTCTAGCCAATGCACCAAACTTGAGTTGAAGGTATCAAGATTTCTGTTTATAAGTGTAAACTGGTGTTTAGTAGGCATCATCCAAGAACAGGTCCTGCTTTTGGATTATGTATTGGAGTATATGGAAGTCCCTGATATTTACTTTTTGAACACTTATAGTTAATGAGCAAGATGTTTTAGATCTATACCGTCCAGTATCATGGCCACTAGCAACAAGTGACTAGTGAATACTTGAAGTGGTACTAGTCCAAACAGTGGAGTTTGAAGACTCAGTATGAAAAAACAAATGTTAGATATCTCATTAATATTGTTTATATTTATTACATTGAAATAAAATTTTCGATATAATGGTTTAAATGAAATACATTATTAAAATGAATGTTATCTGTCCCAGCCAGATAAGAGCTGAAGGAGTTTATCAACACCAAACCAGTATTACAAGAAATATCAAAGGGTCCTCTTTAAGAAGAAAAAGATAAAAAATATGAATAATAAAATTGCTGTAACTTCATAGCTATCAATAATTGCTTTAAATGTAAATAGATTAAATGCTCCAGTCAAAAGACAGAGTAGCTGAATGGAGAAGAAAACAAAACCTATACGCATATTGCCTATGAAAGACCAATTCAGATAGAAAGACACAGTTTGAAAGTAAAGGGATAGAAAAAGATATTTCATGCAAATGGAAATGAAAAAAAAAGCTGGGTTGCTTTCATATCTTGGTTATTCTAAACAATGAACATTTTGATGGTTGCCAGATTTGAGGGGGGTTGGGGGAATGGGTGGAAAAGGTTAAAGGTTTAAGAAGGACTGATCTGTAGTTACAGAATAGTCATGGGGATGTAAAGTACAGCATAGGGAATATAGTCAATAATATTGTGATAACTATGGTGTCAGATGAGTACTAGACTTATTGGAATGGTCACTTTGTAAGCTACATAAATGTCTAATCACTGGGTTGTATACCTGAAACTAAAGTAATATTGGACATCAACTGTAATTGAAAAAGTAAAAAATCACTAAAATATAAAAAGAAAGAAAAAAACTGGGGTAGTAATATTTATATCATACAAAATAGACTTTAAAACAAAGGCTATAACCAGAAACAAGGAAGGATATTTCATATACAATAGCCAAGATATGGAAGGTCCAACCTAAGTGTCCATTGATAGACAATTGGATAAAGAAGATGTAGTACATATATACAATGAATATTCGCCATTTGCAACAACATGGATGGACCTAGAGAGTATTATGCTAAGTGAAATAAGTCAGAGAAGACAAATACCATATGATTGTACTTATCGGTGGAATCTAAACAAAAAACAAAAAATAAATCAAAACAGAAACACGAATACAGAGAACAAACTGATGGTTGGCATGTGGGAGGAGGTTGGAGGGACTGGGTGAAAAAGGTGAGGGGATTAAGAAGTACAAATTGGCAGTTACAAAATAATCAGGGATATAAAGTACAGCATAGGAAATATAGTCAATAATGTAATAAATATGTTTGGGGCTAGGCACACTCTAAACTTACTAGGGAGATCACTTTGAAAGTTATATAAATGTCTAACCATTATATTGTACATATGTGAAACTAATATAATGTTGAATGTGAACTGTAATTGAAAATTTTAAAAAGAATTTTAAAAATGATCACATTTTAAGCTGAAATAAACTTAGGTAATTTGAAATTCAAAAAATAAAGGTCATGTTTCTTTTTACATTTTTGTGATGTGGTTACTAAAATATTTAAAGTTACAAATGTGACTTGTATTGTATTTTTTTGGACAGTTCTTCTATAGATAATACCAGACTGGGAAGGCTTCAACTGGGCATAATTTTAGTGTCCAGCAATGTGAAATGACCAACTTTTAAATTCAAGAACATTAGAAATACCCTATGTATGAGGTAAGACACTGTTTAACGAGATTGTTTTCTGACACTGTGCCCTCAATGACATTATTCTTAAAGGCTAGAAATATGTTTATGTGTCACCTACTTTGTACAATACACTTTAAGACCAAGGTTTGAGGATGATCTCTACCTACCTATGATTTTGCCAGGTCATCTAACCTTTTATACTGTCCCTTCCTAAGAGCCTTACCTTTAGTTTTGGTGATGTAAAGAGAAAGTCTTAGGATGTTTTCCAAGCATTATATTTTTAAGTCTTTGTAAAAAAAAAAAAGGAAGGAAAGAAAGAAAAAGATATTATCTAATATTCTCCTTGTGTTTGAACCTTCTGCTAAAGGTGATGTCACCAGATTCTTGATGATGAAAGCTTTAGAAAGTCATAATGATACATTTGGTAGCAAGTTCTTCTCATTGTTACCAGATGGTAGAACTTTGTCCCATTTGAAAAAGTAAAGGATTTTAAATGTTTTGCTTTTAGTTTTTTTTTTTTTAATACTTCCTTGCTTTTCTCAATGACTGATTTTTTACCTATAGAAATATATTTTGAATGGTGTGCTGTGTGTGTATATGTGTGTATATGAATGACACAAAAGTGCAACCTTTTTTTCTTCATCCTCTATTAGGTGTAACTATCTAAGGTAAAGTTAATCCCTTTTTGTGCTTTCTTAGAATGTTTTAAAGTACTTATTTTCTGATTATAGAAGTAACACATTTTCATGTTTTAAATTTGTCAAGTGCATAAAAGCACAAAGAAGGCAGGGAGATGAGAAGAGATGAACCAAAAAACTCATATACATATATGCATAACCAGTGGACACAGACAAATAGTGTGGTGAAGGCCTGGGGTGTGGCAGGGACTGAGAAGAGGTGGGTAAAGGGGGGAGGGAATTGAGGCACATCTGTAATACTTTCAACAATAAAATAAAATATTTTTGAAAAGAAGAAAATGATTATCAAATGTAATCATACTGTCCTGAGATAATCACTCTTAATTTAGATAGCATGCACCTTTATTTTGCCCTTCGTCTTTAAAAATAAATTAGTTTTTCATATTGAAAAAGAAAGACACACAGAGTAAAAAAAAAATCTAACAGAAAAAAGTTATATAATGCACACTAAATCATCTTCTCCCTTCAGCACCTGACTTCCCATTCCCCATTTCCAGTGGCAGCCACTGTTATGATCACTCCATTATGTCTCGTCCATCTAACACCCTTTTTCTAGTAAACTGCATTTTGTTATATGACTGTATCATGATTTTACCAGTTTTCTGTTTTCAGATATTTTGGTTGTTTATTGTCATTGCTATTGTAAGAAATGCCACAGTGGAAATACTTGAATATGCTCTATGAGCACATATTGAACTATATTGTAGGATAAATTCCTAGAAATGGAATTGCTGGATCAAAGGTTATACCCATTTAAAACTTAAGTAAATGTTGTCAAATTGTTTTTCATAGTGGTTGTTCCAGTTTAATTCATACCATAAGTGGATGAAGTACCTGTTTCCTCACACCCTTATCAATATAGTACATTGTTGAAATTTTTGGTGTTTGACAATCTGAGAGGTGTGAATTGTATCTCAGTGTAGTTTTCATTTACATTTTCTTTAATATGGCTGATGTTGAGCATCCTTTTGCATGTTTAAGAGCCATTGTAATTCCTTCTCTGTAAGCTGTTCATAGCTTTTGTTTATTTTCTATTAGGTTTCTGTGGTTTTAAATTTTTAAATAAACTTTTTATTTTGGCATAATTTTAGATTTGAAAATACAATAATTAAGACCGTATGGTTTTAGAAAAAGGATCATCGGGACAGAGTAAGAGTCCAGAAATAGACCTATACCTTATATGGACAACTGACTTTTGACAAAAAAAGGCAACTTCTAAGAGTTTCTTCTGTTAAAATTAGAGAATTGGGAAAGACTGGAAGCCTTACATGTGGAATAAAAACACTTAGGTGGATTCAGATGAATTTGAGAACTTGTCATTCTAATCTTTCTGGGTTTCATTTGTCAGTGGAAACAATTCCTGCTCAACATCTCTCTGAGGAGGCAAGTCTTTTTCTGCTTAAAGATGCTGTAATTATCCCACCCACAATAGCTGATTTACAAGGTGATGCCTATTCTCATTGCCTAAAGACCTAATACATACCTAGAGTCAGATATAGCATGCCCCAGGGAGAGAATTCAAGGTCTGCTCCAGAAGGAGAGAACTACGTTGAATGAATTTCAAGGTCTTGCTCATTTATATTAGTACAGAAACACATGTGAGAATGGATTCTAATGGATTCTTTCTCTAATGATGTTAGATCAAGATGAATGGAATATAATAATGGATTGAGCTGAAGTTATTGAAACAGGCACATTTACCTTAGACTTTGGATTTAATATGTTGTCTTGATCAACTATAAGTGGTTCTGAGAGTTTTCTTGGTTGTTATACTAAAATTTGAATTCAGTAGCCTACAATCAACGGAGTTTAAGATGCCATAGCTTCCCTGCCATGAGGTAGAAGGAGAAATCCAAAGGTTTAGAGAGACAAGAATGTTGTAGTGAATTTATCATGTTCAAATCATTCCCCTTCCCTCTGACTGTGTTCCAGGGAGGAAGCAAAAGGGGACCTTGCAGGACATTTTCTTTTACTAAGTCATTGAGAAGTCAGTCAGAGTAGGGAGATACTGACACTGAAATGGACTCTATGATTTCAATGGAAATTATGGGATTTACATTACTGGAAAACCTCTAGGCCTGTGGAGCAGAAACCTGACTAGAATTACCATAACAAGTTATGGTGTCTCACCATGTTCCTACACCTAAGCCAGTTTATGGATCTGGCATCCGTTGATTGCAGGGGTGTCTATGTCACCTTGAGGAAGGACCTGTGGTAATTGACTAGGATGAGTGTGTCCTTGGGGAAAAATGCAGGATGGACACTAGTTCTAAGTTGACTGATTTCTAGGGGATAGAAATGGCATTGTGGTCTACTAAATAGAGTGAGGGCTTATGGAGAATAGGGGATAAATTCTACCCTGAGTTTATCTCACAGTGGTCCCCGCATATAAAAGAGCCACTCTGTAGCTTTTGAATTCCTGAAGTCATGGTTGAAATATTTATATTTAGCAACTGGTAGAATATTTACATGACTCTCTGGGCTAATGTGGTAAGAAGGGTCAAATGGAAGCCAATGGAAAAGACTCTCCTACTAAAATAGTAAATCAAAAGTAATAACCCCTTTCTGGAGATTGTGAAGATTAGTTCTACCATTAAGGACTTGAACATTTTAGGCTGTTGATTCCTATCATTTCCTTGTTTAACTTGCTTGCTTGGCCAGTATAAATGCCGATTAATTTGGAAAATGCCTGTGAATCATTGTAAAGTTAACTGACAATTCCACTTATAGCTACTTTTCCAGGTGTTGTATTTTTGATGGAGCGAATGTACATAATCCCTGGTATTTGGTCTGCAGCTGACAGATGTTTTACCTTATATCAATTAATACGGATTATCAAAAGCTTTTGCTCTCACCTGGCAGAGACATCAGTAAACCTCAGAGCTATGTGAACTATCCTGCATTATCATAATATAATCCATAGGGTCTTTGATCATCTGGATATCTCACTGGATATCACTATTAGCATCATGCTGAGCATTTTGAGCAGAAAGAATCCCAGATATCATTCTAATACAAATGTATTACAGGAGGAGGGAGGAACCTCCATAAAAATTAAGGGGCCTGACACATCAGTGACATTTCTGAGGAGCATGTAGGGTTAACTACTCTAGACAAGTTCCTATGCCTTGTACCACTTGCCATCAAATCAGAGGCATAAAGCTCAATGAGACTCTTTGGATATTGGACGCAACATACATATTGTATTTAATTGTGACACTCTTGACATATTTGTTGAGAAACTTCTAACCTTGCCAATTTTGAGTGAGACCTAGTGCAAGAGAAGGCTCTATATAAGGTATAGTCTGCAGAACAAGTTTCTGTGCCCCTTAGCAGATTTAAGTGGCAAACATAGATAGAGGTAGGGATTGAAGCCTTCTTTTACAATTACACCAAATAATCCACTGGAGTCATTTTTGCTTCCATCTCAGCAACCTTGGACTCAGTGAGGCTGGAAGTCCTAGTGCACAAGGAAGGAATGTTCCCACCAAGAAACACAGTGATGGTTCTGTTGAATTGGAATCTGAGACTTCCCCTGACCATTTTGCATTTTCATCACGCTGAATCAACAGCCAGAGAAGGGGTCTCTGTACTAGAATCTGGGACTGATCACAATGATCAAGATGAAACTAGGTTGCTACTACACAATAGTGTAATGTGGGGTACATTTAGAACTCGGGTTCCCTGGGAGCCTCTTTAATAGTACCTTATCCAAAAGTCTTTGTTAAGGGAAAACCTTGGTGATCCAATAAATAAAGATCCACTAAAGACTCAAATCCCACAGGGCAAGGTTTATGTCACCCCACTAGGTAAATAACCCTATCCATCTGAGCTTTTAGCAGAGAGGGTAAGGAACATGAAAATGGGTGGTGGAAGAAAAGTGATCAATATGAACTTGACCTAGTAACCAGCTATGGAAATAAGCACAGCAGGCATGCATATTTTTCTTATAAATATAAACATAACATATAAAATGCATTATATATAAGTATATATTTTTATATGTGAACCAATGAGTTTCCCTTTTTCCTTCCCCTACTATTTTTTTTTTTTTTTAAATGAGGAGTGTTAGTTCTTTTCAATTTAGGTAAGTGTTCGCCAAGCTGAAGATCCATATACAGTCCAGAGGGAGAGGACCTCCTATCATCTGGAGTTCCTGGACGTGGTGAGGGAAACTACTTTGTGTTTCACCTTTTGGAGATTGAAGTGGTTCTTTATTTGTACAAAAGTTTGTTGAATTCCACAAGGTGGAAACATGTTTTATGAGAGTTAGGTATGAATAGAAGGGTGAGAGTAGGAGGTTCGTGGCAAAATGGGTGGACTGTGGTAAGCATTTGTTTGTTGATGCTCAGATTTCTCTCATTTTCCCCGCACTCTGCTCAATGTGGCAGAGACCTCCATTTCCCAGACTTCTTTGCATCAGACAATGAAAAACAATGGCAGAAGAGAGCAAAATAGAAGAAAACCCTCTCCCAGCTCCCCCTCTCTTTCTGTCTCTTTGTCTCTCTGTCTCTCTGTCTCATTTCCTTTGAGTGGCATCTTTAGCTGTGACTAGAACTTCTCTCTCTGTCATCCCAGCTCATGCCAGGCGACTCATACTAGGTTGTAGCTCATTTGGGACATCTTACAATTTCTTCTCTAGCCTTAGGAGTGCTATTGTCTTCATTTAAAAAAAAATTATAGGTTTCCTCACTTTTTCTTATGTGCTTCTCAGCTCTTTTGTCATCTATATGTCCAGTTTACTATCTTAATTTCTACTGTTTGGAATACCTACTGTTTTCCTACCTGGACCCTGACTACTGATAAATGTGTGTGCATCTGTGTATGTGTGCGTGTGATAAACCCATTTATGTAAAATGTTATATAAGTACACAGCATGTGTGTGTGTGTGTGTGTGTATATTCATGTGGTGGGTGTGTAAGTGCATAGAAAAGGTATAATAGGGACAGGTTTTCAAAGGGAGAGTAAAGGAAGGCTTTCAATTTTCCTATATATTATTTTCATTTTATTTTCATTAATTTTTACAACAAACACCTTGTAGTTTTAAAACACATAGTACTTTTTGAATGACTCAAAGTTTCCTAGGTAACTGTCTGTGCATCTGGTGGCAGCTTTAATGTCCTCAAAGTTTTACACAGAGAGTATATTAGTATAGTTGCAGTGAATTCCCCTTATCTATACCTCTAGATGATCCCTTTCCTTAAACAATATGAGAAATGTATATTTACTTGGGTCAATGAAAATATTTCAGGTTTCACTTTCTTGTGTCAGATTCTATTTTGTTCAATGCAGTCCAATAAGTAGTATATCTAAACATTCACAGAGGACATGAAGTCACTATATCATTATCTGGTGTCAATATATTCTCTCTGCAACTGCTACATCCCATGTTATACAATTCAAATGAAAATATGAGTATTCTGTGTTGGTTGGTGGGCTTGCCATTTTGTTAGTGATTTTTTTTTTAGTGCTAAAATTTGTCAAGTGCTAATTATCAAAGATATAAGACAAAACGATGCTCTTAAATTCAGAACTGTCAAGGAAGGTTTGACTTAGGTGTTACTCTAAGAATGCTATAAAACTTATAAGCCCAACGCATTTTAACAGCTCTAATTTCATGACTACGGTTATTATGAATATCCCAGTTATATTCTGGAGACAAGAGTTTAGTGGGTTTATGGAGAAAGAAATACTTGTTTAAGTGACTTTCATCGTGCCACACTGCTTCAATGTTATTTTTCTTATCATTCATGATTCCTTTGCTGCACTCCCTGGTAATGCTGAGAACCTGCATAGGTGTGCCACCAAATACAGCAGCATGGTAATAAAAGTCTCCCTTACCAATAGGTATATATGCTTCTGACGACTGATTTCTCTCATAAGGCACCTCTGTAGGATGTGCTTTATACCAATAAGCATGTAACTGAGCCACCGACTCCCCCAGGGTCTCCAGTCCATATTTCTTCATGAAGATCTGATCCACGTCCATGCAGAAGAGGAAGTCAACTTCATATTGGATGTGATCTACAACATGCTCACTGATGGTCTTCATGCGCATCATGCTAATATCTTGCCATCTCTTCTCTTGCTTAATTTTAAAAACTTTCATTGTATGGAAGCGACCCAGCTCTATCCAGTGCACTTTGGAGAAGTTATCTGTCAGGATATAAATTATGACTTTCTGGCCAACCATAAAATACTTATCAGCAGATGTCATAAATCTGTACAAATAGAAATCAATATATCTGTGAAGTAAAAAAGAAACAATTAAGTTAACTTTCTTGTATTTTAGTGGAACACATACTATTTAAATTACACTGACTGTAGTTTATCCAAAAATGCTACTAAGCAACCAAATATTAGATATGCTTCTTTTTTTTAAATGTAGGAAATCTTTTTTTAAAATGTTTTTATTGATTTCAGAGAGGGAGAGAGAGGGAGAGAGAGAGAGAGAAACATCAATGATGAGAGAGTGTCATTGATCAGCTGCCTCCTGCAGGCCCCCTACTGGGGATTGAGCTCACAACCCGGGCATGTGCCCTGACTGGGAATCGAACCTCCGTCTTGTGGTCCTTGTGGTTCATGAGTCTACGCTCAACTACTGAGCCAAGCCGGCCAGGCTAGACATGCTTCTTGAGTTGTATTTAAGCAGTTATGCATAAACGGTCAATAGTGGGATAGTTAATACACCACTGTCTGCACTGTCGTGTTTTGTGGCCTTTAGTATGGTGCTAAGGTTACTGGATTGGAAAATAAACCTTTTCATTTCCAGTCTCTCAAGCCAGTAAAGAGTCTCAGAGTAATAAATAGCCTCAGGTAAATTTAAAAAGGAAAGGTGGCACAGCTTCAAAAAATGTTTATATAATCATTAAAATTAAATTCTGGGCATTTATCCAAAGAAAACAAAAAATTGGAAGAGAGATATGCACCCCACGTTCATTGCAGCATTATTTACAATAGCCAAGCCCAAGTGTTCATCAACAGATGAATGAATAAAGAAGATGTGGTACATGGTTAGAGTGTCATCCCATATGCCAAAGCTGTGGGTTTCATCCCTGGCCAGGGCACATACAATAATCAACCAATGAATGCAGAAAGAAGTGGAACAAGGAATTGATGTTTCTTGCTCTCTCCCTTTCTCTCTCAAATCAATAAATTAAAAAAAGAAAAGATGTGGTATACATACATATACAATGGAGTATTACTTAGTAATAAAAAGAATGAAATCTTGGAAGCTAGCAACTCAAATCCAAAGAAGTCCAATTTATCTACATTTCTTTTATGGTTAGTGCTTTTGTGTCATGTTTCTGAAATCTTTGCTTTTTCAAGGTAGTGAAAATCTCCTACGTTTTCTTTTAGTAGCTTTGTTATTTTTTATCTTTCACATCTAAGCCTATTATCCATTTGAATTAATTTTTGAGTGTGGTGTGATATAGGGATGTTTTGTGTATCAGTCTCAACATATTGATAGTGATGCTGTGAGCTAGGAATGCCTACAGCCACTCACCAGAGCCCCAGCTACTTGTGGTGAGACCCCCATAGACATTTTCCTACCAACAGTGTGGCTGCCCAGCATTTATGGTTCTTATGATTGCAAGATGCACCTCAGTACAGCCATCAGGGAACTTTGAAAAAACAAGGCTCACAAGTCCTGGAGGGTGTACATGGTGTGTGCCCAGGATCACAAGGGAAGGAGGGAAGGAGGGAGGAGAAAGAGAGCTCTCGGACCTGGGGTTCTGCCTTTACTGGGGTAGAGGATGGGTTGTCTAGGGTTTCACAAATTTACTCTTTATTATTGAATTTAAAATGTAAGAGCAGGAAGTAAAGTGTGGAAGAAAGAAATGGGGTTACTCAAGCGGTCAATTATGGAGGTTCCCCGGGGCTTTCTAAAAGAGAAATTTCATGGGTGGGGCAGCTGGCTCTTTATCTAGGCGTTTAGCTAGTAACCAAGTCACAGCTGGCAATGTGTTTATTTGAGATGGATGTCTGAAATGGATACCAGCTCTGGTAAGGTGGGGGGTGTTGTGGAGGGGATTGAGCAAAAAAGAAAAAAAGAGGGAACTCATGGATAATAATGTGATTGTGGAGGGAGAGGCAGGGGGGAGGTGGAAGAGGGCATAGAGGGGATAAATGGTGATGGGAAAAAAATTGAGTGCTTAAAAAAAAACTTAATGCCAGGCATGTATAATTTTAAAAAGCTGATGGTCACGCATTTATGCTACAATGGAAAACTTAATTTTTTTCAATTTTTAAAAAACTTTCTATTTTGGAATGTTATTAGATATACTGAAAAGTTGTGAATATATTATAGAAAGCTCTCATGTACACCTTACCCACCTTACCCTAATGTTAATATTTTATAAAACCATGGCACATTTGTCAAAACTAGGAAATTATCAGTGGTAAAGTACTATTAACTATTTGGATTTCACTGGATTTTCCCCTAATAGCTTTTATAGTTTCCAGGATCCAATCCAGGACACACATTGCATTTAGTCATTAGGTCTCCTTAGTCTCCTCTAATCTGTGTCAGTTTCACTCCTTGTTCATGACCAGGACTATTTTGAAGAGTCCTGATCAGGTATTTTGTAGAATGATCCTCAGTTTGGGTTTCTCTGATCATTTCTTAGTTAAAGTTAATTTTAATACAGTCACATTTAGCAGCCTTCTCCTTTATAATTAGTATTTTCTATGTCTAGATTAAGAAATGCTTTTCTAGCCTGAGTTCATGAAGATAAACTACAGTTTTTCCTTTAACTTTTGGTCTTTAAAATACCTGCAACTGGATGTTTGTTTATACTTGTATGCTATAGAGGTACAATTTTAATTTTCCCATGGTGACATCAACTTTCTGCAGCATCATTTATGGAAGTCTTTCCCTACAGAGCTACATGTCGTTGCCACTAAATATTTCTTCTTCCCTCTTTCCTTTTTTTCTTTCTTTGTTCCTCCTTCCTTTTCCCCTCCCTCGTTCTCTCCCTCCCTCTCTTTCTTCCTCTGTGTTTTTTTCTTTATAAAGAATATATTACTATCATATTTAATAGCAAGTTACTATAGATACATTGTTTAACTTAATACTTTATGCACTTTTTTGGCATGATTTTGCTATCAGGGCAGCGCTTGCTTCATAAAATGAATTGAGAAGTGTTCCCTCTGTTGCAAGAAGAATTAATGGGCCAGCTTTCCCAGACATGAGTGGGAATGAGGTGGAGGTTCTTGGGGCACCGTGAAATAAGCATTTTCAGAAACTCCCACAGGAGGATGAGATGTGGAAGATTTTACTGGTGTAGTTACATTCCTTAGTCTCCAGTGTCCCATTTCACCCAAGCTAGTCCTGAAATAGAAGAGGAGGTGATGTCGTTGTAATCACGATATATTTAAAGAAAAGATATATTTAAAAAGATATATTAAAAAAATAGAATTTAAAAAATATCTATTGATTTCAGAGAGAGGAAGGGAGAGGGAGAGAGAGAGTTGAAACATCAATGATGAGACAGTCGTCATAGATCGGCTGCCTCCTGCACGCCCCCAACTGGGGATGGAGCCCGCAACCTGGGCATGTGCTCTGACCAGGAATCGAATCTCAATTTCCTGGATCCTAAGTCGATGCTCAACTGCTGAGCACGCCTGGCCAGGCCTCTACTATTTTATTTTTGTAAGAGATTGTATAGAATTGATGTTAATTCCTCTTTAAATATATGGTAGAATTCTCCAGTGAAACCATCTGGACCTGGAGACTTTGGAAGTTTTTAAAATTATAAATTCTATTTCCTCAGTAGCTATTCAAATGATCTATTTCATGTTGGGTGAGTTATGGTGGTTTGTGGTTTTCAGGGTTCATTTTATCTAAGTTGTCAAATATATGTGTGTAAAGTTTTTTGTAATATTCCCTGATTATCCTTTTGATATCTGAAGGTCTGAGGAAATATACCCTGTTTCTTTCCTGATATTTGTAATTTGTGTCTTTTTTTCTTTCTTTGCCAGACTTCTTGGATGATTGTAAATTTTATTTTTCCCCCAAAGAACCAGCTTTTTGTTTTATTGATTTTTCTCTATTGCTTTCAGTTTCATGGATTTCTGTTCTTATCTTTATTATTTCCTTACTTCTGCTTCCTTTGGCTTTATTTCGCTCTACTTTTTCTAGATTTTTGAGGTAGAATTATTGATAATCTCTTATTTTCTACAATAAACAGCTGAATGTAAAGGACACATAGTATTAACTACCTTCCCACAGCAAATACAGTCAGCCCCACAGTAATTTTACGATTTGCATAATAATTTTCCAATACTTCTTCTTTGTATGTACCGTGCCACACAACCGGAGCTAACCAGTTGGTAGTTGCATTCATGGATGCTCTGTAAGTAAGACATAAGAATTATGAACAAAATGCCTTTTAATAAAATTGCAGTAGATATTACTTATGTGATTACAGTATTTCCTTACTCTTAACCCTAAGTCTTGATGGTTATGATAAACTGGAGAAACAGCTTATCAGAAATGGCCAGATCATTACAAAAGTACACTTAAAGATTAGTTATACTGTGATTTCAAGACCTTTGAGGACACATAGTTGAAACATTGCCCAAAGTGTAAAGTAACAATTTATCTTTTATTTGGACAAAATCTCCCGGTCCTAGTCTTTTTTACACTGATTATTTTCAGAAACCATATTTTGAAAGTGGAACTTCCCAGTTTTCATACTCTTAAATGTTTTCAGTGCTGATGTTACTGCATACTACCAGAATCATCCTTGTCAGAACTTTGAAAGATAGTCAAAGGTTTAAAGCAACCAAGCAAATGTTAAATCAAGAAAAAGATGACTCAGCCCTATCTGGTTTGGCTCAGTGGTTTAGAGCATTGGCCTGCGGACCGAAGGGTTCCAGGTTTGAATCCAGCCAAGGGCATGTACCTCAGTTGCAGACTTGATCCCTGGCCCCAGTCAGGGCACGTACAGGAGGCAACCAATCGATGTGTCTTTCTCACATCATTGTTTCTCTCTCTCTCTCTCTCTCTCTCTCTCTCTCTCTCTCTCTCTCTCTCTCTCTCTCTCTCTCTCCCCTCCCCCTCCCTCTCTCTCCCTCCCACTCTCTCTGAAAAGCAATGAAAAAAATACCCTCTGGTGAGGATTTAAAAAGAAAAAGAAAAAAAAAGAAAAAGGGGACTCAATATGGTAGGAGTAGGAAAGCTTTGTGGTATTTTTTAATGTAGCCTTACACCAAATCCCTCCCCAGTATGGTGGCAGTATTGAAAATAGCAAATTATGTTCTCAGTGTGAGTATGTGATTCTGGAGGGAGAAGAGTGGATCAGACTCCCAAGGAATTATGTTTGTTGAGAGTTTTCGGAAGGACTGACTGTTTCACTTAACTCAGAGCTCTCAGAATGGAAAAATGACTAAGTGGAGAGTGTTTCTTGAAAACATTAAAAAAAGAACTAACCAGTGCCACCTGGGGCAAAAGGTTATGGTTTGGAATAAAAGCTAAATATGCTGAAAGCCTCAGAGTTCTTTGGAAAGTAAGGGCTTTGACAAGATCCCGTGTATAACGTGGAATTGAGAAATCCATGCATAAGCTCAGGGCATGACGCCTGCTCAGAGAAGATATGTGAAGACCCATTGACTCCATCTCCTGCTGATACTCAGGGATGACGAAAGCAGGAAGTGAAGGCTAAGGCAGAGTTGTAAATAGCCAGGCCATGTTGAAGGAGGGTCCAAACATAGAGCCAGTCTTCAAAGTCTGGGAGAGTTTTTTTCTTCTTTTCTTAGTTTTATTTTATTTTATTTTCTCCTCCTCCTCCTCCTCCTCCTTCTTTCTTCTGTCCTCCAACATCCTCCCTGCCCCCGGCTCTAGGCACTTATGGAAATCTCTGTGAAACCATTCTCTGACCATGAGCTAAAAGAACAGAGAACTCTGAGACCGAACAAAACAAAGAATAGAGTCTTTAAAAAATTGTTTAGAAAAGTCACTAGACAGACACACACTTGCAAACCACAGTAAGCAAGAACAACAAATTCTGAGGAGCAAAATAACCTGATGTCCAGAGAGAGCACGTCATAATATTCAAAATGTCTAGTTTTCAACCAAAAATTATGCATGCAAAGAGACAAGAATGTATGGCCTATCCAAAGGAGAAAATTAGCAAAAACTTTCCCTGGGGCCCTACCCGGTTTGGCTCACTGGTTAGAGGGTTGGCCCACAGGTTCGATTCCAGCCAAGGGCACGTACCTCGGTTGCAGGCTTGATCCCCAGTGTGTGGGGGACAACCAATTGATGTGCCCCTGTCACATTGATGTTTCTCTCTCCCTTCCACTCTCTCTGAAAAGCAAAGGAAAAAATATCCTCTGGTGGGAATTTAAAAAAAAACACAAAAAAACCCTCCAAACAATGGGATATTATTCAGCTATAAAAAGGAATGAAATACTGATATATGCTACAACATAGATGCACCTTGAAAATACGCTAAGTGAAAGAAGCTAGACATAAAAGGCCACATATTATACATCATTCATATGAAATGTCAAGAATAGGTAAATCCAGAGAGTCGGGAAGCAGATTAGTGTTTGTCAGGGACTGGGGAGAGGGGAATGAGGAGTTACTGCTTAATGGGTACAGGATTTCTTTTTAGTGGGATGAAGATATTCTGGAATTGGACAGTGTGATAGTTGCACAATATTGTGGAGATACTAAAAGCCACTGAATTATACATATTAAAATGGTGAATTTTATACTATGTGAATTTTACCTCAATAAAAAATAGTAAGCTACAGAGAGAAAATATCCCATAGTGTATAACTGACAATGAGATTATACCTGGAATATAAAGAGAGCCTCTTCAAATCTGTAAGAAAAATAAATTATTTGGGGGATGGAGGGAGAGGAGAGAGATGAAATGGCAGTTTATAAAACTGAATACCCAAGTTGGCAATATTCATATGAAAATATGTTCAACCTTAATTGTCATCAAGGAGAAAAAATGCAATAGGAATTGAAGTGCAATTAGAAGAAAAAGATTCTATTAATTATCTTAGAACTTGTTATAAACTGAATTGTGTCTCCTCCCCCAAATTCATTTGCTGAAGTCCTTAATCTCTTGTGTAACTGTTTGGAAATAGGGCCTTTGAAAAGGCAATTAAGGTTAAATGAGGTCATAATGGTGGGGCTGTAATCCAACGAGATTTTGTGTCCTTATAAAAGGAGGAGATACCAGGGATGCATGTGTTCAGAGAAAAGGCCATGTGAGGACACAGCAAGAGGACAGCCACCTGCAAGCCAAGATGAGAGGCCTCAGGAGAAACCAAAATTACCAGACACCTTGATCTTTGACTTTGTCTTCAGAAGAGGGGGGGGAAAAATCAATTTCTGTTGTTTAAGTAAAAAAACACTCACACAAAAAAAGCAATGGGAGTTGAATTTTATTAGTAGCCTATTTAGAATCTTTTTAAATGATTATATATTCTTCTCCTTTTTTCAGTTGTGACAAATCATCCTTTTGCATTACGAGCCTGAGCCTTACTTGTCTTAGTGGGATTCTGTGCCAGTTATTAAGCTATTATCTTTCATAACTAAACCCACCCCCCTCTACTCTGCTTTATTTTGCTGACCTTGGACTCTGTAAACCATATTTGCCAGTGGGCACCCTGTTAGGCTTCGCTAATAGCAGGCACTGGAAGAAAATGACAAGCTTGAAGGAAGAAGGAACTTTCTCCTGTTTCCTGTGGGCTTCATGTCAGTGCCTTGTTCCTGCAAGTCCCATTCCAGCAAGGCATCTTTACCACAACAATAGCAGTTCCCCTCCAAAGCAGCAGTTGAATCCAGCTTTCAGTTTTTTCAGCACTTGTGAAACCAGTCTCTCTGTGCTCATTAGAGGTCTGGTTCCCTGCCCCAAGAGGCCTCCGTAGAGCTCAGAGACACCACCAGATATGTGGCTTTGGAGTTTAACCACCTGGAGCTTCTTTAAGTTTCTAAGGTTTAATAATCCCAGCCTCTTCCTTTTGTCTCTTCAGCTCTGAGGAACAGTTACTTCCTGTTTTTGTCCCCTCCTATCACCTCAGATTCTCTTTTCAGTCTTTCAAGTTTCCTAGTTAACAACTTTATGCTAGGTAACAATTCTTTATATTAAATTCTCTGTTTAAATAGTTGGTGTGCTTTCTGTGTTATGATATCATGGGAGGATGTCATGGACCTGTTATCCAGTAATAATCTTAAATGGATGTCTCCTTTCACATTTTAATTAGGTGAAACCCTTAAATCCTGTATCATCGGAATGAAAGATAGATGGGTAGAATAAGAAGATGGAAGCGGAGAGGCTAGAGGAAAGCTGCTGTATTAAACATGAAGTACACAGATAGCCCATCTCTCTGATCTGGGCTTTGGTTCTCTCATTGGTGAAATAAGAAGAATCGACCAAATGGTGTTGAATACACCCTTACACGTTTGACCTGCCATCATTCTAGGACCTTTGAATTTTTGTTACCTACACACTCATTCACGGAGGATGTGGGTCCTAATGTCCATTCCCAATGGGTCTTGGCCACTGCTTATTTTAAAAAATGTAGTCAAAGGTCCATCTGCTCTCCCACATTTGGAGTGCCAGCCATGCTACTTTTGCCATCTGTTCACTTCTGCTGAGCAACCTATGGATGGATCTCACGTTAGATTTGGCACTCTTACCTGGGGAAAAACCAGTCTGATAGCTTTAATTCTGGTTGAGTATTCACGGACCTATCAAGAAAAATAAAGCAAAGAATCACAGTATATCTTACTAGAGTTTGAGATAACTGGATTAGATAACGTGATTAGATAACTATCAAATCATGGGCTATATTATAATAAGATGTTGAATGCAAAATGAACCTGAATCAGTAAGAAAAACCGTGCTGAACTTTGATAGTAGTGGCATGGAAAAATCACGATTTTCAACCTGAACGTAACTCTGTGTGCTGCCCAGAAATCCTTGTTTCCACAGTTCTCATTCTCATTCTTCTAATTCACAGAGAAAATAGCGGCCATCAAATGAAAACTCCCTCAACTTTCTGATTTTGTAGGTGGCATATGCTGAATACAATCTCCTGAGTCTTTTAGCCAAGGCTTTATTCCTATGCGTTTTCGCAGAGCTGTAAAGGGCGCAAGGTTCCTATAGGCTGAGTTCTGATTCCTGTAACTCGTTCCCCTAACCAGTTCTCACTCTGTCAGAGACAGCACTCTGCCAGTTTGCTCTTTCTTTGACTCCCAGTATTCTGACCTTCAGCGAATATCTCCAACATGTGTTTGTAAAACTGCTTTGGTTTACTCTGTCTGCAGGAACCAAGGACTTGCAGGTTCTCCATTGCCCTTCAACCAGTTTTGTCCTCAAAGAAGAGGTCATAGCGTAGTTATAAATCCTTACCAGCACTGATATATCCTCTGTAGTTTCTTTGTGCTTAGGGTAAATAAAAAAGCATTATATTAATTTCAAACTTATACAAAGGGTTTCTACATTTAAGATGACTAGAGTTATACTCAGTCAATCCATTCATTTTATTACCTAATTTTACCTAATATTACCAAATATTTAATGAACACATAATGTTATGAACAGTAACGTCTGTGTTCCCCCTCAGATTCATATGTTGAAATCCTAACTCCCAATGTGATGGTATTAGGAAGTGCAGCTGTTGGGGGTGATTAGGTCAGGAGGGTAGAGTCCTCATGAATGAGATTAGTGCCTTTTAAAAAGAGATCACAGAGAACTCCCTCATCCCTTCCACCATGTGAGGGCACAGTGAGGGACTGGCTGGCTGTGAACAAGGAACAGGCCTTCACCAGACACCGAATCTGCTGGTGCCTTGATCTTGGGCTTGCCAGCCTCCAGAACTGAGAGAAATAAATGTCTGTTGCTCATAAGCCACCCAGTCTAGGGTATTTTGTCATAGCAGCCTGAATGGACCAAGACACATACTGTGTGTGTGCCAAGTACATGGTTGGTTGTAGAGTTCAGTAAAGAACATAATTACTGTGGTGATTTGGCATAACTATTACTAATGTGCTATATCATATCAAATGATGGATAAAAAGTACATGCTATATCTTAAAAAATAACTAATTCTTTGAGAGAAAAAGATAAAATTCTTTGAGAGAAACTTATCATTAAAACAATGAAATTTGCTAATTGCAAATGAAGTCTTTCTGCTTGTCTCAAATATGTGGAGGGAAAATACCATGCATAGTGCCTGGAGACACCAATATTAAGGCTGTTTCTTAAAGAGGATGCAACCTATTTAAAAATGGCAGTTTCTCTATATAATATTTACTGACATTACATTGCTGTAATTACACAGTAACTGTCTTGGCAGCTTAACAATGCTTTTCCTCACATATATTGGCCTACAAAAATTACATTTAGCTTTGATCTCATTAGAAACAAAGAATTTTTATGCTGAAGGCTGTATTTATGCTGACATATTTGGATGTCATTTGTATATATTTGGGTATATTGGGATCGATACACTTCCATACTGATTTATTCAGGGGATGAGCCTAGAACCTTTCTGACATAACCAGGTCCTGCCAAACATCAGAATAAAATATTCATTATTTTTAAAAAGTTACCTGAATTGATACTCTCTTTGCAAGGCCCATAGAGACAATAAAAGCAAAAACAATAGAATTGTTTTTCTTTTGTATCTCATTCTTTACTAGGAGAAAAAAGAAACAGATAAAAGTAGGTTAAATAAAGTACAATGTAAACAGAGTAAGCTGTGTTGAATCCCACCTCTCTGTGACTTAAACTAGATGACTTAAGTTTTTTTAGGATTTAAGGAATAGTTTTTATCTAGGATTTAAGGAATCTTTGGTCATTGGATTTTGCTTTATATGAAAGTAGAGTTGAGTCAGTGAAGAGACACCATTTATTTGAGCTATCTGCCTATAGTGTTAGGATATTAACTAGTCTGGTCTTGATATAAGACTTCTTATAAACTTCATTCAACTTTTCTAAAGTACAAAGGGCTTTTCTAAAGTACAAAGGGCTTTTTTCTATAGAAAAGTTATGCCACTTTCTCTCCTAACTCTGGGGAGTCAGAGAAAAGAGAAAACTGTGAAAACACTTTACTTGGACTCTAAAGAGTTGTATAATTATAAAGGGACTTATTAATTATTTGTAATTAAATAATGTTATAAAGTTGATCATTCCAAGATAGGTGATAGAACTGATAACAGTATAAAATATGTGCCCCTCTCAAAAGTATTTGAATATACAATTGATTCAGGGCACTCACTGGAGGCTAAACTATAATTTTTAGATTATTTGTGCATTGATCTTGGAATTTTAGCTATTAAGTTTACATAACTCTTTTGTAATATTTAATCTGTGGAATATAAAATTGTGTGCAGAAAAGAAATTGGATATGGCTTAATTTGGTTGAAATTAGGGACAAACTCTTACCTTTGTTTTCCTAAGATCACATAGGTATTTTATACAGTTTCTTCCTTGAAGACTTAACATTTATGGTACAGTGGTTTGGGTAGACGTGGAAAATCTTAAGAGGGCAGACAGTTTTCAAGCAGGAACTTTTGAGACCTTTGAAAAAATCATAAATCAGATAACCTCTTTTTGGTTCTATGGCACTCTCCAGTTTTTGTGTTTATTACTTCAGTCTTCTGTGAATGACGATGTCATCAGATTCTCTTTTGATGATGAAAGAACTAGATACTTGCAATCATAACAATTCACATGCCTGTAACTTCTCTTTGTAGGGGACTGGATTTTGTCCATTTTTTAAAAAATAAGATCACTTAAGTTTCTTTCTTACAGATTTTTTTAAAGCTTTATAACATGTTTTTAAATGAAGTATAATTTACATAAAGTAAAACATAGTTTAATTGTACACTTTATTGGGTTTGTTACACATGCACATGTGTATGTGAAAACCACTTTATTTAACTTTTCTTGTGCCCTTTTGAATTACTACCTTCCCCCACCCTGGAAACCAGTGTTCTGATTTCTATTATCATAGCTGAATGATTCCTACTGTAGAACATCGTGTAAATAAAATTGTACGGTAGATACTCCTTACATTTACTCCAAGGTTTTGCAACTCACCCATATTATTGTGTGTATCTCACACCATACAAAAGTTAATTCAAAATGAATTATAGATCTAAGCATAAAAGCAAACTCCACAAGCTCTTGCTCATGGGCTGGTTGTAGTGATGTGCACAGGGAGTTGTGAAGTATTGTGTACAACAAACAGGCTCTCTCACAGGAATGAACCAGCTTCAGTACACCACTGACTGGTTGTCAACTCTGCCTTTTATTCAGTGGAACTCTCCAGTAGCCTCTCCATTATCTCTTTTGGGTTTTGACAGCTCAAGGGGGTGTCTGTTCCTTACAACCAAAATATCTTTAACTGAAACACCTGGCTAGCATAACCACCTTTTATTTTCAACAGTTACAGCCAATTCATGGAAAGCGTATTCTAACTTTGGCTTTTTCATAGCCCCATACTTTAAATATTTATAGTTATTTTCATTTATATGTAAAATTCATATCTATTTCTATAAATGGGCAGTCTTCACCAGGTTCAGAAAAGAGGTTTGTTTTTAATCACTGCAGTCGCTTAGAAGAACAGTGTTACTCTGAAAATCCCTGCCCTCCAGTGCCCAATAACAGGGAGCCGCCCTCTTCTTTTATCTTCGCTGTGAGCGCTGTAGGAGCGCTGAGACGCGAGTGCCAAGCTTCCGATGCTCACCAGGACTATTCCTCAGGTACAGATGCGTGGGAATTATGCATATTGGCTCTCCCATGCTTCTTTCTCAATGAAGTTCAAGGTAATTTTACACCAGGGTTCTTCAACCTCATCACATTTGAGCCAGACAGTTCTTTGTCCTGGGGGCTTTCCTGTGCATTTTAGCATGTTTAGCAACATCCCTGGCCTTCCCCCACTAGGTGTGAATAGTAACCCCCCCCCACCCCCCCCACCCCCCACCCCCACCAAAGTTGTGACAGCCAACAATATCTTCACATATTGCCAAGTATCCCTGGAGCCAGCGCGGAGGCTGGAGAGTGAAGGTGTAAAATCATCCTGGTTGAGACCACTGCTCTACACTGATGGAGCAAATTTGACCGTAAGCAGCACTGAACCCAGTAGGTTATGCACCAGGTTAGAGCCTGAAGCTCAGGCTGCGCCTCCCGAGTTTCTGTACTATATACTACGGGAGGAAAAGTTTCAGGTGCCAGATATAAAAGTATGAGTCCATAATAAAAAATTAAAAAAAATCTTAATTAAAAAAGCACCTCTTCGGAGGCATGATGGGAGTGGATGTGATGATTCACTCATTCTTCGTGTAGATATTCATTAGGGCATGCCTCTGAGATGGTGATGTAACAGGTGCTGGAGCTGACGCAAAGGCAGCCTGCAGTCCCGCCTGTAAGGAACTAATTATGCCAGAAGGGTTCAATGGAGATATTTTCAGTTATAAGAGAACGCCCAATTCCAACTGACTTAAACAGTAATGGTACTTTACTGGCTCACACATTCTAAAAGCCCACAGACAGTGTGGGCTCTAGGTAAGGCTGGAGCCTACAGCTGAGGGCTGTCATCAAGGAGTGGGTTTCCTTCAGGTTCCTTGCTCTTCCATTCCTATTGTCAGTTTCATCCTAATGCTGGCCTCCCTTTGGGTCACCAGAGGTGTTAGCAGCTCCCAAGGTTACATGCTTCCTCATTTCCTGAGGACCTGAGATTCACGTTGATTGGGTCATCTAGTTTGGGTCACCTGCCCACCCCTGAATCAGTCATTGACACCGAACAATGAAAGGTGCTGATTGGCTTATTCTGGATCACATGGCACCAGTGTCCATAGAAATCACACAGCATTGCTGGGAGGGGGAGAGAGAGAGCCACCAATGCTGGGCAAATGTGGAGTTTTCAACCAGCCAAAGCGATCTCTTGGTCTTTGCTGCTTTTCACACCATTTGTGTGAGCCTCTATGAAAATCTTATCACAGTCTTCTGTGCCTTACATCTGCTGCTCCTCCCTCTGAAATCTCATTCCATCTCTTACTCTTCACACTGATCCCCTTCTCGCTTTCAAAATTCAATTCAGAGTCAGCTACTCCACGTCTTACTTCCACTTCACCAGACACCCTTCCCTCCTGCACACTCCCTTGGCCCTTAGCCCCTAACTTCCCTGTGCCTGGATTGCTCAGCTTTTGTTTGGCTGCTTCTTGAACTTGGCTATATGAAGTGTTGAGACCTACATTCTGCGTCTGAAGAGTTTTTGTTCTACTAAGTTGTTTAATGCCCAAGAAAGGAATTGAGAGCCTTTGATGGTGATTCCTTGGCGTCCCCAAATTTCAAAAAGAAGATGGGGTGTGTAAGAGTGTGAAAGAGGGAAGCAGACTGGGGCTATGGAAAGAACAAAGGATTTAGAGTCAGACAGTCTTGGGTTTGAATCCCAGCTCTGCGCCCTTTTAGATCTGAGGTTTTGACCAATGGATCTCAGCTTAACCCTCCTTTCTCCTTAATGTATGCATTGCGTGTCAGGCATTCTTGCTTCCTATGATGTTTCACACTTGTATGCTACTATGTCTGTTATTAATTCACATAAGGTACATTTAAAAATACTTGTAACTCTAAGTATTGCCACAGCTGTGGTTCTCTCATTAATAAATCACACAGTGACTTTGGCTGGGAGAATGTCAGACCCTCTAGCCTTAAAGAAGCTTCTCCCCTTCCAGCTGCACGTGACCCCTAGATTAGAGGCAGAGTGGGAGGTGTGGCTGTCCCTTCCACCCGCTCCTCTGCCCAGTTACACCCTCCAAGGTACTGCTTTGGCAGAACAGCTCATGTGCCCAAAGGGCTTAGATCAGCCCTGCATGCACTGTGTAAAGATAAGAATGATCGCATAGTCTTTTTTTTTTTTTTTTTTTAACACAGTCCATTTTAACTAATTTAATGCACTTGGGGCAGGTTTAGTGCATAAAAAATGGGGAATGGCACAGGCAGGAAACATATCTAGTTTTTAAAATATTCTTATGGCAAAGATGCCCCTTTTTTCTGTGAAGTTGCATTTTCCTCCGTATGAAACGTGGTCCTCCGTATGTGTACAGTGTCAACACTTATCCTTTTCAGGTTCTCTGGTTTCAACTTCAGCTCAGCGCTTCCCAGCTGAGTGGCTTAACCTTTCTGAACCTCACCCGCTCATCTGTAAAAGGAGAACACTACTCTGCTAAGAGGGCATCATGCCCTGTTGAATACCCAGTGCACCACACGCCATCAGCCGGGTCAGCTTTAATCTTTATATTACAAATACATGTGCCCGGACTGCTGGAAATCCAGCCTTTCCTAAGCTTCCTTGGCCAGATACATTCCCCAGAGGTCAGGACTAATAAGCCCAGATATAGTTAAGGCATTGTTTTCTTCCTTTGCCCTGATACCCGACCCCAGGCTTCAGGGACAAGCTGTTTCCTACTGGGTCTTCCACTGGCAGTTAATTACTTCAGCATCTATGAGCATTTGTTTGAAAGGTCTGCAAATCTCAACCATGTTCTTCCTATCTTTGTAATTGCGGACATGTTTTTTAGAAGGAGTTCCTGGAGTCTAAGAATTTAAAATTCTAGAACTGACAATTCTGAACATCTTTGGGAGAAAATGCACAATCCATCACCAGACCAGAATATACTGAGAAAATAATTTATTTAATTGTAAATCAGGAATTTTATTTTTTTTTTAATGTTTAAGAATAACTATTCATGAGATCTTGAGTTTGTCCACTTGAAATTTAAATGAATAAAAAAAAAAAAATCAAGAGTCCTTCAAATGTAAACATGAGTCCTTTAATCTTTCAGGATAGATCATTTCTTTGGTTCAGGACTTAAACCATTAACTTCCCCTACTCCAGAGTATATTCCAGAAAACTTGAGTTACAGAGAAGCAAGTGTCCTAACTGATGTATGATCTCCTTTTTCTTTTAAAAGTCCACTTCAGGATTTTTCTTGGTTTTGTTTTGCTGGATTGTGACATTTTTTTGGCAAGAAGTGAAGAGTAGGAGGCACAGTACAATAGTAGAGAAAAACGTAGGTTTCATTTTTATCAGAGAAGCCCACTGTGCTGAACGTCAAGCCAGAGCAATGATTCTTCAAATAAAATGCTTAAAAAAGGAAACAAATTACTTTAACTGGAACACAAGCAAAATATAAATATGTAAATGTTCCCTCCTAACTTCCTTTACATTGAATTGCTTAACTTTAAATAATATGTAGGATTTCATAACTTCTCTTAGAGAAGGGAATTGAATGTTAAGCTGTTCAGTTATAAGGACTGGGTCTCCCATTGCCATCCTCTGCTTTTGATATAAAATCAATGAACCATTTTATTAAATGCATCTGGTTGTTACACCTCAGTAGTGCAGATGGGGCAGGGGAAAATGAGGTTACTTGATGGGAGGGCTTTTCCTCCAATCCACTCCTGATGGCAGCCCTCCAAGCGGGGCATGACAGGCTGAGGGACCCCGAGGGTTAGAGCAGGTGGCAGCAGGACTTGCTGATGACTGGTTGTCATGAAGCCCAGGTCCAGAAAATGTAACTCCTTGCAAGCCTCTTCAATCCACGGTGGGCCTTTGTTTTCTGACACCACCCACTTCTGGCCAAGGACCTGAAGACAAGCTGCAGGACTGGCAGACTGTGACGGCAAAAGAAGCATCTTCCATTCAAGTCCCCTCTGCTCTGGGTGTCGTGGGATCAGGGAGGCTGGAGACCATCCACATCGCCCCCTCCCATTCAGCGCCTGAATCCACGCTATATTTAAGTGCCAGTCCACGTCCTGTGGCCTCCGAGGTGGCACTGCCCAACCTCGACCAGTCCCCTCTCTTTCCACTCTGTTACCTCACGGCAAACTCACTTTGAGGCTTTGTTTTCACTTCCTTCAGATTCCGTGTGACTCGGAACATTCGCCACCACGATATCCACCCACTGGGAATCTCGACCAGTCTTTCGCACAGAAGCCAAACAACATTGTGAGAAGAGGGTAAGCACTGCAGACGGCCCGGCGCGACCTGCTCCTGAAGCCATCTGAGGACTGCCAAGCAGGCTGCGTCCTCACTGCAAGTTCTCTTGCTGCAAAGCAACCTACGTTGCTTTAACTCAGCACCCTTTCCTCCAGTACTTTACCTGGCACGTGTAGAGTGTTTCTGGCTTTTTTTTTTTTTTTTTTGGCCTGTAACAATTTTTATTTTTTTAGTTCAACTGATAGTATTTCCCCCAAACCCAGAATAGATAAGAAATTATTGGGAATTTACACCTGATTACCAGAGGTTCATTCTCCCATATTACAAGGCTCAAAGTTACAAGGAAGAATAGTAGGACTTGCTGGGTTGGTGTTTTGTTAGTATTTTTTTAAAGTTAAAATTAAGTGTTACTTTTCTGAAGAAGTGGCCAGAATCCTCTCTCAAATTAAGAAACCTCCTGGAACAATTTAAAGTCAGATGTTATTTCTAACCAAATTATATTCTTTTGTCTGCCAAGATAACTTGACAGTCTTAATATCTGAAGGCAGGCCTATATGATAATCCCAGCAATATTCTGGAGATAAGATTTTAGTGGGTTTGTTAAGAAGGAAATACTTGTTTAGGTGGCTTTCATCATGCCACTTAGCTTCTATGTCATTTTTCTTGTCCTGGAGGATTCCCTTGAAGCACTCCTGGGTGATGTTTAGGACCTGAATGGGTGTTCCTCCAAAAATGGCCGCGTGATAATAAAAATCCCCCTGGCCATACGGAATGAATGCTGCGGACTCCTTCCGTCTCTCATAGGTAAAGTCAAGAGGATCTGCCTTGTACCACCAGGCCTGTAGCTGAGCCACTGACTGGCCGAGGGTCTCCACCCCAAAGGTGTCTTGAAAGACCTGGTCCACGTCCATGCAGAAGAGGAAGTCGACCTCGTACTGGATGTGGGCCACAATGTGCTCCCCAATGGTCTTCATGCGCATCATGCTGATGTCCTGCCACCTCTTCTCAGGCTTGACCTCAAACACTTTGAAGGAACGCAGAGGACCCAGCTCTATCAAAGGCAACCTGGAGACATCATCCATCATGATGTAAAAGATGACTTTGTGGCCAACCATGAAGTGCCTATTGGCAGATGTTAAGAACTCCTCCAAGTAGTGCTCAATGTATCTGAAACAAAGAAGAACGGGGCAAATGTAACCTTTGGGACGCTGTAGGAGACCACGTACTATTCTAAAATGTTGTTTGTATTTTCAAGTTTAGGAGACAAATGTTTTTCCTCACCCCAGATGTACATTTTCACGTGTCTGTTACCATAACATTCCTAATTGTCCTCCACTATTGAGTCACTCTGTCTTGGGGGGGTGGAGTGACTTATCTGACTGCCAATTTTGGAAAGGCGACTGGCCAGGAACAGCCCTGCCCCCTCTTCTCCTCTCACTCTTGGAAGCTGACTAGTTGGAGATAGTATGTGTGCTTTGGGCCTTACAGGACAGACATTTAGTGGTACAGGTCCTACTCCCATGTCCAGAGGCCTGAAGTTTCTAGCGCTGTAGTTGCCTGGGTGCCTAAGTCTTCCTACTTCGGTGGTTCAGTGTTAGGAGGCCTAGGGCCTGCAGATATGAGCCACATTCTCCAATACCAGCTTCAACTGTAACGAAAATGATATTTACTATCATCTGCCACTTTGGTGGCTCCCTTTCTTTACTACCAAAGTGTGTTTTTAATGGTGGCCTCTGGAAACCTAAGGGAGTCTTTAAATGGAGAACATATATCTGAGCAGTATAAAGAAGGACTTTGACATGGCTCTGTGGCTGATGGCCAGGAAATCCTTTGGTGCTTTGCATCTTTAAGAAAAATTTACAGTGCCCTGAAGCTGGGAGACAATCCTGGGGGAAGGACTTGAGCCATTGTGTGGTTTAACGGTGTTTAGAAATGAAAGCACCGAGATTGCATTGTTATTTGAAAATAAACCAAACATCACACCTCCTAAAAGTCCAGATCCACCCTTGTGAAGATTCATTGCTGATGAATACACTCCCCTCCTGCCTCAGAGTGGAGGGCTAGGGCTTTCACCAGATATGCCATTTACCCTTTAGTTCTGCAGAGTTACAACTGTGGACCAAAAAGGGGCTCTACATAATATAAACAAGGTGACCTGGTCATAAATTCCTAACTGGATAGATCAGGGTGGGTAGTCACACCCCAGGCATATAACTTCCTTTAGTAAAAGGTTTATTTTTGACTTAAGCAAGCCCTGTCCATTGTTTCTGTGCACCTAGGTTAACACACCCTTGAAAGAAAGGTACCACCCTTAAGCGAGCACATAATCTTGTTAACTATCTTAAACCTTGCTTTCTTCCACCCTCATGTAATCTTTCTTATGTTCCCTCCTTAATTTAAAATGCGTAAAAGAAACTGCAAAACTGGCATTCTCCAGGGCATTTGAGGTCTTGTTTTCTGGTCGTTGTCGTCAGTTTGGGTCAAATAAAATCCTATAAAAATTTTTTATAGGTTTAGATGTTTCTTTCGTTGACACAACTGTTGGTTGAAGTCATTGTGGGGCAGTGGGCAACGTTCTGTTCTCTTTGGAAACACCAGGATCATATCAACCTGCATCGTGGCTGGCTTGTCCCCTCTCGTGCCAAAGGATTAGGTGAGCTGAGTGAGCATTGACTCTGGACTCATAACAATACAGATTCTTCTAGTAAAAATGTCAAAATTCCAGAGTTACCCTCTTCTGTTAGAGATGCTACCTAGGTTCCTGGGATCAGCACAGTCAGTGAGTGACATTAGGACTTAATCAGTATGGTGCCAGCAATGGCCTCTGAGCTCTGGGTTGGAGAAAGACTTAGAGGAGCTATCAGATCTTCATGGCGCTCTCCTTTACACCCTATGGGGGCAGACCTCAACCTCAGATCTACCTGGGCCCGGCTTTCAGAAAAGGTAGAGATGAAAAGGCCAAGAGGGGGGGGAGGTGGATAGGAAAATTGAACTTTTGGTGGTTTTGAAGACAAAATCCCCAAAACTGCGAAATGCATTATATTTTAAAACTGATATTATAAGCTACCAATTTCAAGTAAGAATGATTGCAGTTTGGGGAGAAACATTCTACATGTGGAAACGGAAGCTGAAAGAGGAGCCTATCCAACCTCTGGAGGAGGGAGCTCTGGCCAGCCAAATCTCCGGGGGCCCAAGGCCCCCAGGAGGGCCAGGGTAGGGGAGCCCGAGGAGCCCATGGAGGAGCTGTCAGCCACGCGCATGTGGAAAATCACCGCACTTAGGACAGGCTGGACCAAGAACTTGCTGTGAGTGCATCTGTCCTCGGTCCTGGGTCTTGAGAGCATAGGAGAGAGAATGATGCACTGACCATTGTCATTTTGGAGATTTCCAGAGAAAGCCATGGCAGTCGGGGTGAGGTAGCTGTGGGTGAGCTGTACACCCTGGGCTCAGTGTGTAGCCGACACCTTTATCTGTAACCTGAGGCCCTCCCTCTGAGGTGGGAAGGAAGCCCGCTCATCGATTATTGTTTTTGCCATCTTTTGAGGGCCTCAGCACAAACGAGACTGAAATGGTCCCATTATAACATCCTCCTATCTGATCCTTCACACAAGTCATGAATAGCCTCTGAGGCCCAGGGGGACCCTCACAAACATTTCAACAGTTGGAACAAGAAGTCAAGGTCGATTTTAATACTGACACCTACCTTCCGATAGCAAAAACCGTCAGACCCACGGTAATCTTCTGTTTGTCATAGTAATCTTCTAAGATGTCTCTGTTGTAAGTGCCTTCCCACACCACCGGCGCCTTCCATCCAGTCACTGTCACCACCCCTGGCCGGTTCCTGGTGACAAAACACAGGGCCCTCTGAGTGGGGACGGCTTTGTTGAGGTGGGGCAGAGACTGGGGAAAACCTGGGGTCGGCTAGGATTTGGGGTCACTGTCTGTGAGTCCTGACTGTGGCTTAATGCCAAACAGCTGGCTGGGTCCTAAGGCATTTCAGGGGCAGCAGCTTCTGGGTGTGGGACAGAAGGCCCAGGTGCCTCTGAGGGCTGCCTTGGGGGACTTTATGAGGATCTTCCCTGCATATCTCATACCTTCCTTCCCTTTCCTTGTTTCTCTTTCCTCCTAATTCCTATCTCCCCGGCCCTTTCCTAAGCCACCAGTGGCATCTCTGGTATTCTTTATCCCTGTAGGTACCATCTGAGCCTAAGAAGGACCTGACCCTTGACACGGGTTGGTTGAGAGAGGGACACTGAGTTGAAAGAGAGAAAACTGATTCCATTTGCCTTTTACCAGGAAAGGATTTCTGAGCAGGAACCTGGTTAGAGGCCAAAAAGGGCCCCAGACTAGGGGATTCTGGCGTTATCATTTCTTTCACAAACAAGCAGAGCCTCCCCCGCCCCCTAGAAAAGAAGGGACTCAGCAGAGGCCCCAACAGCCTGGGCAGGAACACCCCAGTACAGACCATGGGGCCTCTTGACGAGGAGCACAAAGGGGAGGGGGAAAGCATGTTTTCCGCACTCGGAACACTTGAAAGGAACTTGGCAAAGCCAACACAAACACAGGAAGCACCGTCAGAGCTACAACAAACTGAAGGGTAAAGGCAGAAAGGCTGAGGAGCGGCCGGGGCCCAGCGAGTGCGGGACTCAGCCCCGAGCGGGTGGTGGAGACTCGGCCCTGACCCCGTTTTGCTCGGGAAGTGGCAGCATTTCTCCCACTGGGAAGCAGACACTGAAACACAGTCATTTAGGTCCAACCCCAGCGTGCACAGGCCTGGCCCCTGCTAGGCATTTGCTTGTGCTTCATCCATTGCGGGGAGGAGGCCAAGTCCCCGTGGTCAGGTCCCTGCTGGCTGTAGGCCCGTGGCCCTGGGGAGGTGCTGGCACACAGGACACATGTAGATCAGGCCAAAGGGGGCTTCCCCTCCTATCCCACATGGATGGAGGGCAGGTTTCACAAAACTGCCCTCACTCCATCAGCAAAACTTGGTTTTTCCTCAGTGAGGCTGGGCAAGGCTGGGTCAGCCCCAGCTCCAGAGTGAAAAAGAGCCTCAGGAGCCTGGTTCTCACGCCTCCTGTCCCTCTGTCTCTCTGCAGCTGTGTAGGAGCTGGATACCTGGTAAGCAGGTAAGATTTTCTTTAAAAGAGAGAAAGAAGAGGAGGCAAGGGAGGGAACAGGTACACTGAGTACTTAGGGGGCACAGGAGAGAAGTACTTGACTTTCATTGTCTCATTTAATCCTGGCGACCACCTTATGTTTATAAAGTGGATGCTATCGTCACCCCCATTTTACAAGTAAAGTGGGGGTAGGACAGGGGAAAGGAACTTTGTCTTTAGCCTTTTAATTTATAGGAAGGGCCAGACCAGGGCACTCAGTCTCTTGACATACATTTTGGAAATTCCTGCTCTTTACCAGGCCCAGTGCTGAGCACGGAGATCAGAGAAATGAGGAACCCCCACACCCCCCTCCTACCCTTTGAGAGTCTCAGTCCTGACAGGTGGTCAGCCTGCTACACACTCAACTTCACAACCATTCAATCCACAACTTCCAGAAAGACTGAGACAGAAAACAAACCACTGTTCAGTTTGGTTACTTGGCTGGGAGAATTCCTTCGAGCGGGGGGGGGGGGGGGAGTAACAATATTAAAAATTAATGTTTAATTAAAAATTAAAATGTTCTGTTTCCCAGCTGTTAAATTCCACTGGCAATTTCAACATGTCAGTGCCCCTGACCAAGAAGCTAGATAACTTGAAGGCGGGGGGTGACTGTGGGGAGAGACAGAGGATGAGATCAGCTTCCTGGATGAATCTCTGTATCAAGGCGGCTTAGTCATCAAACGCCACAAACCTCCTCCCCCTCCCGAAAAAGAAGTGACAGAAGCCAGGCCACACGTGTAAGAGCCAGCCTTTGCCACTCTCAACTGCCAGAGATGTTCAAGGTCACAAAGGTGGGGCTCTAAAAGGAAGGAAAAGCACTGCTGGGAAAGACTCGGAGCTGCCCCCAAAACCTTCCAAGCAGGGCACCCACCGTGTCACGTCGGCTCCTGTGGTTCCACCAGTAGAGGCCAGAGGCTTCCCACAAAATGAAAGGGCCTCCAGAACCAAAACCCACACCTGCTTGGGATCTTGGTACCTTTTGTATTTTATGTACTTAGTTATGGGAAGGAGCACTGTGGTATCCATCCAAGGGCTGGGCGGAGGAAGTGTTAAAATTCCATGAATTGTGCAGGTCAACAAAGATGTGGCGTGCAGACAACGCACTATTTCCTGAGCCTTCTGAGCAGCAGCTGCTGGAGAGGGACCCAGCGAATGGCGACAGGACGGGGCTGGTGGCTGTGAGATGCAGAGAAGATGGTGTGGGAAGAATTTTGGAGGAAGAATTCACAGGACACGTTCACGAATTAGACTGTGGGGCGGAGGGAGGAGGGGGCCAAGTGGGGAAGGGGGGTCCCAGACTCTGGCTTGAGATGGGAACCGGGAGGAACAAGGGTGGGGTGGGATCAGGGGGACGTGCGGAGACACCAAGCAGGCAGTGAGACCCGAGTCAGGGCCCCTCCGGGCTAAAGATACAAACGTGGGACTCGTTCTCACAAGGGTGGCATCTAACGCCCTGGGAACGGAAGGAAGCACGTTGGAAGGTGGAAAAGAGATGAGGCTCCCGGACTTGACCTCCAGAAGCTCCAGGATGGGAAGGCCGGGAAGAGAGAGAAGCCCCTGTCCAGAAGGCTGAGGAAGGAGAACGGAGAAGTAGGAGGGAAATTATGAGGATCTGTTGTCACAGAAGCTGAGAGATCCTGATGTGTAAACGTGTACATGATACACTGTGATATGTTTTAGGCAGTTTCCAGAAAAGGCGACATTTATAGAAATACATTTATTCTTTCGTTCAGTGGTTTGTCTAATCATTCACTTATGAGAGACATACACTCTGGTGCCCTGAGAAGCCTTAAATTTGATGTCCTTTCAAACCAATATTCTTTAACTATCTGCTTGTCATTCCTTTAGAGAAAAGCTAAGCCACGCATGGGGGAGAGTGGAGAGAGTGACAGCTGGTGGCCGTCATCTGTCCCTCCTTTCTGCCCCCAATAATTCAGCCCTGACCTGCCACCCAAGTCACGTTCAGCAAAGCACAAGTATCACAGTAAAACTGTCCCGCTCCCCTTAGAAGGGAGCCTGTTGACCATCCCGGGCTCCTCTAGTCTGCTCCTGGGGAGGTCTTAATGCCCCCTCCTTCGCCACACACACACACACACACACACACACACACACACACACCCCCTAAGGGGCTTATCAAAGCAACAATGTGCCCATGTTCTTACATTTCCAGTAACGGTTTCACATCTCACTGATGTCTACTCTGTTGCCCATCTCATCCAATCATACAGGGAAGCCCCAAATTCCCATCCTTCCACACAGGCGTGGATCTCCTATCCCAACGCAATAAAAGAACTTGCCAGACCTTATTCAGTCTTTCCAGAAACCAAGCATTTGAGTCAAAACACCCAGACTCTCAGTTTCTCATCTGATCTGTGGCTAAAGGTCTAATAGAAGCCAGAACGTCTCCCCACTCAGGGACGTTCTCAGTGGCACCCTTGCCTGCACAGCCCCGCCACCCCCTGCTGAACCGTGGACCTACTGCACGTGGGCGCCACTCTTTCTTACTCTGGATTAAACCAGTCCGACAGCTGAAGCTCTTCTTCATTGTCTTCCTTCTCTCTGTCTATGTCTTCTTCCTCTCGGGTCCTAGGTACAAAGGGAAAGTAAGCTGAGTAAGGCTGGGAGGGGGGTCTATAGGGACGGGGCAGCCAGGAAAGGCGAGGTGGGGGGCAGGGAACACCTGCAGTGACTGGCGGGAGGAGGTTCATGATACTAAAAGGCCATTATTCATGAAGACATGCTTTGGATGAAAACGCGCAGTACCCATTTTTGTTATGATCCATTCAAGTCAGCAGTTAGCGATTTAATGACCCAACAGGCCTCAGGTTACTATGGGGGGGCGGGGGACGCTTGATCAAACAGTCTTAAGAAAATGTTATCTTGTGATCATCTTTCCCGCAATCTGAACTTCAGCCCAAGCTCCACGCACCCCCAACTTAAATGGAAAAAAACAAAACACACAAAAAACTTTAGGGTTCTGGTCCCAACCACCAAATAGATTCCTTGTATGATTTTAATAAGCCAGAAAAATGAGTGACTGAGAAGGTCATGACCATGAAACCGCTTATCTGGACTCTAAACACATTGATGAGTGGAAAAAGCCAGACCTTTGTCTTGCAGCCTTACCCATTGTTAAACCAGCTCGGAAACCACCAGCCCTTCTGACTGTCGTTGTTACCAAGTTCTGGGTTTCTAAGAAATGCAAAAGATGAACAACGTTTTTAGAAAATGAGGCAGTCCCAAACTGGGGGTTTCCCAAATTCTTTTTATGACAGAAAATCATTAAACAAAAAATTTTTTAAAACTACCAGTAGGTAAAACAGACAAGAGAAACTGACTGGCTGAGTGAGAGAGGGTGGGCCTGGCAGTGCCTGGGCCTCTCCTCTCCTCCCCGCGGCCCCCCGCTCGGCCCATCAGCCAGGGACCTACCCCCCCTCCTTCCCCCCTCCTCCCCCCCCCCCCCCCGGCAGGGAGGAGGGAGAGGCTGATGGGGGGACGCAGCAATACATAAACCCGAGTCCCGGATCTGCCACTTACTAGTTGTGTGGCTATAATAGGACATTTCCCCCTTTCTGAATCCCAGTTTTTCTCCTCCAAAAAGTCACATAATAGTACTAATACAAGATGGGGCAAAGTAGGTTTACAGTTGTCCGTATGGAAAACAGTACAATAATTATAAATAATAATACAAGGATAAACTCAGTGTTTTACACTCACAACTATAAACCTATTTTTGCCCCACCCTGTATGGTAATAATAATAAACTTACCATGAAGGTAGCTTTGCAGACTAAATGAAACAGCATACATAAAAGGGCTTTCTAAATTGAAAATAACTGTAACAAGCTGTGATCCTAATAAAGAAAGCAGTGCACCTGTCCTAGAAGGAGCTCTTTTGCTTAACCAGGAGAATGCGGGTTGCTACAAAGTCAGCAGTCACAGCCTCAGGAAATCTGAGGGTCTCTGTTTCCGTGGTGTATCAAGTTTATTGTTTTGCGGATATTGTACCAACCTCGCATCCCCGGAATAAATCCCACTTGATCACGGCCTCTGATCATTTAATGTGTTGCGGAAATCTGAGCGTCTCTGAACCAGAGACTCAGAAATCTGTCGTCAGGAGCCACCTTCCCCACCCACATGCGGAAGTTTCCACACTCCTAGTGAGTCTCCCGAGGTGGGGGCCTTCGGAGGAGGGAACACGGGAGCCAGGAATTGTACGGCCTTTGGGCTGGACAGATTGAGTGCTGAGGCATGAACGGGCATAATAATATTAAGAAATCATCTGAAAGCTCATCTACTTTCTGGAAGTGTGTGAGATGGTTTCTGATTAAGAAAGTATGGTTACAATAAGGGAAACAATACAAGAATGAAACAAACGAGAGGGAACAGAAACATTTACTGAGTCACCCAGGTAGGTATTTTCACATGACCTTGGTCATCCCAACGACTTGAGAGAACAAAGGTTTTATCTTTATTTTTATTTGTAGCTGAAATATTGGCTGAGTGGGTTTGGGAAAATTGTTAAGATCCCATGGCATTTTGTAAACATAAAAACCCAGATTTAATGCTACAGGATAAACCATATCAGAAATGAAGGCGGAGGAAAATGCAAGCAGCTAAGCACAATGCTTTGCTTTGAGCTTCCTAGCAACCAAGCCAAAGATAGAAAAAAGAAGGCTTCCGTAGTTCTTACTGGCGATAACAATAATAATAATAATAATACACCCACCAGTTTATCAGAGTCCCACGCTTTTTTCATGATCCTTTGTCTCAAAGAAATTTCTTGCAGGAGTTTTTATACAACATATACTAGGTAGCAGAAGGGACACTATCTACTCTGACTCTTTATATTAGGAAGGCAGGAATGTTTTCCAAATGACACCACTTAAAGAGATCCTTCATGAGAAACAGGCGAGGGCAAAACAGAGCCATGGTTCCAGAAGGGCATGCTCAGGAGGCTGCAGGCATGGTCGAGGCCCCTGCGAACCCCTCTCTGCCCTCCGCCTTTGAGCAGAGCTCCACCGCCAGCTGCCGTGCTAAGCCCGGGCTGTAGGAGGTGCAGGAGTGGTCATATGAGGGAGACATCCCAGAGATATCTAGAATTCAAAGCACTTACTTTGAGTGATATATCCACAAGAAAGAGCCTTCTGAGCTAAAAGCAAACGGGAAAGAAAAACATATCATGTTACTTTTAATTCTGAGAAAAGCTATTTTGCAACCATTACCATTGAAGCCCTGGGCTGAGTTGAGAGCCTGGTTTTAGCTACTCCTAGGTTTCCACATTCCTTTGAGATATAATCAATGACCTCAGGAGACGGGGAAATTCCATAGAAGTCACTTCAGTATTACCCAGAACAAGGAGCTCTCTGGAGACTCAAGTCTTAGTAAAAAAGATGACAGCTCGTGGCTTCAATGGGGAAGAGAGGCTCACAGATGGGTTCCCTCCTGCCCCCTCCAGTCACACCACGGCCCAGCCATTCCTCACCCAGGATTTACCTTCCCCCAGAAAACAAAACAAGGACTGCAGAGCCTAATGCCACGGCCAGCTCAGAGCTTCAGAGACACTGTCCCTCCCTCACCTAGAAACCTGGACTAATACCTTCCTCGCAGGGCTATTGTAAGAGCCGGAGGGAATGCACAGCACAGCTCCCGACTTACGCAAACACCCAGTAACTAGTGGCAGCTATCATCATAATCGCCATCACCATCATTATTCTTTTACTATAACTTTTAAAGTTTCCTCCAGCTCTAAAATTCTAAGATTTTTTTCATCCAGCCTCAAGTCAAACACTGTCTTGGATGACATTCTTTCAGATGCTCTGCTGGCAACAGTTCTATTTACCAATCGGTCGATGTGTTCGACTTAGCTGTTTTAAAACTCCTTTTAGCCCAGTGCCACCCACCTGACTAAGGATAGTGCCCCCAGCTCACCTGAAATCATCACATGGCCAGTTCACAAGGAGGCAAAGGATCTGCTGCCTTTTAAGCCCCTTGCAGGTATTCAAGTAGATTCCTCACGTTGAGGAATGATATGGCCACAGTCTGGGTGCCACATGGCCCTGAAGAGCCGCCAGAACCTGCCCTGGCTACCGAGCAAAGACTGTGCCCAGCGCTGCAAAATGACCCTCTTTATGGGAGGCCAGTGCCAATATGCACATTTGTGCCTTGGGCTCCCGTATTTTAATTTTGTGCACCACCCAAAATATGGAAGCACAACTCTGGCTGCAATTCAAAACACCAAGGTTATCCAATCAAGCACTCACAGTTTAAGGTCATCCACACAAGCATCCTAACTCAGGGCAGGACCCCCAAAGGGCACTTGTTCTGTTGGATTCTTGCAGCTGCTAGAGCTCTTCCTGGTACCTGCCCTCTGGAGCAGGGGGTGGTGGTGATGGTGACGGTGACAGTGACGGTGAACATGGCAGCTAGCATCTTGAGTGCTTATTAAGTTCCAGACGTTGTAGCTGCTTTACACACAACACCTTATGTAATCCTCCCAACAGTCCTATGAGCATGTACTGTTACTATCCCCATTTTCACAGATAGGGAAAATGAGGACCAGAGTGGCTGGGTAAGTTGCCCAAGGTCACAAGAGCAGGTAAGAGGTGGCACAGGACCAGCTCCAGGCAGCCAGCTCCAGACTCAGCCCTGCAGCACCTAAGGGAGGCTTGGATACCTTCACCCAACTCTGATTCATCTTTCCTTTGTACTAAGTACCCCCAGTAGCCTCAATTTGAAAGACCTGGCTTGTAGACCCCTCTAACTTGTCACACTTCTCTTGTTTGTCTTTCTTTTTTAAAACATGTTTTTATCGATTTCAGAGAGAGGAAAGGAAAGGGAGAGAGAGAAACATCAATGATGAGAGAGTCATCAGTCGGCCGCCTCCTGCACGCCCCCGACTGGGGCCCGAGCCCGAAACCAGGGCATGTGCCCTGACTGGAAATTGAACTGTCACCTCCGGTTTCATGGGTCAATGCTCCACCACTGAGTAACACCGTCTGGGCTTGTCTTGTTTTACTTAAAATGAGTTCTTCGGAATGAAACAGAATGACACTCGAGAAGCAGTTAGATCTATGCAGCACCCCAGCGGGGAAACAGCTCCCAAATTCTGGAGCAATTCTTCTATTGATGGCCCTCAAGGGGCCGTTCCTTTTTTAGTAGCCAATAGAGTCCCGTTGGCTCATCAAATCTTAGAAATTCAGAATAGGGAGACATTTGAATGTTAATCCAGGCCGTCAGTGTGAACTCGGGGGGGCTACGAAGACACTTCAACATGAGAATATTAATGGTGCTGAGACAGCTCTCCCTGCCCAGAGCTGTATGGTCAACATTTTGGACGAGCTGCACCAGTGCCTTTGAAGTCAAAGGCATCGTGCATTTTTGTAGCTGCTTGTGAAGTCTTCTATCAGAAGCCTCTCCAGCTGGAACCTCTGAGGCATTGTAGTTTCCAAAAGCACAGAAGCAGCTTTGGGGTGAATGTACTCAGGAATGTTTAATTCATTTTGCTTACCAGCGTTAAAAAAGAAAAGTTTTAGCCAGGCACAAATGAATCACCGGTGACTCAAGTGTATTTCGCAGCAAAAGTCAACAACTTAAGTTGTTCCTTTAAACTGCAAATATTTCAGGATTGCAAAAATCAGGGTGGATTTGTCATGAAATTTGTGTCTGAAATGCTTACGGTAAATCCTATATCTGACCATATGAATAATTTTAAATTACATTTTGGGCTTAATAACACCTCATTATTTCTGGATCTAGCCTGCCCAGAACTGCAAAAGTACAAAAATCAAGACATTAGGAACATGGCAGGAAGGAAAGATAGTGAATTAGCCAGAAGGTACTTGGAGCTCTAAAGCTTTTAAAGACAGTTCAGGGCTCAGGGATGTGGGAAGGGTGGGATCCCTTCTTTATGGTTTAAGTTAAGTTGACCTTTAATTCAACCGGGTGACTTGGCTAATACTAGGAGACCAGAGTAACTTTCATCAACACCATCTCATCATGTTTCATAATTACCTGTTGATATACTCCCAAAACACAACAATTACAGTTGAGACAACCAGCATTGACAGAATCACTTTTCCTTTGACATTCATTATTTTCTCCTGGGAAAAGAAAAAAAAAAAAGAGGAGGGAAACAGACTCAATAAATCCAGAGCCAGATATGGTTTTTAAGAAATGCTTCTACCTATATCCTCTCTAAAAGGAAATGTTTATGAATATTTAACTAGAGCTAATGAATGTGCTCTACCTTAAATTGCACAGGGCTGCAACGGCAAATTAGGCCAGTTCGATGAATTGCCAGGCCTCCTGTGCTGGGAAGGATGCTAAGGCCACTTGGGGGCACAGAGGGAAAAGTGCCTGGACGATCGTGAGGTGGTCCCATGGCCGCCAGCTGCCTGTACCCAGGTCACCCACCTCTCGGGTAAGTGACTGCAGGGGACCGTTCATTTCTTAGCTTTGCTTCCCTTGATATACTGACTACATGCCCCGTGCTCAGAGGGGGAACCCCTCAATCCTTGACCATCTAGGCTCACTCGCTTCCCACCCCCCCCAGCTTTCCCCCTCCACACCCACAGCAAGCAAACGATTGGTGCACAATAAGCACACGAGTATTTCTTAATTGTGCAGGAAATTGTGGTTGAGGGGAAGGGAACAGCAGGCTGGGAAGCACCCTAATTCAGGTGGGTGGGGAAGGCCTCCCTGGGCGGTGACTAAAGCTCCCAAGGAGTGTAGATGGGGTGGAAAGGGGCTGAGAAGTGTGCCATGAGAAGGGGTGAGGATATTTCGGAATAGCATCTATGACCGGCTGAGAGGAGAAAAAGCTTCTTGTGTTTGAAAAAAGACAAATGCAAAAAGTCTGAACAAGAAAAAATAATGAAATTCTCTCGCCTGAGTAGCTGGAACAAGGGCAGGAGGGCAGGGCAGAAAAACCCTGGGAAGGTGCAGAAAGGGGGCAGAGGCCCACAAAAGCATCTAAAGCTGGGATGTCACCTGATCCGACTTCACTGAGAGGCCCCACTGGGTGCTGGGGAGTGCTGGGCGTGGGGAATGAATGTGGGCACAAGGGCAGACATGGGGAAGTGAGCTGTCAGTTTATTCCAATGGCCAAAAGGGGGGGTGGCCTGTGCTGGAAAGGAGGTAGAGGAGAGAAGTCAATTAAGTCCTCTACTTTGGAGAGAATATTGACAGGATTTGGCCGGTAACAGAAAAGCCAGTGCTGAACTCAAGGTCACAGCTCAACCAACTTTCAGAGGGGACTGTGGTCGGTGGTATTCCACAGGCACAAGGATGGGCCTGTGGGGCCCCATGTAAACCTCAGTCCTGAGCTTCTTCCCTTTAAATGCTTCATGAGCTAGTTGGCACAGATGGCCCAGGACCCACGGCAAAGTCACAAAATGCACCTGCAGACAACTCAGCCTCCTTGCTGGAAAAAGCCACTTGCACTGCATGTTAGAAAAGTCCTGGGTTTGGGAGCAAACAGATTTGGATCGAGACTGCGGCCACCTCTCCATGCTGAGGTCTTCACTCCCAGAAAAGTGTGGGTAGTGATCAAACACACACTTTGGAATGAGGTGGGGAATGGAGTCCCGGCTCTGACGCACACAAAACTGGGCAACCCTGAGCACGCGGAAATCCCTCACCCATGTCTCCAAAAAGCTCTGAAAACCAAAAAGCCTTTTTTGTAAATTCAATTGGCATCATGGCCCTAACTGACAGGAGGCTATTTATAATCCTAATCCCACTTAGTGAGACTGTTTAAATGTTTCTTTGCATAAATATTGATGCATTTTATTATTTGGTGCTGCTGCACTGGGGGTGCTACATAATATATGATATATAATCTGCACTGGAAAAATTCAGGCCCTGGGGTTTCAGAAAAGGGATTGTGGGCCTGTAATGGATCACATTAAATTGGTTCCCTCGTCTACAAAATGGAGGTAAAAATGGCCATGACTGCAAGAGATAATGTCCATAAAATGCTTAGCATTGTGCCCAGGACCATATAAATGTGCAAAAATGCTTGTTCTTATTACTGGTATCCATAAAACAGGCTTTTGGGAGGACCCAGTGAGACAGCACAGTGCCCGGTTTTTAGCAAGAGCTCGAAACATGTTTGATGGAGAGGAATAAGGGTTTTGGAGTAATAACATGTGAAACAGTGAAGTGCAGGGAGGTGCACATGAGGGACTATAAAGGTTTTTGCACCTGTTTCACGCTGCAGCCCCATGAAGAGCTCCTTGGAAGTGGGAGGAGATTTTCATTTCCTTTGATCAATGGGGGCCCTGCTACAACACCCTGCCTGCGTTGAGGAGGCCACCACACTGCTGGATGTGCGGCCCAGGCTTTATCAACCCCACCTGCTGAGAATCAAATGCAATTTGTCTCTCAGTGTAAGAAACGTAAAACAGAAAACATGCCAACTCTCACGGCAGAGAACACTGAGGCTGACGTCAGGGAGAGCCAAAATCAGACACATCTCCTCTCCATGCAAAATGTGTGTGATTTTTCATTTCAGAAACTAGCATCAGAAACAATTCGTGAAGCCCCTTTCTTTCTGGACATCTAGATTGCTTGCATTGGCCAATCATCACTCTTGTTGGAGACTTAGGATTGGAAGCTGCCCAAATGAGCCAATATCGCATCCTTTGGCAAAGCACTAGGAATGGGTGTAGGCATGCTTCCTGGGATCTGGAATGCACATCTCCGGAGAAGGAAGGGTTGGCAGGGTGGCCAATGAGTCTTTTAAAACATGTTTATATTTCTCTCTGGACAAAAATGAGGCATTTGGCAGCCAGCGTAGTCTAAAGTCTTTCTCGCATGTGTTTGTCTCTCAGAACTTTCAAAATTGTGTAATTTTAGAGATGGATGGTTGACTATGCCACCAACTAGGAAACATGGGGTTGCTTCTAAATTCCCCATTTAAGGGGTAGAGCACAGAATTAGGACTACTGAATACTGACACCCTGCCTCACATGGGAGTGTGTAACTGGGTCACCTGGCCCCCACCCCTCAGAGGACTTGGTGAACTCAGCCGCACCCAGTCCCACCAGGGCCCTCCCACCATCTCTCAGGTCCTCTCTTCCTAGAGCTCCCGGTTTCTCTCTGAATCCATCCTACCTTCCACGGGGCTGCTCCTGGGACACTCCCAGAACTCAGCCCCTGCACCGGGTCCTAGATGAAACCACAAGCATTCCTGCCCCCTGCCCCCTCCCCTCCTGGAACACATGCAGATTGTGCTGATAATCTGGGGGCATTTCTAAGGGCAGGGTCACCTTGTAAAGCCGGTTATTTCTCCACCTACCCAGCTTCATCCTTCCTTTTCCGCTTCTATTTCCCTGGAGAGTCAGTCAGATTTTTCCACGTGGCTCGTAAATTAATTTTTCATTACCCAGCCCCCAACCTGTCCCACACAGAACACCACCCCCACCTCCACCCCGCCTCCCCACACCCCTTCAGCCTGGGCTAATTAGAGGTATTCCTTCCAAACAGAAATCCTCTCTGAAAGGAATGTGAGCGGACTGTGGGCCTTGTTTTCTCCATCTCCTGTCAGGGGAAAGGTGAATGTATCAGCTGAACAACAGCTCAGAAGCCCTGGAAAAGCCATTATCTCCGAAAGCCGGAATCTGCAGGGGGACAGCAGTGGCAGAGGAAACGAAACCTTCCTGCAGCTGAAGTGCCTTCCCCTGCCTGTGGTCCTCCCCCTGCCTCTCCCAGTCACTCCTGGATGACTGAGATGGGGCCAAAGACTCTGAGTGACAAGTGTTGTGAACAGGGAAGGGGCCAGAAGGCACAGGAGAACTGGGCATTAAAGACCTTGGACAAAACTCCTATCTTCTGCCCTCCACCCTCCACTGTAGTGTTTAGATCCAGCATTTCAGGTAAAAATTAGGCCAGTGCTGACTCTTACATCAACAGTCCTAGAAGTAGGCCTTGGGCAAGTTCTCCGACTCCCTGAGCCTCTATTGACATATATAAAATGGAGCATGAAGCACCGTCCTCTGGTGGTCTTTAGAGTTCAAAAGGAGACCGTGTGTGTGAAGCACATTGTGCCAGGGGTCAGTAAATGCTCCGCAGACGGCAGTCATAATGATGACGACACTTTTTAATGTGTGGCTCTAAAGGCAGAGGCATGAGTCCCCCTGGGCAGCACCACACATAAGCTCAAGAACAAGCCCACCCCCACCCCACCCCCACCCCACCGTGACTGTCATAGTCAGCTCGCCTCCCCACTACCCAGGACACAGGGCCCAGCTGCCCAGCATGTTTGCCCCACGGCCTAGAGCTCGAGTTGGGCGGGGAAGGAAGCTGAGGCTGACAGGCACTGGAAACGGGTCATGCGTTTCTCTGGCCTTAGTCTCCGGGTACCTGAAACAAGTCATTCGGACTTAACCTTCCATGATGGGCTTTCCTAATTGCCCCAGAATGTGGCTGAGAAATCAACCACTGAGCTGGAAGTCTCATTATAAGAGGGCAGTTCACTCAGCCACATGGAGCACCTCTCCCTCCAACGGCCCCCGGGATTCCTTCAAGTGATGATCGAATGATCAGCTTACAGGCCAACACCAGCTGAGTGCAGAGGCCCACAGACCCAGAAGCCGATACAGCCTGGTGTCAGGCCCCTCGCGGAGTGGGGTGGGCAGTGGGTAAGACCTGAACGCGTCCCCGAGGTGAGGAGTGTCCCCCTGCCTGGAGGAGTCACTCCAGCCTTGGGGCTTGGACTGCGGCTGCAGGTGGGACTGAGGGATGACCCCATTACCTGCACACCCACCTGTGTCCCTGTAACAACTGACCCAAGGTAGACATATTACATGCCCACGAGCCTTCCACTTGGATCCAAGGAAAAAGAGCTGAACTAGATGCTGCCCTGCTGCGTGCTCGGGGGCCATGATTACCAGGACATGGCCACTTTATGCCCACACTCTCCACCCCGCCCATCCAGGATCAAGGCCTGAATTCTCTGGTCCTCTGGCGGGAGCCGCCTGAGCAAGAACCTGCCAAAAGACTTACAGACGTGGCACCACCAATAACAAGTTGTGAAGCTGAAAGAAACTTTTCTAAACGTTCAGTAATAAAATGCAACCACCGCTAGAGGCAAAACTTATTTGTCTTTCTTTTGTCTCTATTAAAAATGATACTACAAAATTACTGTCAGACAAAGAGGCAACCCAAGAATATGCAGCCAAAATATGACAGGTGCAGTAGACACCTAAGTAATACTAATCATTTTTACATTATTTTCACATACTTTTATTATGTTGTTTTCTGGATTTTGTCCTATTTGGAGTATTTGTCAGTTTTTGTTATTTGTTGTGATATGTCTGGTCATATTCTAAATACAGTTGACCCTCGAACAATGCAGGGGTTAGGGGTGCTGACGCCCTTGCAGTTGAAAATCTGCATGTAATTTCTGACTCCCCGAAAACTTAAATACTCATAGTCTGCTGTTGATGGAAGTCTTACCAATGACATAAACAGTCAATTAATACATATTTGTATGTTACAGGTATTAGACACTGTATTCTTACAATAAAGTAAGCTAGATAAAAGAAAATGTTAAGAAAATCATAAGGAAAATATATTTACAATATTTACTGGAAAAAAAATCCATGTATAAGTAGATCTACACAGTTCAACTCATGTTGTTCAAGGGTTAACTGTATCCATGTCCATGCTTAATACTCTATTTAAAACTTTGCATTCTATTTCTAAAGAGGGCCCTGAAAACTGAAGAAGCTTCAGACCCTGACAACACTTGGATGCTCCCTGAACCAGGCCAGGCTCTGGGCTAAACACTTTACCAGCAAGTCTCTCAAGTTAAGCCTCACAACAACCCTGTGAAGTCACTCTAGAATTAGTCCCATTTTAAAGATATGAAAACGGAGGCTCAGAGTGGTTAAGTAACTTGCCCAGTGTCATACAGCATAAAGTGGTGGAGCCAGGATTCAGGTCCAGGGGATTGGCCTCCAGCGCCCACCACTTTCACCACTTTTTTCTCAGAAAACATGAGGGCTTACCCATGGACTAATCACTCAGGTATCTTTGGGACACCCTCTCATTTTGCCTCTTGATTATCACATAGTGACTGACCCAAAGGCAGCCAGTCACGGGCTAGCCTCGCCAGCTGGTGAGCGCCGGCTCCTGCCATTCCCAGGCGCTTCCTGCATGCCCGGTGGGGTCTTCCCCTCACTCCATCTGTTCATCCCTCATCATGGTCAGTGCGGTGGCTTTTTTGCCGAGGAAACTGAGCTTTAGCTGGGGCTGAGATGGCAGGGCTCACCCAGAAGGGGATGCCAACTGGAAAAGCAGGCCCTCTGACTCCCAGGCCCAGCTCCTGGCAGGGGACTGACACTGGAGGTGAAGACGGAGACTGCTGTTTTATCCCAAAACCTCTAAATTGGTGGGCATAAGCCCTGGCCGGGTAGCTCAGTTGGTTAGAGCGTGGTCCCGATACGCCAAGGTTTTGGGCTCAATCCCCCTGCCAGGGCACATACAGGAATCAACCAATGAATGCATAAATAAGTGGGACAACAAATTGCTCTCTCTCTCTAAAATTAATCAATCAATCAATTTTTAAATGAAGAAATAAATTGGTGAGCGTTGCAGAGAAATGCTTCCCATTGGAAAACATTTGGTACAATTCCTGGGGGGAAAAAAGGAGTGCATGGAAAGCTGTTTCCAGTTATGTTTTTCATTACGAGGGTCAGGGTAAACACAGACGGAGGAAACTAGCAGACAAGTCCCAGACTAAATACACGGCTAAGTGTTGCTCCAGCCGTCACAAACGGAACAACCTGTTCTCTGAGGTACATCTCTGCCGTGCCTTTTCTTGAGTCCCCTTCGGGGAGTCTGCAGCCTGGATCCAACCAGCTTTGCCTTGCTGCCTGGCCCCGACATTGTGCAAGGGTTTTTCCAAGAGAAATCAGGTAAGGAAAACAAAAGGCCTGCTGCCCTGAGAGAGCTCTGCACCCACCCACAAAGTGGCCCCTGCATTGTCACTCTGAATCCTGCAGAGAAAAGCCCAGGCCACAGCCACAGCCCCAAGAGGTCCTGCCAGGGGAAGCAAAATCTAGCGGGACTTACAGTGACGTGACATCCCGCCAGCTCCCACTTCTAGATCCCACGCTGGGGAGAGTGAGGGTCCTCCTGGAGTAGATCATGCCGAAGCCTGTTCCCAGCTCCCCCAGTGACCCCGGCAAGGCAGAAGTAAATAATCTCAACGTTTCACATACCTCATCGTCTGCTTCTCTCCCCCCAGAGTAAAAGGCAAAACAACAAAGTTCTAGGGAGCTCCGTTCTGCAGAAGGAGGCAGGGCCGGGAGGAAGGGAAGGTGCTGTGGTCCAACTCCTGTCAAAAGAATAAACAGCTGTTTCAGGGGGAGTGGGGCAGACAAATCCCAGAGCAGCCAGAGGCTTTGTTCCTTGCTGGCCCTGGGAAATGGGCTATTTATCAGGCCTGTTGACTCAGAGCTACACGCCAAGGCAGAGACGTTTCTCTGGGCCCATGAGCGGCTTGGCCTCCTTCACCAAGTGAAACTACTGGTCCAAACTAGGCTCGCTGTTGGAGGAGGGAAGGCCACCACACCAGAGGACGCACAGGCCGCCCACGTCACCCACTCCTTGGCCAAAATGGGAACTGTTCTGAACTCAAACAACCCTAAGTGACTTCTACTAGGAACAGCCAATGGAGAAGTAAAAAAAAAATAAATAAATAAAAAATAAACTTTTAAATGCAGAGGGGTGGGTGAAGTACAGCGTCCTGAAGACTGTGGCCGAAACACTGCCTAAATGTCCCTCGGCGTGAAGCCTGTCCTCTCATCTTTTAGGCTTTGGAAGCTGTTTTGTTGGAACATTATTTTTATAGAATGTTAGGAGCTCTCCCGCATTGCAAACCGAGCTACAAGAACTTTAAAAGGCCCAACCGGGCTCTTTAGCTGAATAATGCTTAACCCTTCCCACCCCCACCTCCTGCTCCCAAAATAGAATTTTCCAGCCGGAAGGGACCTTAGAGCAGTGCATTTTCAAACACCGAAGAAAACACATGAAGTCATTCTTAGAACAGCACTGTGTGAACTGGAGGCCACCAAGTGCTTGGGCTGAAGCTGGGAAGTGAAGCTGAAAGCCCTGCTACCGCCTCCCTCCCCAGCGGCCCAGGCTCCTGAGGGTACAGGCTGGAAGCCCCGGCCAAGGAGAGGGGACCAGAACCCGGCAGAAAGGAGCCAAGGACTGCCCCACCCCCACCCCCACCCCTACCCCCACCCAGCGCTGCCTAACCCAGCATCTTCCTCCTGTTCTCCAAAGCCCATTTCACAGCCCCTCCTCTAGGGGCACGAGCTGGTGGACCAACTTTAGGGGCTGGGAATTCTTCCCCACACTCGCTTAAATCCTTCCTGCTGGCGTGGACCAAAGCGGAACAAATGCCCACCTACGACCCACTCATTCCGCTCTAGGTCTATACCCCAAATAAAACGCACAGAAGTTCACCAAGAGACATGGACCGCAGCATTAACAGCGCACCCCCAAGTGGAACAGACCCCAGGCCCCTCCGCACAGGTCCAGCCTCCTCTGGTCTGGATCCCCCCAGGGCTTCTGACCCCCCCATGAGGCTGAGGCCTGGGCTTGGGGAGGCCTTGGTGGTGGCATCTCTGCCTCCGCCCTTCGGCAGCCCTTAGGCCCGCTGCCTCTTGAAGGACGTGCCCACGAGTGTATTGCGTTCTGCTCCCAGTAAAGCGAAATTTGCCTTCAGCGCCACTGCCTCGGGCTGAGTTCCTGCCATCACCCAGCCCGCACCCTATTTTAGGGGTACAGCCATTGTCGAGGAGAGTTCAAAGAACTAAGCCTAGGTGACTAAGGGGAAATGTTTGGTGCGCTTCTTCATCCTTTGGGTTTCACCGTGGCGTGTCCTACAGCAATTATTGCTTTTCGTGACAAAGCCAATGAGTTTCGTGATGAGAACGGTGACGTTGTTGGGTTTTCGGTGAATCCCCGCTATAGCCGTCTTGCCTGGAACAGCGCACGGAGGAAGCATGGCAGCCTGGGCCATGTGGACATGGCACTACTGTCACATTCGACGGAACAGACTTCCCGAGCCCAGACTGGCCCCGTGGACTGAGCGTCCTCCCATGCACCACGAGGCCACTGGTTCTGGTTGACTCCTGGTCAGGGCACATGCCCAGGCTGCGAGCTTGATCCCCAGTAGTGGGGCGTATAGAGGGAGCCCATGACGTTTCTCTCTCACATGTTTCTATCCCTCTCCCCCTATCCCTTCCTCTTTCTCTAAAAAAATAAAAAACATATTAAAAAACAAACAACAACAAAACAGACTTCCCGAGACTACAATGTGCTGTTAGAAGTTCCTGGTCTTGCACTAAGAGGTCTTGCACTCATGGGTCCTCCATAGGAGGACCCAATGGAGTCATCAAGCATTTGAATGTCAGTGATCTCCCAGTGGGCCAAAGCTGGAAGAGACCCTCGGCCTGGTGAAGACATTCCAGTTGTGGAAGTCCATGGAGAAGTCTGCCCAGCAAACTGGACCTCGGATTCTCCTACGATCAAGCCACATCCAACTGTTTCCAAACACTTTCCAAACTGTTTCCAAATACTTTGAGAAGGTAAATCAGTAGATCATCCCATGTGCACCTGCAGCTTCTCAAAAGAACCACAGTTGGAACTCACTTTTAGCATTTCAAAGATGATTATGTACAGAAGGCAAAAAGTAAATTATGCTTGCATTCATAAGTATTACTCTAAATGTTTTGTTTTTATAACATTGGCTAGGGTTTTTTAAACATGGTTAGTTACCAAAAAAAACAAAACAAAACCCAAAAACCAGATCTGTTGTGATCTTGTTGGGATTCTACACACAGCACTGAGGATGAACCAATGACAGCTACTAACATCAACAGGTTGAATCTCACACACACAGCATTGAGTGAAAGAAGCCCTGGATGATGCCATTTATTTAAAGTTCAAAAATAGGCAAACCCTATCTATGTGCTAGAAGTCAGGATGTGGGTGGTAGTCTGGGAGGTAGCCCAGGGATCCTGGGGTAGGGGGAGGCTGGTCACGTTGTTTCTTGAGCTGGGTAGTGGTTACACAGTTATGTCCATTTTGTGAAAACTCATCACACATGTGCCTTTTTCACGTGTATGTTAAGAACAAAAATGAACAGGGTCCTTCCAGCTAAAAGCTGCCTTCTCTCAAGTATTGTCTTCCCCCTGACACTGGCTCAAGGGCCACAGGGCCATGGACAGCCCTGCCTTTTCCTTCACTTGGGTTCCCTGCCCCAATACCAAGCACCACCAAGCAGCTCACTAAGGGTTAAGGGAAGGTCTGTTGCATTAAAGGATCCATGAATGTGGACCTAAGGTCAATGGGATGGGAAAGATAACAGAGTTTGGAGGCTAAGGAGCTGGGCTGAGATAAACTGGTCGTTTGGACAAGCAAGCACTGATCATGGGTCAGATGGGTCTCCCACTTTACAGTTTATAAAGCAGCCTCTTCTTTATCTCGATGATCCTCAGGATCACCCACAGGTGGTCAGGGAACAAAGGAGGCTCTGGGAGCCTCAGTGACTTGCTCACTGTCACCAGCTGTGGGTCTGGTACTGTTCTTCCCCTCAGCTGCTTCCAGGGGACATTCTATAGGTCAGTGGACTCCAGGCTGTTTAACCACAGCTCGACAGAGCCTGCAAACTGGAAAGCAGATGATCTTCCTCCTCCCCTGAAACTCTCTTGCTCAGACTCTCAAAATTAAGGAGCATACACTTTAGGCTATTCCTTAACTGAGAGGCAGAGAACCATAGCAAATGAGCCTCAGGCCCCATAGCTCTGCTGATCAACGGAGGCCAGAGGCTATCCAGGTAGGAGTTCAGCACGGGGCTTGGCGGCCCTGACTAATCTCATCATTTATAATCTTATCATTTGATGGTCACTTTCAGTCCTAATAGTCCTTGGGTGTGTCAGATAGCAGCCAGCATTTAGTACCGGTCCATCTGCCACATCCCAAGTCAAAGGACCGCAGGGCCTGGGCGTTGCGGCCAAGGGGGCTGTGGGGAGCCGTGGCTGTGTCCCAGACCACCTCTTGCTGGGAGAAATGAAAGTCAAGATCCCCACCCTGCTTACCTGTGTGAAAATATGAGGATTAACTGTTCTTGGCAGAGAACACTGCAGACCAACAGGTTGCAGGCTGTCACTATTTGTTTAATCCTAAATATGTTCAGGGAGGTTACAAAGGACATTCTTGCTGGTATTTGCATGTGAGAGAGCAATCCGGTTGGCTTCCTCCCCTGTGTCTGGGATGAACATCATCCCCACCTCTAGACGGGGTGAGGAGTTGTAGAGTGGTGGTTACAAGCATACACCCTGGGGCCATGATGGCTGGATTTGAGTCCCAGCTCTGCCTCTTAGGCTATGCAATCCTGGGTAATTTATTTAATTTTTTCTGTGCTTCTGCTTCTACGTTTGTAACCCGGCGCCAGACTGCAGTGGGTCACAAAATGAACTTCAGGTGAGAAAGTGATGTCAGCAAGTGTAAGGACCTCTTTCTTTCCAGCATGGGAAGGGTTGGAGAGAGGGGGCCAGCTAGAGAGGCCCTGGAGAAAAAGGCAGATGACTCCAGAGTATACATTACCGACAATGGGGACGCCTTGAGGAGACAGAGCCCAGGAGACAAAGGCTTGGAGATTCAGAGGAGGGAGAGGACAGGTGTTGAAGAGCAGTACTGCAGGGGAAGATAGAGGGGTTCCCCTAAGACAGGCAGAAGATGCTTCGCCTTGTGCAAAAAGGAAGGATACAGGATGGGTGGGTTGGTGATAAGTTTGGGAGATGAAGTAGGTAGTTGACAAGTTCTAATCCAGAGCAGCTTAAATATGGAGGCAAAGTGGGTGGGGTGTGTGGGTGGCAGAGAAACTGGGGGGCTGTGCGGAATCATCACTGGAAGCCTTGAATCCCCATGGTGCTGAGGAATCTGCATTCACCCTTCTGGTGCTGGGGAATCCTTCAGTGACATTAGGCCAAAGAAATTACATGATTTGCTTTATTAGAAGAATTACATGGCTGCAGGCCGAGGGTGGGTGGGAGAAGGAAAATCTCCAGCCAAGGAGACCAGCCAGGGAGCTGCTGGCTGATGTCCAGGTGAAAGGGTAGAGACCTAAACCATCCGATTAAACTGGGAGACAAGAGGGCTTTGAGAGAAATGAAAGAAGGGGCATCTTGAGACCTTGGGTTACATGAAATCAATTCTCTTTCAAATTTGGCTTAAATGTCACCTTCTAGGTGGGAGCTTCCTGTATTAAAAATGACTTTCCTTTTATAGTTTACTTATTAATGTTTTAGATTTCTTTCTTCCTCTACCAGAATGTCAACGCTATGGGTGGACACTTTTGTCTGTTTTGTCCCATGTGAAAGTGCCCATTACAGCACCTGGCACTCATACATCTTTGTAGGCTAAACGCATGCCTAGTACGGTGCTTGGCACCTAAGCGTTCAATAAATATTAACTACTTCTCAAATGGATGGCAATAATAATATTAACACTAAGAGTGAGCAATGGGATCAAGGGAGTGAAACAGACACGAGTCCAGTCCAGTGCTACTCAGGGTGCCCTGCGAACACATCACCCAGGAGCCTATCAGAAATAGAGCGTCAAGCCCACCCAGCCCCAAGCAATCGGGCCGCCCAGAGGGGGCCCAGGGACCTGTGTCTGCCAAGGTCTGCAGGTGATTCAAAGCTCACTCAAGTTTGCCAAGCTACCCTGGGCTGGTTCCCAGGTCTCTGGTTGAAGCAGCAGAGTGAATGGCGTTGCTGTTGACTGGCAAATGGATTGGCAGGGGCTGGGAGTGGGGAGAGCTGATGGGTTCCTTTCTAGATGTGTTGAGTCTGAAGAACCTTCTGGAGCCAGCTCAGCGAAGGAGTCGAGAGGCAGTCCGGGTGGGTCCCGATTTGGAAGTTGCCAGCGGGAAGCAAGAGCGGGCAGGTCTGATTGTGCTGATTGAGGGCGAGGCGGGCATCCTTACCGGACGCCTCCCTGAAACCAGAAGAAGGGGAACCAGAACAAAAGGGAGCAGGCGAGAAATGCTGCCAGGACGCAGCGTGCGGGCTGCCAGGCAGCTGGGTAAGCTGTGCTGAAGTCCAGCCTAGTTTCTGAGCTGGCCTCCCTCTCCCCACAGCGCTCTTATCGGACCACCTTTGGCCCCATTTGCCTCCAGAAGAGAGAGGGAGGCCTAGACGTGTGCTAGCAAGGGTGCAGCTGTCTGAGAACCCCAAGGACTGCCAGGCAAACAGAAGTGTGGCACACAAAGAGGTCCTGCTCCCAGCTCTGCCACCAACTCCAGGCAGCTCCCTGCTGCGCCTGGTTGTTTCCCATCCCGCTCCCCTCTGTTGGATGGAAAGGCGCGGCTAGTGTGTCTTATTCTTCATTGTATCCCAGTTCTGGGGTTTGTGTCCCCTGTCACACCCAGCCACAGACTCCAGGCTGTTGGTGCTTTCTGAGCCATAGGCATGTGATGAGGCTGTGGGAGAAGTCAGGAGAGGAGATCGCGACCTTTGGGTGGAGACCAAAAAGCAGTGCCTAATCCAAGGCAGAGCCAGCTACTGCCAGAACGGCAGAGTCAAGTTCTAAAGAAGCCTTCCCTTCCCTTGGCCAAAACCAGAGGCCCTGGAACCAGCCAGGGGCATTTCACAGGGGAGAAGTGAAAGTTTCCAGGCTGTTTTTCTGTCCTCTCTCCCAGAGGCAGATAAGGGACAGATGCAGGCTCTCAAGGGGCCGGCTCCCAGTCCCCGCGCCCCCTGGCTGGCCAGTGGCACAGTCTTCTGGATGAAATGAGGAATCAAACAGGTCCCTGTCCCTGCAGGCATTCAAGGCCCTCAGGCTTTTACAGCAGTGCCAACCTGTCAGCTCTCCCAGTGTCCTGCTGGCCCAGCCTACCGCCCAAAGATGGTCACCCCATTTACAGCATCCATGCCAGACACCCTCTGCTTGAAGCCTTCTAGTGATGAGGAACTCACCACTTCCCTGGGCACCCTATTTCATCTCTGGACTAATCTGATTGTAAAACACATCTTTTCAGTGTGAAGCTAAGCTCTGCTTCCCAGAAGGTCATTAATAATAATAAAGGCTACCGTTCATTTACATATACCATCTCATTCGATCCTTACTACAATCGGTAATCCCATCTCCATTTCCCATACAGGGGAACCGAGGTTCAGGGGTTAAATAACACAGACAAGATCACAGAGCCAATAGCTCTACTTGTCCATGTAGCCTTGACTTTCCCATTGAACCTGACAGCTCTTCAGAGATAGAGACTCTTTCCTCTCCAACCCAACTCCATCTTTCCTGGCACACTTTAGGAAAGCAGTGCCCACCAGCATTTATCAATAAACATTTGAAGGGCGTTTCCTCAGTACCTGGGATGGTGGTGGGATAGGAACAGGAACAGAAATGAATCAGACCACTTCCAGCACTTTTCAAATTCAAGTTGGGTGAGAGAAACACATGTGCCCACAAATCCCAAATGGCACCCACAGACCTCAGCTACTGCCAGCATGCTACCGGGCGGGGCTGCACGGATGTCCACCGGCGGAGGTCACTGCTCCTCTCTACCTCAGGGCCCCATCTTCTATTCTTTTGTTTTACCAGTCCCTAATTTTGCTATTTGTGCTTTGCCTTTTTAAAGCAACCCCTCCTGGTGTAAAAATCAGGATGACCACACAAGCTGCTTTCCCTAGTACAGCTCTGGTTTATACCTGTTGTAGAGCAGTTCACAGGTTAATAATGTCCTCTGCCCCCTTTCAGTCCCATAGGTGTGCCCATCTGGAGGATGAATCATAGGGTCATTCTATGTAAAAATGGTTCAATAAAATCCAGATGGTTCAATGAGGTCCTCTTCAGGATCCCTCCCACATTCTAGGATTCAGGGCCTGGGTTTACTACCTACTGGTCACTTAGGTAGCCCTCTCTAGCACCCAGAGTCCTTCCTGTGACTGCTCAGAGAGGGTGCAAGCCCAGTCCCTCCTGATGCATTTCTGTCTCCCCCCACCCCTCTATGCCTATGATGGGAGCGTCTCAGTGCTCACTGCTCCCCCTGTGCAGGCCAGCAGGTAGTCAAAGTCTAAGAATTGACTAGAAAATCCTGAGGTTGTTCTGTCTTGGGTGTTTGTTTGTTTTTCTCTACTAGATTTTCTTGGGTCTCTTGTAATAACCTGAGTTGAACATACAAGGCCTTTCAAGAATTAATTTCTAATGGTAAGGAACCCTAGCAATGAGCTCAAAAAACAAAAAACAAAACAATATCAGAACAACCCTTAATTGTGTCCACCATGGAGATGGCTTTTTCCACACCTATTATTGAGATGGGACAGGCCTGGGTTCAAATCCTAGTCCCCTACTTGCTTGCTGTGTGACCCTGGGTAAGTCACTTCATACTCTCTGAGCCTCAGTTTACTTATCTGTGAACCAGAGATAATAATTCTTATTCTTTGAGTTGTTTAAAGGATGACCAATAACATCTGTAAAGTTCCTGGCATCTAGTAGGTACTTTGAAAAAAGGCAACTTGTATTACTATCACTGGTGCTGAGAGACGAGCACTGTCTCCACCTCTTCATGGGGCAGGAGGCAGGATGGCATAGAGGTTAGAGCCTGCACTTGAGTGAGACGGGCCTGGGTGTTGATGAAATGCATGACCTTGGGCAATCACTCGAGTCTTCTGGGCTCTGTAAAATGAGAATAACAATGCTTCTCTCTTAGACAATCGCAAATGAGATGGTCACATAAAGTGCTTGGCATAGGGCCTGGTACTGGAGCAAGTGGCCCATAAATTGTAGCTGCTCAGTTCCCATTAATGATTATTCCAGAGCTCTCCACCTCACAGACTCTGGCACCACTTACTCTGTCCCCAAAGAGACCACTATGTTTCTATGTCCTGAAAACAACAGCTCTTCCTTTATGTGAGGTGTTTTCAAATCCTCCCACTAGCTGGAGCCCCTACCATGGCCCTTGAGGCAGGGTGGGCTCTGCTCTCACCATGTGCACAGGGGGAGTCTGGTGACTTGCCCAAGGCGACTTAGCTGGGGACTGTAGCCACAAATTTCTCCAACCTCCTCCTGCCCCTCAAAAAGTCTGTAAGCTACTGAGTCAAAGTTGAGGGAAGTTATGTGTTCATTTGTTAATTCATTTATTCAATAAAACTTCCTTAGGGCCAATATTGGCACCTACCATGTGCCAGGCACTGCTCAGACTGCTAGGCCTATATGTATCAGCCAATATGGCCTCTAGTGAGAAGCTAAGCCCAGAACACAACTTTCCTGCCACCAAACACATGCTGGAACTGAGGTGAATGTCCTTTGACCCTCAGACATTCAAGCTTTCCCTTACTCTGAGCTCCATGGACTTCTGGAGGACTCAGAGGGCAGTCACACATGCCACCTTGCCCATGTGGCTGGAGGAGCACCTTCACTACAGGTCACTCTCCTCTCAAGTGTGTCCTCTGTCTTCTGAGAGGCTTCATGTTACAGATGAGAAAACTGAGGCCCCGAGGAAGGAAAATGACCTATCCAGGCCACGGGGCAAGGACAGGAGGAGCCTGGGACTGGTGCCCAAGTGTATGACACCTATCCAGCACAAACTGCCTCTTAACCACAGCCCAGGAAACTTATGAACTCAGGGGAAAGGCTGGGGGCTGTAGTCAACGGTCTCCTTCCCAAGTTTCCTTATCTGAGTCCACCTAAAAAACCCCAGAAGCATCTGCCAGGGAGGCCACATGACTTCCTTTCCCCACCCCCACTGCTCTGGAATGAGATGGGGATGCACCGGTGGATTTTCTGATGTGAGCACAGAAATGCCACAGGGAAAAGGTGACTGTTGTGTATGGACTGAAGATATGTGAGGCCTTCAATTCAGGAAGAACACCCCTCACTCAAACACAAACATCAAGTAGCTCAGAAATGGAGTAAAAACACCCAAAGACGCTCCCCACTTAGGAAGCGTCACATGGGCCTGTTAGGAAGCCTGGTTTGGAAACCCTGACCGGACGCATGGCCCCTGCCTTCCCCACGGGCCTGCACCTAGAGCTCTCAGCGGCATCGCCTGCTCTCTTCCTGGCTGCTGCATTCATCGCCGAGACGCTGGCAGCTGCAGGTGCCTTACTGCTCCTCGGCCGGGCACGTGGGGCTGCGGTGGCTTTGGAGCCTTGCATCTCTGGCTGTGGTTTCTCGGCACTCGCAGGGGAAAGCCTAGAGGCCGACCTGCCTGTGTGACTGCAGCAGCTCGTCGAGTTTGACGTTAGCACACTAGGCACAGAAGAGACTATCCCACCTGGGGTACCCTCAGTGTCTTACCACACATTTCCAGCTCTCCGCCTTCATGGGAGGATGTCATTTCCTGGTCCCCTTGTGGTTGGGTTGGCCCGTGTGACCAGCCTGACCAATACGAGTAAGCCCAAGCATTTCATTGCCAGTGCGAGACATCGTAGGGTTCTCTGTGCCTTGGGGTACATTCAACAGGGTGACTGCTCCATCAGCTGGCTGCCTGAATGAGGAGCACAGCCCCCAGCTGACCCAAGATGCTCCTATTAATTAGGGTAAGAAATAAACTTCTGTGGGTTTGGCCTCTAAGATTTAGGGCTTATTTGTTACTGCAGTGTAACCTACTCCACCCATCTCACACAGAGTAGGATAATCTCTAGATATCAGTCTACCCACTTCCCTATAAAACCTCTGCCCTCCTCATCATGAGAGCCCTGCAGGAACGAAGGAAAGTGAAGTAGGGGCAAGGGCACTTCTCCAATGTCCTGTGGGCATTTTTCCTCCTTAAATCCAAAGACAGGTTGAACATTCGGCCAAATTTGAAAGGAGTGACAAGGAAGTTCGAATGTTGCTCTGTCCGGCCTCCCTTTCCTATGAAATAGGAAGCTAGGTCGTGATGAGAGCAAGTGAGGCAAGTAGCAGCCTGAGAGCCACCCAAGGTAGGAGCAGATGCCATGAGCACCGAGAAAGGACACTGACCAGGGAGGAGGACACTGGGTGCCAAGCAGCCTGGCAACCCTGCTGAGGTGGCTAACAGAGCCAGCGACACAGTCCCATTCAGCAGCCCAGGGACAGTGGCAGAGATGGCAACTCGCTGGATTCATTGGCAGCTAGAGACTGACTGGTGATGGGGGTGGGCCAGAAAGTCAAGGAAGGGGATGTGGCTCAGGAGGGACATGTGAGTTAACCGGCTGATGGAAGGGAGAGAGACGTAGCTCACAGCATCCCTGTCAAGTAGACTTTACTATTATCCCCATTTTACAGGGAAGAAAACGGAGGCTCAGAGAGGTGATATCTCTTGCCATGCTCAGACAGCTAAGATCAGAGCCGGAACTAACCTAAGTCCGGCTGGCACAACAGCTTAGCCACTGCATGGTACACTTTCAGCCTGAGGCCATTTCACTCTCTCTTGCCCTTCATTGGGCTTCAGTCCTACGCCTTTAATTCTACCTTTAATTACTGTTATATATGTATGGCAGATTGTGAACTCCCAAAGAGCAGAAGCCTGTACCCTATGTTATAATACTAATGATAATGATAATGATAGCAAATGCTACTATTTATTGATGGCTTACTACATGCCAGGCCGTGTTCTAAGCACTTTACACTCATTACTGAGGTCTCACTAAACTCTGTGAGGTAGGTACTGGGATCATCCCCATTTTACAGGTGAGAAGCCACTCAGTTTGAGCTGAAATTATAATGAATATAATTCGCTAATATTACAACTGTGTAGTTCCATATGACTCATTTCCTCTATAATCCTATTTTATTTTTCCATTTTGAAACATTCTCAGGAGGGGTCTGTCTGTACGCTTCATCAGATGCCAAAGGAGTCCATAGCACAAAAAAGGTTAGGAACCCCACGGAGGCAGGTTCTGGGGTTCCAGAGACAGGATTCTGTCTGCCATCTATTCCACAGAACCCGGAGCTCCCGGCTGGTACAGGTGACGGACCCCATCCCATCTTCACGCAAGGGTGGGAGTGATTGACCGTTACTTTAACCCATCCGCACATCATAAAAACATAGATATCATGAATACTTTGGTTTCAGCAGTGTGAGTGCATGTGTGACATTCATTATAATATACAAGTCACTTGTTTCCCCATTTAAAAATCATTTTTCTGGGCCCAGACCCTGGACTCTGCATCCTTGAGAGTTGATTGGTTGGCTTGCTATCTTAGCATCTGTGCACTGGCTCGGTCCAGGCAGTGCTCACATAGTAGCCCCTACTGTATACGCTAAACTTTTATAAAGTAAATTCCAGGCATCCAAACAGACGCACTAATCACAAACCAGGCAGAGCCCTCTGGATTTCAGACAGCCTATTGTGGGAACAAGGGACAAGGTAGCCAGGGCTACTTACTACTCCCTGCTCAGCCCAGACAGCTGCTTTTCTTGCCAGCTGGCCAGGGCCAAGGGCTGAGCCTCAGGACACCCAGGAGCCAGTCTTGGAACTGCCCCCATGGGCTGTAAGACCTTCTGTCGACTATCTGAGCCTTGGCTATCTTATCCCCCAAATATGGGGCTGTACAAGATCCAAGGCCAGTCAACAAACGACTGCAAAGCGTCTACTGTGTGCCTGGCACCGTGAAGAACGCAGAGGAGCTAACATTCTAGGTGAGGAGCCTGGCCTCGAAGCTATAAGCTATTACACACAATAGAAAAAAGTAAGTGTGAGCGGAGATGAAAGTCCCATGTTGTGCTCTGGGGCCACAAAAGAGGGAGCCAGAGGTCCTGTATGGGGCTGTGCAGCCAGGTTTCAAAAAGGAAGAGGCTATTTTTGAGCTGGGCCTCAAAGGGTGAGTAGGAGTTTCATGGGTGGGGTCAAAGGACAAGCACCGTAAATGCAGGGAGCTGGAATAGCGAGCACCCCACAGAGCCCAGTGTGGACTGTGGAGCTGGGGGCTCCAGTCCTGGTCTCTTCCCACATCCCCAACTTTGGAGTCCGAAGGAAGAGTCCTGAGAGCCTATACTTTTACCGAGCTCCCTAAGTGATTCCAACATGCAGGCAGTAGCTGCTTTGTGTTGAGGTAAAAAGGAATGAGTGTACAAAACTGAACTTGGCTTCAGGCAAGTCCCTTTCTCTCTCTAAGATGTCTACCCATCTTTAAAGTCTGGTGGTTTTCAAACTGTGTTCCAGAGAACCCCAGAATCTCCTTGGATCTCCCAGACTCTCTCTACAGTCCCTCAGAGAGGAGAGAGGGAGGTCGAGAGAGCAAATCTCTGAGCCCCCATCCACCTTCCCTTAGATCTTCTCTCTTTTTATCTGCTTGCTATTATATACTGTGCTTTCATCTGGTATTTTGTTTGTAATCAAGTTTCCTTGGCTGCACAGAACTTTTAAAACCGCTGACTTGGATGACCCCCAAGAATCCCTGAGAGAAATTTTTACTTACCTTGAGGGCAAGAACCTATCTTTGTTGATTGTTTTGCAAACAAGTTTGAACAGAGACCATGAGGCTGTTTACAGAAGCAAGTTATTTTATCACCATAAGTTAAAATATTTTGCTGTCATCCAGAAATCAGTAAGTAGAGGGGAAAATGTGGCAGAGCAATGCAATGGAATATTACACAACATTTAAAAAACAATGTTTTTGAAGAATAGTTAATATAGAAAATTAAGTGAGAACGTGAGATACAAAATTGTGCATAGACTATGACCTTAACTATGGATGTCACACATCAAAATAACCGGACAAGATGGCAGTTCCTCGAAAAATTAAACAGAGAATTACCATATGATCCAGCAGTCCTACTGCTGGGTATATACCCAAAAGAATTCAAAGGAGACTCGAAGAGGTATTTGTACACCAGTGTCCAACCAGCATTATTCACAAGAGCCAAAAAGGTGGAAACAACTCAAACGTCCATCGATGAATGAACGGATAAACAAAATGTGGTGCCCACAATGAAATGCCATTCAGCCTTAAAAAGGAAGGAAATTCCGATACACACTTTAACATGGAGGGATCTTGAAGACATCATGCTAAGTGGAATAAGCCATCACACAGAAGGACAAATATTGTATGATTCTACTTAGATGAGTTACCTAGAACAGTCAAGTTTACAGAGACAGAAGAGTGTTAAAATGTTAAACTTTGTTATATATATTTTACCACAATAAACTGGATTCGCGTGGTAATAGTGATGAATTCTGTGCATAGAGACTGTGGCAGAGTGATCCCTTTACCCTTTCTACTTCTCGGCTTTTTCCAAATGTTCTACAATGAGAACATATTACTTTTCATACCAAACAAAAAAGCTATTTGATTGAATAAATCTGATGGTTCTATGACACGTCCCAAAAATGCATTGTCATCATTCATGTAAATGTAAGCAATACTTTCTGTACTTAATAAAAGGAGCCAAGTTCAAGGGTGGCAACTAAAGTATGCCCCAAACTGCTCAGTCAAAATAAATGACAGGCAGAGGGGTCCTCCTTCCTAAGATTAATTGTTCTCGTCTCTATTTAAATAAATTTCAGATAAAAACAGAAGCAAAATAAATCCTCTCATAAGCCTCCCAAGAAGCTGTCCGGCTTGAAAAAGCTCAAACACAAACTGAAGAGAGAAGGAAAACTACCCAAAAGTGGGGAAGCGCCAATGCATTTTTTAAGGATATTAACTCACTGCAGCTGGGAAAGGGACTGTGTCAGTGAATTTCTATCCTTCAGTTTCCGGAACACACTCTTGTGTAGAGTGACTTCAGAAACCAGAAGGGGCCTACCATTTGTAAACAGTGCAAATCCATTTCCTCCAATACAACCTGCCCCAGAGAAATGTGGAACGGATATTTAAAGAATCTTGGTTTGCAGGGCAGCCAGTGGGTCTGCTGCCAGGATGCCCTGGGTCCTGGCCACATGGGTCCACCTTCCCGGGCTCCTGGGCCCTCTGCTCAGGGCTGGCTCAAGGGCAGATGGACCAGAAGGTAGCTTCCAGGATGAAGATGCTGTGGCTCCAGCCAAGTGTGGCCCCTCATTGACTATGTGGCCTCAGGCAGTGTCCTTTGGAGCTTCAGTGTCCTTACCAAACCAAAGGGAAGAAAGGCACTCAGGGCTGTCCTCGAAGGATGGTTGTGAGGGTTAAACAGTGCTGCCTGAATAAAGTGTCTGCTAAGATGTTGGATGCACAGTAGATGCTCTAAACTTCGTCTTTATTTCCTAGAAGTTCACTGTCCAAGATTCATATGTCTTGGTGAGGTGCTGGAGGGCACTGGGGTGTACCAAGTGTAGTTAATGCTGAGTGGCGAATTGCAGGATTATAGTAAAACAATTGGGGTGGAGAGAGGATCCTTCAGACCTGGGGTTCAAGGACGGCCCTGGAAAAGGCATGGGAGGGGAGCCCAACAGCTCCATTGCTAGGCCCCGGTTCCCGCACTGATCGGCAGGCACAGGGCCCTTTCACAGGCAGTCTGTGTGAGATCCAACAGCAGGAAGGTGGGCTCCACCTCACAGATGAAGAAACAGAATCAAAGATCACACAGTGAGGACACAGACAGTTTTAGGGTTTTCTGAGACTCCCTTGGCGTGGGCTGGGGAGATGTCCCAGTGATACCAGCTCTGCCACGACTCCTTTGTTTAGTTAGCTCTTTACCTCCTGCCTCTTTCCTTTAAAAACAATAGGTTTCCAATCTCATCTACAAAATGAGGCTCTTCCTGCCTCAAGACCTTTGCACATGCTCTTCCCTCTTCCTGAGACACCTTTTCCCAGCCCCCTCACAGCCTTGTTCTTTGGGTTTCAGCCACACTGTGACTTCCTAAGGGAATCTCCCCATGTTTTAATTCTCCCGGGTAGCACCCTGTTCTTCTTTGGGGCACTAACTGATATCTGGACATACCTGTGTGATTATTCAAGCCACAGAGCCCATGGTATTTGTTGTATGTTGATTCAATAAACGTTGATCAAAGGCCAGCTCTACAGTCTTAAGAAAGTACCTCCCCTCCCCATCCACCTCCACCCCATTTCTCAGACTCTCATCTCTGAAACCTGAGGAGGAAGGCTGGGGCCCCAGCTAGATTTCTGCCAGCTCATACAGTCTGTGAGTCTATCATTCCCTCCCAGAAAATCACCAACAAAGAAAAGAAACCACACGGAAACCAAAACCATTGTGATTCTGTCACACTGCGTGAGCTAGGACAGGTTCTTACATCCTCTGGGCCTCAGTTTCCCTACCTACAAAATGAAACACTTAAGACTCAATCTTCTCGGCTCTCTCCCCCTCTAACAATTATAATTCCCACAAGGAGGGCTCTGCCCTCCCCTTGCCCTTCACCTTGAGCTCTACCTCCCTCCAGGCACACAAACAGGAAATGCAAGAGCACTGCAGCTGCCAGTTTCTCTGCACCATGGGCGGCTGACGGGGGAACAGAGTTTCCGAACTTTGCCGCTAACGCTGGGACTCCACGCCCAAGACTTTTCTCAAATGGTGTAGGGGAAGGGCACTGTTGGTATCTGCTGAGCCTCCCAGGCCATTGTCACTCCTGCGTATTCACAGAAGGCTCCACGGCACAGAATCAGCAGATAAGCAGTGTCAGACACATTAACCTTGTGACTGCTACTCTGATAATTGAGCAAAGGTGGTAAAACCCCAAGACAGAGCAGAAGATGGAGTGCAGGACTCCTGGGCTCCAGCGAGGCCCTGTGTGGCCTTATGGATGCTCCCACCCTTCCCTGGGCCTGGGTTTCCCAGGGGGCTAGAGTTGGGGTGTGTCAAATCCCTGCTCACTCGGATGTTTTCTTTCTGAAGGCAATACAGTGCCGTAACGAAGGGCACCAGCTCCTTGCCCGTGTCTGAGTCCCAAATCTTTCTCTCACCGTGTGGCCTTGGAAATTTCATAATCTTGCTGTGCCTTAGTATCCTCGTTTGTAACACTGGGGTTTCTGGATGATGAAAAGGCAGGGCCCCCATAATGCTCCCAGAATAGCATCTGGAGTGAGAGAAGGCCCAGGCAGTGTGAGCTCTTCTTATTTTAGAATTACTCTCGGTTCTGCATCATGGCCCTTTCCCAGTTTGCCCACCTGCAGAAGGGCAAGGAGGGCTCAGAGCCCTGCTGGCCCTGCAGACCGCACCCAAGCCCCATCCCTCAGAGAAGGCAAACCTGAACCTCAGTTAGAGCCAAGTATGGCAGGAAGCAGGAATTGTAGGGGGGAGGCAGAAAACCCTGTGAGGCTGCCCCAAAACAGATGGGTTCCATCAGGGTCAGCAGCTGCCTCAGGTTCCCGGGCCCCAAAGCCTCTGGCTGCACCCAGACTCAGTACAAGAGGGAGGGTCCCGGCCCATCCCCAGCTCACCCTGGAGAGGACGACCTTTCAGAGAGAAGAGCAGTGAGACACAGAAGACGCCAGGCCCGGCTTCTTTATCTCTGTGGCTACCTCTGCCTTGAACCCCATGGACAAAGAGGAGACTGAACTCAGTCATCTCAGACCCAACAGATGATTCTGGCTGACAGGACTGTTAGCCTCTCACCTCCAGGGACACAGAGGTGTGGGGGGCACCATGTCCCTTGGGTTCTCAATGGGAGGGTGTTATAGAAATAGATTTGTGTGTGTATTAGAGTCAGGAATATAAGTGTGATGTATGTATTAGATTTGAAATAAGTAACTTCATCTTGTGTGACCGAGTGTAATTGTGAGGCCTGCGTGCCACGATAAGATTAACACTTTGTAGCCCTGGCTTCCAAGCAGGCCCGCGCTCTGTAGGACCCTGATAAGACACACTGAAGACGCACCACACCTTCAACCCAGCTGTTAAAAGCAGCGGCTTTTCGGCCACATCTTTGGATGCTTGTCTGCCCTCCACAGACTTCATCCCCAGCTCCGGGAAAGCTGACCCTGCCTTGCTCTGCCCTGCACCTCTCTAGGAGAACTTCCAGAGGGCTGCAGTGACCGACGCCGTCGCGGCCGCACCCCCAGACCTTGTGTGTGTCTTTCAGCGGATCCTCCGGGTGGCCTGCTGGTGCCAAGAGCCATTGGGAACTGGTAAATAAACCCTGTGTGATTTGCTTTATGTTTGTCTCTGTCTCCCTTCTTGAAACTTGAATTATTGGCTCGGTCTTATTGAATTAAAGTGTCTCTCGACCCTCACGGTGGTATAGCCACGTATTGGGAGTTAGACCACCTGCGTTTATGTCTCCAGAGAAATTGGGACAGAGGGTCGTGATCCCAGCCCAGGTTGCAAAGAGAAGGGACTCCAATACCTGTTTCCCCCAGGCCAGCTGCTGTGAAAATGAAAGGGGCCCTGACAACGTCCCCAGGGGACATCCCCAAGGGCGTGCCTCTCAAGAGGTGATACAGACAGATGCTGTTTGCTCCTCCATGAGGAGGCACAGAAGTTGACGGTAACTCGTTGGTATTGTATTTTACTAAAGTATCAGTCCATGGAGAATTAGAAATAACGGAAGGAGGAAAGGACTGGTCTTCTACCACACTGTCCGAAGGCACATTGTTCTGCCCGCTGGGGCCACCTCATTTGACTCCAGGGGGCTCTGTGCTCAAGGTGGGCTGTAGGTCCTAGTCTTGCTGGAGTGGCTCCCTCAGCAGGCAGACCTCCCTCCCTGACCCTAGAGCTTGTCACCCAGTGGCAAATGCCTTGGGCCTCGCCATATCTGCTGTGACTGAACAGGTAGGGAGGGCCTGGCTTTCTCTCGGGACAGCCCAGAGAGCTGGGCAGGGAACAGGCATGGATACTCAGGGAAGCCACCTGCAGAGTGTTAAAAGTGTCCACCGAGGAAAAGATTAAAACCTAAGAGCCAGTGCACTGGCCCTGCCCCTCAGAGATGCTCAGGTGAGGATCTGTTTGGCCGCGCTGTGTGGAAGGGCCTTAATCAGGCACAGAGACTTTTTATAGCTAAAGGCAATGCTGGGGGTCTCTGCTGAAACCCTTTCCTTTTACACATGAAGGAAGGGGTTCGAAGCAAGTGTACCTTAGAGTAGAGGCAGGATTTGAACCCTTGAAGGCTCCTTCCCACCTCCATTCATTTGGTCAACTCATGGTTACTAAGGGCTTACTGTGTGATGAGTGTCTGGTGGCAAACCAAACAGGGAAGCACTCTGTTCTCACAGCGTTCGCATTCTAGTTGGTAAATAAAAAAAATTAAAATTCAACAAAGAAGTAAGTAATTTTAGGTGGCGAAAGAGGTTCTAAAGCAAATAAAATACACCGACATGCTAGAGCGACGGTGGTGAAGTGGGGGCGCTGCTGTTTGGGGATGGCCTATTTGTGCTGGCATCTCTGGGGTCCCCAAGGACCTCCCAAGCCGGTAGTGTGCTGGAGTTGGCTCCTGCTGGCTTGCAAGAGCCAATTGTTAAATTTTCAGGAATTTGGCAAGCGAGACGTTAAACACAGCCATTATTAAAAATTAAATTATATAAACTTGCACAGCCATTATTAAAAATTAAGTTATTTAAACTTTCTGCTAAATGAATTCTATTAAGAACAAAGGTAATCATCAAAACCCATCATCTCCTAATTCTTTTACGACATGGTAAACTCTTGAGGTCACTGAACTCTATTGTATCTACGCAGAGCGGAAAATAAACACTGTGCTCCCAGTTCCTCAAGTGGTGGCTCGAGACTGGTTATAGCGGAAATATTTATATTATGAAATGTGGCAACTACCACTTGTCGGGGCTTTTGTTTTTTGAAGAGCTGATCATGCACCAGGGAGCAGCACAGCAGGACCCCCGGCATTAAGGCAGGCCCTGTTTGTGGCAACCTGTGCTCTTCCCGTGAGAGGGTGTGGCGGGGCAGCCCAACTCTCCTGGGGATGTGTGTGGGGACGGTGCTTCCTGCCACGTAGTCATGAGCTTTCCTCTTCCCTTTTTAAGGCCTCCACCGTGAGGAAGCGAGTCCGGGATCTCTAAACAGATCCGTCTCTTTCTGCAAAAGAACTCTCTTCCGCACTATTTATCAAGGGTCTGTAAGATGGTGATTCATGCATGTATTTATTTTTGATAAATTAAATCCTACCGTGAATATCCAGAGGAGGCAAAAATCTAAAGACACCCTAAAGAGAATCTCTTTATAAATGTGTACGGTCACTTCGGAATTCCTCTAGACTGCCACATGTTAGGTTTCCTTCCTTCAAGGACATAACTGTTCTGCTAGCAGATGAGAGAAGTTATTATTTCCACGACTGCTAATGATAACAGTGGTGCCATTTAATAGTACTACATGTCAGGCACTGGACAGTTATATTACTTCTAAAATCCACTCCAGCCCAGCCGGGCGTGGCTCAGCGGTTGAGCGTCGACCTAGGATCCAGGAGACTGAGGTTCGATTCCGGGTCAGGGCACATGCCCGGCTTGCGGGCTCGATCCCCAATGACTCTCTCATCATTGATGTTTCTATCTCTCTCTCCCTCTGCTGCTCTCTCTCTGAAATCAATAAAGATGTATAAAAAATTTAAAAAATATAAAATAAATAAAATCCACTCCAACCCATTTTACACATGAGAATATTGAGTTCAGCGGTTCAATAACTTGACTAAGACCAGGCTGCCCTTCTGAGAGGTCCCCAGAAGACTTTTCCCTCTTGCACTGCAGCCCTGGGACTCTCCTGACACCTGCAGGATTCTGTGGCACTATGGGCTCCCCATCTCTGGTGGCTTTGGTGGACTGTGACTGCTGAGCTTAGTGCCAGGATCCCCCTCCCACCACCAGAGCAGGGTGAACCAGATGCACCCGGAATGCAGGCGAGTGACCCAGGCCTGGCTAGTTAGCAGCTTCGCATCCTAAAGAAGTGGTGCAAAATTCTGGATGCCGCTGAAATGTTACAGGAGCTCATGGCAGCAAGATCTAGAATTAGCTCCTATGAGAACCCCTGTGTTGTCTACTACCCGACCTCTAGTGATTCTGGCCAGCTGGATTTTCCAGCCGTCCTAGGGATACTGTGAGCAACAAAAAAATCCTCCCAATGCATGCCTTTTCTGCCTCAGTGAGCTAGGATCTCCATCTGTTGCAACCATGATTTCTGACCGGGACAACTTCTCATGTGCTGCTCAGTATATCAACCCCAAATATTTACTGAACATTTTAATGCGAGGGAATGACTTCTTAAGCACTCAGTTAAATTTGCACATAGGAATATTAATCCTCTCTTCCTTTGCACAGCTCTAGCTAACATGTAAAAATAGAATTTGCTATACTAAAATATCAATCTATAGATGACCACAGATTTACCCAGACCCAGTCGGTCCCTGCTTTCAGGAGCATATGCCCCTTCAAATCCCACCCCTGATTCAGAGAAGTGCCTTGGCTTGCCCCACAGACCCCAAGCAAGTTCCTCTCAGGAACAGCTGGCCAGCCACTTGGACTCATTGTTTCCCTGAGGGAGGAGAAAAGAGGGCAGCTGGACTTCTGCATGCAGACGCTGCCAGCCCCTAAGTCACCCCTCTGGGCAGCTGGCCCATCACCTCAGGCTTTCTCCCTCCTCTGTGCTCCTTCCTGTGCCCCTCCAGCCATCAGGGCCAGCTGGATTCTGGAGCAGCCAGAGGATGTCAAAATGATAGAATTTTATAGTCTCTTCTTTCTGCCTGAAACTTCTCTCTTCACCCTCTAAATCCTGCATGGCTCAGTTTAAAGGTCACTTCCTCAGGGAAGTACTCCCTAACCACCCCTCCGACATGTTCCAGTCCCTGCGACACCCACTCTACACTTGTCCTTTAGGGCTCCTGCTGTGCAATTGGTTGTTTAATGACTGTCTCCCAAGCTATATCCTAGCCTCTGCATGGGCAGGGATTGTGTATGTTCATTCCTATGTCCGTCTTAGGTATCTAACACAGCACACAGCGTGTGCTCAATAAATTCTAGTCACGTTAATAAGTGAGTGAATTTATGGTGGCTCAGTGAATGTTGAATAAATACTGTTTAGACATGAGTCTCTGGAACAGGTACCTCTTTTAGAACCACAGTTCCTGGTGCCCAAATTGGCAAGTGGGGGCCAAAAACGTGGGATCCCTCTGGGCACAACAGCTGCTTCTCCCTTGTAGGTTTTTTAGATTGTTCACTTCCTACAGGATTGGACTTATTGTTTAATAGCAGGTGTTGCTTAGAGAGAAGTTTCGTAGATCATGTCCTTGTGCCAGGGAAACTGAGGCTCCAACAGCTCCCACCACTAGCAGTACCAGCACTGGGTGAGACAAGACAAGCTCACTTTCAGTACAGAGCCCTTTTCAGTGTCTCACCCCTACAAGGGGCCAAGTCCAGAGCACTTAAAGCAGGGCTCCCAAAGAGGAGGACACCCAGACCAGGAAGGAATTAAAAATGTTTATTAACTATATTAACTAATCACAAGACCTGGCCTCTCTCCGCAGCCTCTTCCAGCTGCCTTTCTCTCTCTCTGGCTGACTTCTGTCCAAGCAGCACCAGGCAGGGGCCCTCTCCTGGGCTGGGCATGGATCTGTGCCCCAGCGACTTCTCTGAAGCTGCCCCCACTTTCAAAACCACCTTCCCTCCCCCGCATGCTACCCGAATCTCTAAGCTACACTATGTCTAGAGTCAGAATAGGGCTGCAACTTCATTGTTGAAAGACTTTGGCCAAAACATTAAAACCCCAAACCTCAGTTTCCCCACATTAAATAATTCCCTATTTGCAGACCTCACCCGGTTTTTGAGAGGCTCAAGCAAGACGGATCTATGATCTCACTTTTCAAACTGTCAACTAGTGTAGCAAATTCTAATAATAATAACAACTTTATCATTATTTTTCTGTTTCCCTCAGGGTCTTGCTGTCAACCCAGAGCCACCAGCTGATCTTTCCCAGGGCCCATTCTCCCCACCCAACCTCATGACACCATTCAACCCTGTGATCACATCCACCCAGAAACCCTCTCTTCCTTTAACTTCCCAGATGTGTTCTCTCTGGGCTCTCCTCCTCCGTCTCAGATCACTCCCTCTCCCAGTTAGGACCTGGACCAAGTGGCAACTCCATGCTTTTTCCCTGCCATTCACATCTGCCAAGGTCACATGGTTTCAGAGAAGAACCACAGGAAGCACATGTCTAACACCCAACTCCCTAGCGAATGCTTGCATGGGGTTTCCTGGGTGCTCAGAAACGTGAGCACTAAGCCTCCGATCTCCACCTTGCTGCCATCAACACCTCTCCTTTATAAGACACTACCTGGCAATAAATATAGTGTAATGAGCCCAGGAGCTCAAGTCAGGGCAAGTCCCACAACTGGGTCTGGATGGCATGCGGCCGAGTTCTGTGGCCTCCACTTCGTGCTTGGGCAAGCTGAACAGATCAGCTCTTTGGCTGGAGATCTAGATGATATATTTTTACTTCCTTTTTTTTTTTTTTTTTAGAACTGAAGGACTTATTAAAATTATTTTTATTATTTTGAGGGGCTTTATTGAATTTCTTGGGGTGACATTGGTTAATAAAATTATATAGGTTTCAGGTGTACAATTCTATAACACATCATCTGTATATATTGTATTGTGTTCACTACCCCAAGTCAAGTCTCCTTCCATCACCACTTACCCCTCCTTACCCTCTTCTACCTCCCCCCAGCTCTCTTCCTCTCTGGTAATCACCATCTGTTGCCTGTGTCTATGAGGGTTTTTTCAGTTGTTTGTTTTTGCTTAATCCCTTCACCTTTTTCACCCAGCTCCACAACCCTGAATTTAAGGATTGAATATACTAAATGATGACCCCTGTACTTTCAGTCCATGCACCAAATCTACACTACTCTTTGACTTCCCAAACTAAGCCACCTGAACTCCCCCTCTTGGGAATGAAAGGAAAGCTCCCGTCAGCAGCCCTTTCAGCCTAGGCTAGAGATGAGGTCCCTTGCCCCAGATGTGACAGTCATTAAAGATGCAAGCTCAAGCAAGGGGCCTCCAGAGCCACACTGACCCACCAGAGTGGGTAAGTAAGGAGTGCTATGGTCCTGAGCAACGGTGCCCTTTGGCTCCAGTGGCTCACAGTGAAGGAGGGAAGACGCAATGACACCCAACAGAATAAAACTGGGGCCGTGTGTTGGAGAATGCCCAAGGAGCTGGGGGGGGACCTAATTATGGGGGCAGGATGAAGACTGACTTCACAGAGTCGATGACAATGAAGCTGGGTCTTGAAGGATGAGGAAGAATCTGCAGCTGGGTTTAGGGAGGAGGTGGGAAGGGCATTTTCAAGCAGAGGGAGCAGCAGGGGAAAAGCCCAGAGGCATAAAACCTGGAGAGGGTTTCAAGAATTACAGTAGTTCCCTGAGGCGGGAGCAGAAATTCTAAGGAGTGAGGTGATGAGAGTGATGAGAAGTTTAGAGAACAGCTCATTCAGGACCTTGAATGTCACCTAACGGAATATAGGCTTTATCTTGAGGTCAGAGGGAAGGCTTGGAAAGACGGAAAACCCAATCGGTTTGATGCCTGGAAAGAAGACAGGTGACAAGATATACTAGAAGTCGTAAGACTGGAGTGGAGAATGGGGAAGGCAGAGAGCGGGGGTCTGGGCTTGAGAGGGGTGCATCTCAACTAAGCAGGAACAGTGGGGATGGAAGTGAAAGAACTATTTGAAAAGTTGGTAGGATTAACTGAACTAAGTCATAGATTTGATGACTTAGCTGCAGGAGAGCAAGGTAGGGCGATGACTCCCAGACAGAGGGACCATGTGTGCAAAGATACAGAGACTTGAAAAGGCATTGCCATGCTTGAGTAAAGGGGAACAACCGTACCAAAGCCTAGGCTGTGTGATGGGATTCACTTAGATAAATGGGGACCTATATCAGGGAGTTATTAACAAATCTATGTGGTCAACTGGATTACTGTTCCCAAGTATCATTCCCTGCCAAGAGGCAGAGTTTATACCTCTGCCCCTTTGATTTTGGACTTGGTCAAGTGACTGGCTTTGACCAGTGGAATGTGGGTAAATGTGCCAGTGTGCCAGTTCAGAGGGGAGGCTTTAAGAGGTACCACATCACTTCCTTCTTCCTCCAGCTCTCACCACAAAAATAACATGTACCAGACAGAGGTAGCTCCTTCAGCCTGGGTCCTGGGATGAGAAGACAAATGGAGCAGATCTTTCCGTCTGTCCGGAACCTGGAGCAGAGCCACAGAAACCATGCAGCTGCCCTACAGCTGTCATGTAATGTGAACAATGAATAAACCTCTGCGGTCATACGTTAAGACTTGGAGGTTGTTTGTTATGCAGTATAGCTATGCCAAGAGCTAACTGATACATACTATATATGTGAGATAAGGGAGCAGATGGTGAAGAACCTGACACGTTGTGATTAATTGTGCATGTGGAGAGTCAACAGAGAATTCTGTAGTTGGATTCTCTCATCTTCATTCATTCACATCTAGTCTCAGAGGTGGAGACATCCATCCTTCTTTCAAAGCCAGCCCTCCCCAATCCCTCCCGCTCCTCTAGCACCTTGCTCTATTGGTCATCTCATCCCTCTCCTGCATGGAATCCTTTCCCCAAGCCCATATCTCACTTGTCTTTTCCATCTTAAAATTATTTCCTTCATCTTATCTTCCTACAGCTATAGCTCAATCTTTCTCCTAACCTTCCCACACTTCTGGAAAGAGTTGAAAATATTCACCATCTCCACTTTTCTCTCTCTCATTTATCAGCAGTCTAGCTTGCCTGCCCCACATTCCACCAAAACTGCTATCAGTATATATTTTAGTAATCTCCAAATTGTCCAATGCATTTTCCAGTCTTTATCTTCCTAGGCTGCTCCACACCATTCAGCATGGAACTAAATTCATTATCTCCCCACCTCAAACATTCCTTTTTACTTATTCTCTCTGCTAGTGGTTCCACTATTTATTCAGTGACCCGTGGCAGAATGCCAACACGAGATAAAGAATTCTGTTCCAGACTTGCAGAGTTTGTAGAGCCTTGAGACATCCAAGGAGAGACATGCCCAAATGGCAGTTAAACATGTGAGTTGAGGGCCCTAAAACAGAGATCTGAGCTGAAGATAAAGATGATTGTTTGAGAGGTAGCATTTAAAGCCACGAGTCTGGATAAACTTGCCTAGTTTACATAGTACAAATACCAGGTCCTTATATCTCAGGTAATACATAGAGAGCGTTCCTGAGCCAGAGATTCCTATTTCTAAGGTCACAGTTCCAACCATCATTTGACTCATTTCCTCCTGGGTCATGGCTCCTATCGGCCTCTACACCATCATCTTATTTCATATTTAGGCCCCTGCTCATGTTGTCTTCTCCAGCAACTCTTAAAATCCTATCATAAAATAAAAGGTATAGATAGATACCACTGCCCAGTCAAAATAAAAAAAGACTGACAACATCAATTCTTGTTAAGGATGTGGAATAATCACAAGTTTAATACATTGCTATGGAATGTAAAATGGTACACCCAGTGACCCAACAATTTTACTCCTAGGAGAAAACAAATGTCCACAAAAGAATTCTATAAGAAATAACAGCCCAAACTAAGAGTAACCCAAATGTCCATTAACAAGTGAGTAAGCAAATTATGGTACATCCATACAACGGAAGATTACTCAGCAATCAAAAGGAATCAACTACTCATACACCCAACAACACAGATGAATTTGAAAGACACTCTGTCCAGTGAAACGAGCCAGACATGAAAGAGACATACGTCATGATTCCATTTATGTGAAGTCCAAGAACAGGCAAAATTAATCATTGGTGAGAAAATCAGAAAGTGGTTACCTGGAAGAGCGGAAGGAACATTAATTGAAAATGGGGACTTTCTAGGATGATGTAATACTTTATCTTATTTTGGGTGGTAGTTACACGGGTGTAAACAACTATCAAAACTTGTTGAACAAAACACTGAAGACTTGTGGGTTTTATTGCATATAAATTATACGTTAAAAATTAGAAAAATAAAAAATATATATTTTTATTGATTTCAGAATGAGGAAGGGAGAGGGAGAGAGAAACATCAATGATGAGTCATTGATTGGCTGCCTTCTGCATGCTCCCTACTGGAGATCGAGCCCACAACCCTGGCATGTGCCTTCACCGGGAATCTAACCGGGACATCTGAGTTCATGGGTCGACGCTCAACCACTGAGCAACACCAGCCAGGCATAAAATACTGTTTAAAAAAGCTTTTATTTATTGGTTGATTTGAGAGAGAGAGAGAGAGAGGAAGGTAGAGAAAGAGAGCCATCAATTTGTTGTTTCATTTCTTTATGCATTCACTGGTTGATTCTTGTATGTGCCCTGACGGGGGATCCAACCTGCAACCTTGGCATATGGGATGGCATGCTAACCAACTGAGTTACCCGGCCAGGGCAAAATACTTTTAAAGTATCTGTAAAATAAACACTAAAATGAAAATAAAGGGTAGAAAACATTCATTTCAAATACAATTATATTTATACTATGAATGCACCTAGATGAGCCCCCAGTCCTCCCACTTACTGCCGTCCCCCTTTCAGCTATTCACTCTGCACCCTTGTCCCCATCTTGATAACATCTGTCCATTAGCCACTTTCTAGCCATCATGAGAGATGATTTAACGGAAAAGGCACACTCTTACAACCAGGCGGAACTGCCTTCAAACAGAGCTGCAGTTTAAGAGCTGGATGTCCATGAGTGAACCTTCACTTCCTCAGCGGTGAAATGGGTTCATGATATCTAACCCTACTCTGCAGGGCTGGGCTAAGATGGGGCAGTGTGTTGACTAGCTCCTGGGGAACCGAATTCTTTTTGACCTCAGCCTTTGAGACCAACTCATATATGAAGGTCCCCCTAAAGTCCTGGAAAAGCTCAGAGGATGAGACTCACTGGCTTCTTCTCCCAGAAGGGTAAGGAGGCAGCCCTGGGACCCTGGAGTTAGGGTCTAAGTGAACCGAGACAGAGCTACAGATCTGGCTGCTTAGAGCCGCAGCCGCCAGGGAAAGGTACCCCTGGCCTATGGGTTAAGAGATATGGTCTAGCTGCTGGAAGATCTTGCCCAAATCACTTTGCATAACCCTTGACTCAGTTTCTCCAGGCTGGATCTGAGGAATTTGATTTCAAAAACAGCCTCTGGGGTCTTTTGGTGTATAGAAGAAATAAAGGCAGAACTGAACTGGTTCAGTTTGAAAGAGGGGACTTAAGAGCCCTGCCCCCTGGGCTCCCCTCCCCACCCTGTTCTCCTTGAACCAGGATCCCAGGGGCACAATTTGAAATTTCCTGTAACGGGTAAACCCTAGGGACTCTTTCCCTGTTTCCACTCTGCCTTATTCAGTCATTGAGCACCTGTTACTTGTAACAATAACTGGGATCTGCACTTGCTTCCCGTCTGGTTAGGGGAGGCAAGGGACACCCAGAGATAACTCCAAACAAGAGCTCTTAGCATAGACAAGAAGCACAGAAGTGCAAAAGTATAACCATCTTCCGTTACCCTCTCCCCCACCCTCCAAACACTTGGCATTGCCTTACTAGGAGGCGACTTCCTTTTCTGGAGTTGTGGAAACTGAGGCTGTGCCTGGGAAGGGGCTCAGGCAGGCGGCTCCTCCCTGCCTCTCGGGCCCCCTGAGACACACCTATTTCCAGGTGCCGGAAGAAGGCAGCGAGGCCGCCCGGGAGCCAGGAGGTGGGCGCAGGACGAGCGGAGCCGCAGAAGGGCCGCCGCGGTCGGGGCTCCTTCCTGCGGGGAGAGGCGCGGGCCTCCTCCGCACGGGCTCCTCCCTCCGCGCCCGAGGGAACCAGGCGCTCTTCTTCCCCCCTCGCCTGACATTTTTTTCCACTTTACTGTTCCTTGGACGCCTTTCAAGACTTCGTGCACTCATTCTGTTTTGCTGTTTTTCTGCCATTTTCAAACGTGGGGTGGTGTCCCTCTCGGGTGAGACCGGGGTGGTTTGGAGAGTTGAAGGGGCCCTTTCGCCTCCCATCGCCCCGGTGCAGGAGGCCCTTTGCTGCCAAAGTTACAAAGTCTGAAACTTTCCGCACGCCGGGGTTTGGGCTCGGTGCGGGGCTCTGCGAGCTCACCGCCTCCCCAGCGCCCCCAAGCTCCGCAGTCCCCGCGCCCCGCACCTCCGCCCAGGCTCCACTTCCCATCCCGTCCTGGGCAACAGCCACGCTTCTTTCCAGCCCCAGAGACCGGGCGGACCCCTCACTGCCTTCCAGGCTTCCTCGGTGGTCCTACCCGTGGCCCCTGAGCCTCCCTTCCGCGCCCCCCCACCCCCGCGGCAGACCCGGCGGGAGACCTCCGCCCGCAGCCCCCAGGCCGCAGCCTGGAAGGCTCGGCACCCGCAGCCGCGGGGACCGGCTGAGCACGGGGATGGGGTCCGATGTGGAAGGCGGCGACCAGAACAAAAGCGGGGACACAGCCAGGGCAGAAACCGGGCAGGGTCGGAGCGGTGGCCCTTCTCCTGTCCCCACTCCCCCGGCGCCCCAACCCGAAGCCCCGCAGCCTGACCCCGCTCACGGCCTCCGGGGGTTCGGGCGGCGCCCTGCGGGACCCACCTGATCCGCAGAAGCTGGGCGCGCTCGGGGGTGCACCGCGCCTGGTCTCCCGGCCTCGGCGGCGCCCGGGCTGTCGGAGCAGCTGCCGCGCCGCCCTCGCCGAGCCGATGGGCTGTGCCGCCTGCGCTCCCGCGGGCGCCGGGCGCTCTCCTGGGGCAGCGGGCAGCGGGCAGCGGGCAGCGGGCAGCGCGGCGGCCGGGGCGCGGACGAGCGGCGAGCGCGCGGCTGCTGACGGCGCAGTCCCGGCCGGCGCCGCCCGAGGCTATTTATGCAAAGCGGTCCCGCCCCGGACACGGGCCGCGGCGGGCGACCACGCTAGGGCTCGAGCGCCCGGGTGCGCGCCTGGTCACCCCGAGGCAGATGGGGTGTTTGTTTCATGTCACTCAGGCAGAAAAAAGCCTGAAACCGGGGGGGCGGGGGGGGCGGGGGTAAGGAAAGAAAGAAAGAAAGAAAAAAAATCCTGGGCCTCTGCCACCTCGGGCCTGCACATGGTTGGGGGGCAGGAGGGAGCCGGCGGGCGGGGTGCGGTCCGTCACCCTGCTCCGCGAGGACGGCCTCTGCGCCCGGGCGGCGGCGCGGGCGCGCGGAGAGCCGGGAGGTCCGCGCCACCATTGTTCGCCGGGGAGGAAGCGCGCAGGCGGAGGCGGCGGCGCGCGGCAGGCTGGAGCCGCACTTTCGCGAGGCCCCCGAGTTTGAGCTGCGGAAGTTGAGGGGCTTTTCCGCGCCTAGCGCGGGTCCTGCCAGGGCTTGTTCGCAGACTTCGTGATCTCTGAGCCCAGAGTTTCCCAAACGGGGCTCTCCTCACCCCCTGGGGGTTCCCCACTAGAATTGTTGAGAAGGGAACGGCGACAACAACCATCTATTTCGGCGTGTGCTTCTGCGCCCAGCATGACAGCGATTCGCTTCGGCCGAGCTGGTGTTGGCACGTCCGGCTACTCTCACGTAGCTGGTAAGGACAACGGTCATCTCAGTCCCAGCCTTGGGCTCAGGACCCTCTATTCACGGGTGGAAGTGAAAAACGTCCTTTTGCCAGGATCATTCCCACTGAACATCAATTTCGGAGACTAGGAGATTAGCTTCTTAAATATTTTAGTGCATTGAAACTGTAATTTGTCACCGTGAAAAGTGACAGAACATGGGCCTGATTAATAACGTCCAGTAAGCCCTGGCCGGTGGCTCAGTGGTCAGAGCGCTGGCCCGCCCACGGTAGGTTGTGGTTGATTCCAGGCATGTACCTGGGTTGCAGGTGCAGGAGGCAACCAGTCCACGATGTATCTCTCTCTCATGAGCATCATGTTTCTCTCTCTCTTTCTCTCTCCCTCCCTTCCACTCTCTCTGAAAAGCAGTGGAAAAAATATCCTCAGGTGAGGATAAAAAAATAAAAAATAATGTCAAGTAAGAAACGCCCAAGCCTGTAAGAATTTTTATGAGTTTATTCGAGCCAAACTGAGGACACGTGCTGGGAAGCAAACTCACAACAGATTGAGAAAATCCTCCGGAAAATGGCAGTTTTGCACCTTATTTTATACGGTGTAAAGGGATTACATGAAATTCACTGGTGATAAATTAGCAAAGGGGGGGAAATCTCTGGGACTGGATAAAAGTGAAACAAATAGACACATACTTCTTTTACATAGGTGGGTATAGGATAGTTAAAGGTTAACAAGTAACATGATAATAACAATGAGGGGATTTGTGGTCTCTGCTGTGGTGCAGTGGTTGTGCTTTGAGGGGTAGGGCTGGGGGGTGGAGAAGTAAATTACTTTGATATTCCAAAGTTACTGTTATTAGGTATATTATCATAGATGAAAACAAACAAACAAAAGACAACAGGCAGGCTCAGTTAAGGTAAAGTCTGACTATTGTTAGGGAAAAATACTGGCCTAGGACATGACTACCCACCACGAACTGCTTTTAGTTGTAACATTTTAATTTGAGACCATCCTTAGTGGCTACTTTAGGTCTCTGCGTTTGTAAGGCTGCCATGCAGGCCTCCCCTGAGCTTGTCAGGTTTAATATGTGGCCCCTTTCTCGTCCACACTAATTTTAATCTTTTCATGCTAAGGAGAAAAGAAAAGGCCTGATTGAATATTTGAAGGATGCACAGAGGCCCGAGGGACCCAGATGTCATTTTGGGGCCTGGGAGAGTGAAGTTTCCTGATGGGTCCAGTGGAGTAAAGTGGTGGGAGAACTGAATCGTCAGGCCCACATAGTGCCTCAGGAATGAGGAACTCCATAGCAGTGAGCAGAATGGGTCCTTTGCTAGAGCATAAATTGTGCCTTTATTGTCTTTGGTGAACACACTTGTAATAGTTTATTAGTAGTGAGTATCCCAGTAAATATACACTGAGTGATGTTATACTACGTGCATTATTTCCATTTCTCATCTCACTTGAGAATGCATTTGAGAACACATTGTTTAAATGGCTCGACACATCAAACTGAATTATAAATGAGTTGTGTGGGTTTTTTTAAGAAAACAGTGACTGAAAGTGGTTCAAATGATGTCACTCATCATGATCAAAATAAAATATGATGACTCAGGAAACATAAAACATGTAAAAACATTACTCTGCTCCCATTGAATCTGACGCCAGTATCTTTTTAAAAAGAATGTTTTTTTTTTAAGAATAGTTTATTGATTTTTAGAGAGAGAAGAAGGGAGAGGGAGCAAGAGAGAAACATAAATCAGCTGCCTCCTGCTCATCCCCTAGCCAGTGATCCAGCTGGCAATGCGGACATGTGCCCTGGTCTGGAATCAAACTAGCAGCCCTTTGGTGCACAGGATAAACACCAAACCAACTGAGCCACACAGGCCACAGCTGATGTCAGGGTCTTGATTTCAGCAACACATGATCAGTCACATTAATTTGATGTTGTTAGTTTGGATTTTATTGGTTTTGTGGCTATGTTTGTATGAGAAGATTTGTTTTGGTTGGCTTATAGAACTGTGAATGTGAGGGCTTCATGCTTAATTTTAGGCTTATACCTATTTCAGTAACAATAAAATAAAAGTAATTTAAGTCAAACACTGGGTCTGGACTTTTTTGTTTTGTTTTGAGAGGAGCCATGTAGTTGTCAAAATCTAACTAGCAATTCTACTGACTGAGTGAGCTAGAAAACACCTTACCGATGATATATATTGGGTTTGGTGTCAGTAGTTAAAGGTTTAAGGCTTTAGATGAGTTGATCTCTTCTGAGACTCATTTGCCTATAAAGCAAAATGGGTATAAGATGACTAGTTTGTGGGAAAAGTAAAATCAGAGTGAGATAACTCATGGTGAAAGACTGGAGCCTGCAGGAGCGTGAGGCTGAATATTCGGGAAGGGGAAAGGCGGGTCAGTAAACACAGCTAGCTCTCCCCACTGGGCAGGCTTTGCTCCTAGCGCGTCACACATGCCTGAGCTGAACTTAGTCCTCAGCACACCCTATGTCCAGGAAAGAAAACCAAGGCATGCCAACTTAAGTAACTTTGTTTACTGTCTCTCTAGGCATGGCCAAAGTGCTCCAGAGCCTGAAGACCTTCCTCCCTGTACCTCCTTCATTCTTTTAACAAATATTTATTAGGATCCTGTTATCTGTCAACCTTGTTCCCCAAGCTGGGGACACAAAGGCAAACAAGCGACACAGCAACATAGCCCTGGAGGATTCCGCTGCCCAGACATGAAACCAAGAACTGCTGTCGGTGGAAGTGGAGTTCTTGTGGTGTCTCTAGGAAAAGAATATCCTGAGACTTGCCTGGGAGGATGGGTAATATTTATTTGGTTGGAAATAAACCCCTGGGTTTCCAATGTCCCATTCCCTCCGTCCCACCATGGAAAAAGTCCAACTGTGTCTGCGGCAGGGCCAGAATTAAGGCCGCTGCCTGTAGCTTCTGCTCCGTATTATGATACAGTCCAGCATCCTGCACGTGGAGTCCGAACAGCCGTGGGCCGCGTGGCTGCTAAGGCTACATGGCTATGGAGAGAAAATGTGCCAGCACATGCGCTAGTGTGGGTCAAGGAGAGAGACAGAGAGAGAGAGAACACTCTTTGGGGATTTTAACCAGAATTCTTCAAACTAACCAAGTAACTTTCCAATATTCCACTTGCTTCTGATAGGGTCCGCCCCTTAGCCAATCCTTTGTTCCCCAGGCTAGACTGGTGGGAAAGCACCTCCCCTGCACCACCCTGACTTCCACTCTGCGTGTGCCTATCTCCCCCTTTCCCCCCACTGCAATCCAGTACCAGGTGGGGGAAGGGAGGGGCGTTAATCCCCTCGAGGAACAACGCTGTGTGAAGCTGCAGCTTCTGGTGAAGCTCCCCAGGTGACCATGCTTACAAAGTCTGACTTCCCTTTGCTCTCTCCCTTTATTAATATTAACTAATTACGACAATAACAGAACCACCTAATTAATGACTTCAGGACAATGGATCAGGGCTCTGAGGGAGAAACGCAGGGTGCAGAGGGCCTTGAGATGGGCAGAGGAGTTTACTAGGTGAAGGGGTGGGGGAGAGTGACCCAAGCAGAGTCATGTGCAAAGGTCTTGGTGGAAGAAAACACCCCGTGTGTGTGTGTGTGTGTGTGTGTGTGTGTGTGTGGCGGGTGGGGTAGGGTGGCTAAAAAGCTTCAACATCATAAAAATAGCAATTCTGCTCAAATCAACCTAAAAATTCAAAGCAAAGGCCAACAGAATTTTTGTGGAACTTGATGAGCTGCTCCTAAAATTCATATGGGAGAGCAAAGGACCAAATTTAAGCAAGACAGATTTGACAAAGCAGAGAGAGGAGACTGAACATTTGCTCACCAGCTATCAAGATGTACCATGAGCTCTAACAATGAATCTGCAGCATAGTGTTGGTGCTCAGATGGATGATCAGGCCAATGGAACAGAATATGGTGCCTAGAAAGAGCCCCACACCTGGGTGGAAAGTCTGGGTCAGACAGAGGTGGGACTGCAGATCAGAACAGACTGTTCAGCAGGTGTTGCTGGACCCCAAGGAACTGTGCAAACAGAAACTTGTACAAGAATGTTCATAGGATCACTATGTACAATAGCCAAAAATGGGACCAACCCAAATGTTCATGAACTGATGAGTGGATAAGCAAATGTGATACATCCACACAATGGAATATTATTTGGCATAAAAAGGAATGAGATACTGACACATTGGCACATGCTACAACATGGATGAACCTTGAAAAAGCTATGCTAAGTGAAAGATGCCAGACACAAAAGACCACATATGATATGATTTGATTCACATGAAATACCCCAAATAGACAAATTCACAGAGACAGGAAATGGATAAGTAGTTGCCAGGGGCTGGGGCTGCTTAATCTCTCTTTCTTCCTCAGATTCTCCTTGTCAGAAACACTGAAGTGAGGTGACTTCTGGCAGGCAGGGTTTGGAAGGCAAATCTAGAAGGTTCTTGGCAGGGAAAATTGCCTCCTTGAGGCCTTGGGAAGAGAAGTGTCAACAAACGTGGGCTGGGGTGGGGGTAGGGGTGTCAAAGTTCCCAGAGATTACTGAACACTTCCCACAGAAATACCAGATCAGGGAAATTTGAGACCTGCCTCTAGTCACATCCCTCAATTTACAGATGAGGAAGTGAGATTCAGATGGGGGGTGGGGGGGTGGGGTGAGTTTCTCAAAATCACAAACTAAAAATTTTCCAAGCTTGGTTTCATTCATTCTCAACTCTTCCATGTGCTCTTTAGTCCTAGCCAGGTCAGGAAACTCCCAGGTCCAGAGCGAGAAGGGGTTTTAAAGTAGCTACTAGCAGTGGTAGAATTAGTCAGGAAAAGCAGAAGGTGAGAGCAAGAGCTGAGTCTTGGAGGAAGCAGGGATGAGCGGAGGGCGCCTGGGAGGAGGCAGCAGGCAGGGGGAGCTGCTGATGCAAAGGCAGGGGGCCAGGCAGGCGACCACGCTGGAGGGCCGTGGCCACCCCCCCTGGCTTGAGGGGCCAAGCTGGGGTCAGGGCAGAGAGGTTTTGAAGGGGAAGGCCAGGGATTGGCATTCTGTCCTTGTTACAAAAGGACCCTCCTTCCGGAGGACCCGGGGGAGGGGAGGGCAGCAACGTCGCAGGTTGTGTTTGAAGGGATTACTCCTGGCCCTGCCCTCACAGACACCACAGGAACGGGAAGTCTGTGGATGGAAAGGAATTCTGCGGAAAGTGGCCTCACAGGGTGACCTGATTACAAATTCCTACATAGGCAGGTCATGGTGGGCAGGCACACCCAGGGCCATGTAACTTCTTTAGGAGATTTATCTTTGCCTTAACAAGCACTGTCCCTGCCTTGCTTTCGCCCACCTTCACATAATCTTCCTTAGTTCCCTCCTTAATTTCCAATGCATAAAAGAAACCGCCAACTGTCATTCTCCGGAGCATTTGAGACCTTGCTTCCTGGCAGTTTGGCTCAAATAAAATCTTATAAAAATTCTTTACAGGTTTGGACATTTTTATGCCCACAAGTCAAAGGGAAGGAAATAAAGTAGGGAGGGAAAGAAGGAGAGTGAGAGGCAGGCAGAAGGAAAGAAGGAAGGGAGGAAAGGCTTTCTGATTTGGGACTGGCATCAGAGAATTGCTTTCCTTCCAGCTGGACCGTAAATAAGATGGGAGGAATTGACAAGCCCAGGAGACAGGAAGCTGACTTGGCTCTTTAGAGGCCCATCAACTTCTCTGTCCTTTATTGAACCAAGGGAATGCTGTTAAAATCATTTCCAGGGAATATCTTATCTTTTTACTTAATTTTGCACTTGGAAGTCATTTGTTTTCTAATGATATTAAATCCCACTTCTGTCATTTACATATATCTCGTTTGAAAAGGAAGAAATGGGGAAAGTCAAGTATTTTAATGCTGTTGGATTCATTTTTAAAAAACTATCAGTGCTCCCAGGGCCAAAGAATTCTACCAGCTGAAATAAAATTTCATCTACCCAACCGAACTTACATTCCAGCAGTTTAAAAAGTATTCTCCTTCCAACCTTTCAAAAAAGTCCTAAAGATAATTCACTTGGGTGGAGGAGAGGAGTTGAGGAATGCCTTTGGTATAATCTGCCTTCAGTGTAATCTGTTTTTCACGTTTGGGATTCTAGTTCCATTAGAATGTCTTATCTGTTTTTCAAATTAAATACAAAAGTAAAATAAAAACACAGCTTTAAAAAGCTACTGTGTTGGGTCTCTTCAAGAGTGCAAATGCTAACTTCTGGGCAGCAGATATAAAATTTATCGTAGAACAAGCCAGGGATCAGCCTGGGCTCTAGTTCTGTTCTTGTGATTCCAAAAAAATCTCTGAGCCTCAGTTATCTTATCTTTAAAATGGGCATAATTATGTTTACCTCTCAGGGATTTGTAAGAATTAAAAAAATGAGATAATGTGTGTCCTTGAAAAAGGGGCTCTAAATACAATAGACACTAAATAAATGTGAGCCCCTATCATCAATTACGTAAAGAGATTCTTGGAATTCTTCAGTCACCAAACTCAGCAGGAAGGGGGTTCCCCCCACAGTCATGCTGTTCCTTCTGCTCCTAGTTAACCCCTCCTCATCCCACAGTTCTCAGCCCAGGCACAACCTAGCTTTTTGCTCTCTTACTTCTTGCCACTCTTCCCTGCCCCCTGGGCTCCAGCCACACTGTCCTTCAGAAAAGTCAAATACAATCCAAACAGGGGCCTCTGCACCTTGTTCTGTCTGCCTGGGAGGCTCCCCATCCCCCTGGCCCCACCCCTCACCCACAGTCACTTTTTTACTTATGGTAAGCATGTACTTCTTAGATATTTTTTATTCAAAGCAAAACAAAAAAACTTCCTTAAGATAGTGTATTAAAACCTGTCTCCTGGTCTTATCAGGGTGATCACTTCACAAGGTACATAAATGTCTAATCACTATGTTGTACACCTGAAACTAATGTCGTATTGTATGTCGACTGTAATTGAAAATAAAAGTAAAAGTAAAAATCTGTCTCCTGGCTTATGATCTAAGGGGCTGTCAAAATAAAAGATAAAAAAAAATAAAAAATACATGTGCTAGGAGCCTGCTTGGAGGCCCTGTGCCTGGGTCTGTGTCCCCCATCAGGCGGTCTCATAGCTCGCTGAAGCTTCATCTTCTCTGTTACCACCCGTTTGCCCAGAAGCTCCCACACCTGGCTCTCTGGAGGCATCCCACATGCAAGCCTCATGTTGCCCCATTTCTGAAGGCAGATGGCACAACCTGGAGGACCCCAGAGTTATCAGTGGCAGCCCCAGCAAAGAGAGAAAGTCCTGAGTTCTAACAAAGCTGGGCCCCCATCTTGGCTTGACCATTACTAGCTGAGGCAACTGGGCAAGATGCTGCCCCTTTCAGAACCTCGGTCTCTTTATTTGTATAATGAGGCATCCTCCCTGGCAGGATCCAGTGGGATGAGGTGTGTGAGTCACCTGGCAGATGTGACAGCTGTGATCATTATCAGGACACCGAGGAATGAACCTCAAATCGGGGAAATGTCAGGAATCGGAAGAGGCGATTAGGAAGACACTGGGGTCCGTGGGCAATCTTGGGCTATCTCCAATCTTAACTGTAGGCAACAACCAACTTCTGGTACCCAAGGACCCAGTCCTGTGTCTCTCTTTGCACAGAAGGTGGGGGACAACTTCCATTCTGAATGCTCACTGTGGCGGCTGGTCTCTCCCCACACTGTACACTGCCCTGGACAAAACTGAACTGCGGCCTTGACCATGGTCACTTCTACAGGATGTCAATGCTTTTGTCCATCCTATAGTTGATGATAACCACAACTTTTCCCCTGTGATGCGGGCACAGCTCACTGAGTGCCCGCTATATGCCAGACTCTATGCCCGAGATGCAAGTTCACGTGCCTTGCATGCAGTGGGTGGGCGATCTGCACCTCTTTTTTTTGCAGCCCTTGGGCCCAGTTTCTTTTTTTAGGGTAGGTACTGAGCCAGGACTACCCGAGACCCCACCGAGTGTCCAACTTTGCGCTCTGAACTTGACAAGCAGCATTTTGTGTCAGTTCTCTGGCTGACTCCACTTCTTCAGCCCAGTCAAACCAGACTGGAGTCCTGGCTTGACTGAGTGTTTGCACTGGCGCTCTCCCTGGAAGACACTCTGCTGCCATCTTGCTGTGTGACCTGTGTAAGTCCTTTCCCTGGGCTGCAGATACTCCATCCCGACAGCGACCCAGCAGAGTGGGAGGGTCTTCCCAGGCCCTCTCTGCTCTGCTCTCTTGCCAATGGGGCATCTATGAGTCAGCACAATGCCTTCTCTGAGTTTGCCAGGCATTATTACTAGGTATGTGATCTTGAGCAATTGATATCACGTCTCTGTGCCTCAGCTGCTGAGAGTAATAATTTACTAAAGGATTTAGAACAGAGCCTGGCATGAAGTAGGCACTATATGTGAGGGGTTAGTCTCATCACTACCACCACCACCAGCATCACCACCACCATCATCATTGCCATCACCACCATAATTAGCACCATCACTATCATCTTCACCACCATCATCTTCATCATCCAGCCCCCTCAGGCTGTTGGTTGATGTGGCTGGTGTGGGGAAAACTGCTCAGAACAGGATAGACAGACATCTGGATACAGCCCTTGCTCAAGCAACTTTCTGCATCTTCCCCTAGCTTCAATCTTTTCTTTCTAAAGTAAGGGGACTGGGCTTGATAGTTAGGTCAAGGGGTCTACCTTATGGCCAAAGACTAGACCCTTTCCTTGTATGTCTAGCTTTCTAACCAAATTCTTCAAACTTTGGGTTCCAGGACAGACTTCACCCTTTTCTTCTAGGAGGTCATCAGTGTCCAGCCCTGTCCTCAGCAAAAGGTATATCTGGACAAAAGAAAAAGAGCTGGAGCAATGCAAGGGAAGAAAGAAATCCAGCTCCACAAGATTTTCAAGTTGAATTTCTTACAAATGTAACACAGCGTTGTAGCCACCTACTCCCTGAGAAAGATAGGAGACAGACAGGGAAGGAGAGTAGAGGAGGGGCTAGAATGGGAGGAGAGAGCAGGAAGGGGAGAAAGGATGTGGGAGGGGCTGCAGGAAGAGGCCACCAAGGCCAGGCTCTAGAAACAACACCTTCCATCACCTCTTATGAGAAATCTAACTCTGTGGCTAATTATATCTCAATAAAGCTGGGGGGAAAACCCAAAACTGGGTGTGTGCCTGCAGGGCAGTTTATATATTCATTGTCTACTTGTGTGTGTGTGTGTGTGTACAGTTACATATGTGACTGTTTTTGTGGCTGTGTGTATGCTTGAGTGTGTATCTATGTGGGCGTGGATGTGTTTGAATGTGTGTCTCTGTGTCCATGTATAGACAGTGCCTGGCACATATTAGGTGTTCAATCAATTTGTATGTGCATATGCTTGAGTGAACTGTATAGTCAGGCATGGGTGAGGCTGAATGTGCGTTCCTCTATGTTTATCTGAATGTGCTTGTTTGTGCCTTGTGGTGGGGGTGAAGCACAGATGCATATTTGTGTCTGGGTGTGTGTTGTAAGTACATTTCCCCACACATAGGTCTGAGGGAGCATTTGAAGTGTGAGTGCATGTTTCAGTATGTGGGTGCGTGTGCATATGTGCATTCGTGAGCTTGTCTGCCTCTGGTGTGTGCTGTGAGGGTGTGTGTGTATGTGTGCATGCATGTGTACTGTGAGGGTGTGTGTTTACAGGCACCTGCATGTGCAGGGAGCCTGGGTAGCCCTGGGTTTATTTCCCTTCCTCAAGTCAGGAAATGCTTGTGGTATGATTTGTATGATTGGTCAGTTCCCCTTTCACTTTAATGGGCCACTAGGGCCCCTGGCAGCCTCTTAGCAGTTCCCACCCACCTAGTTAATGCTGTTTCCTTTGTAGGAACCAGAAGGGTGAGTTTGCAAGAGCTCGACTAAACAGGCCCTGTTGCCCGGGGGAGGAAACACCAGGTCTCCTGTGCACTCCTGGTTCCCTGCTGGGTAGCAGGGCAAGATCCCTTCCCAGCCGTGTGAGCCTCAGTACCTGTAGCAACAATGGGCAGGGCAAGAGATCTGGAGACAGACAACCTGCGTTCAAATGTTGCTCCTACTAGGAGCCTTTGGACAGGTAGCTGAAACTCTCAGAGCCTCCACTTCCTCACTGGTAAAATGGGATGCCTCTGTTAAGTTTGACTCTCCCCGTGATGTGAGTAAGCTTGAAATGAGACCTTGAACACGTGCAGTTACCCTGAGAGCAGTAGAGGCCTGAGGGTTTTAGACAGGGCTTTCCTCATTCCAGATCATCAGAGTCACCTTCCAGTTCATGTCATGACAGAATGACTCCTCTCCACCTTGTTGAGACATCCCCTCTCCACCTGGATGCTTCTGCATACTCCAGCAGGCCCCCACATGCTCTCCTCACCACCCCTAAGCAACTCAGAATGCTGGTGTTTTAGGATCTCCAAGAGACATATTTAGAAATGACTGTTGCATCAACCATCCACGGTGGTCTTATCAATAGCCCGAAGGGGACCAGAGTGGCACAGGATCCTTAGAACAGAAAGGCAAGCTTCTCTTTTTTTTTAAATCCTTGCCCAAGGGTATTTTTTCCATTGCTTTTCAGAGAGTGGAAGGGAGAGAGAGAGAAAAAAACATTGATGTGAGAGAGACACATTGATTGGTTGCCCCCCACAGGCACCCTGACCGGGACTGGGGATCCAGCCTGCAACCGAGGCATGTACCCTTGGCCAAAATCTAACCTGGGACCCTTCGGTCAGGGGGCCAATGCTCTAACCACTGAGCCAAATGGGCTAGGGCAGAAAGGCAAGTCTCTGAGAGTCAAGAGAACCCTCCTGGAGAAGCTGGGGTTCTCCTCTTGGGCACGCTGCCTGCCTCCCCACTTATCACCTTTCACATATAAACATACACACACTTCGGACCCGGGGTTTAATCCACCCACCGTGTGCCCTGCCCCAGCCCTGCTCCAGGGCTTCTGGTCTCTCTGAACAGGAGGAAGAGGGCACAGCTAGGGAGGTTGTCGGGGGAAGTAGACCTTTGGAAGGAAATGGGTTTGTGGAGCACCTGTGCCCAGGTGGCAAGTGCAGGCTCCTGAGCCACAGACATTGATTCCACCCCAGTCTTCGGGGCTCCAGGAATCTGCATTGCAACAGGTGTGGAAGCAGAATACTGGCCCCCCCAACAACATCCACTTTCTGACCCCAGAACCTGTGAGTGTGTTAAGTCACACGGCAAACAGAATATTGGGGCAATACAGCGATTTTTAACAAGCATGCCACAAGAATTTATAAAACATGCAATGCCTGACTATTTAGTCAGGGGCACTGACCTCTTTTCCCTTAGATCATCAAATAAAAAAATGACAACAGCCAACACAACAATAACCATCCAGTGTGAATGACCTGTCTTGAACCATAAATATCCAGATCATGTAATAGAGTTGTATCTTATCGATTATGTCGCATAATAAGGATGCATCTGATTGGTTAATCCTTGGTACCAGAAATCAGTTTATATAAATATAGGCACCTGATTTTTAAAAAAAATCACTTTGGAGAAAAAGGGTAAGTTATTACTATTATTATTATTTTTGATAAATCAATAAAAATTATACCTATTTCATTTTTGTCAGATTGACAAAAAATGTATTTTTTGGGTGTCCCACAGAATTTTGGTAATTAGTTTATGTGCCATAAGATGAAACAGGATGAAAATCACTGGGGTAGTGAATAGACAGTTAAGGTTGCTAACCAGCGGGCCTTAGAAATAAAATATAGAAAATTCTGGATTACCTGAGTGAACCCAAGACAAGAGTCTTTAAAACTGGAAGACAGAGGCAGAAGAGGAGTCCAAGAAGGACGCAGAGGTTGAGATGAGGCAATGCAAGGACTCAGCCCCCCCTCCCCAGCTTTGAGGGTGGGAAGAGACCACAAGTCAAGGGATGCCGGCAGCCTCTGGAGTCGGAAAAGGCAAGGAAACAGATTGTCCCGGTAAAACCTCTGGAGAGCAACACAGTCCTGCCAACTCCTTGATTTTAGCACAAGAAGCTATGTGTGTCAGACTTTGGACCTCAGAACTATAAGATAATAAATGTGTTTTAAGTCACTAAGAGTTCGGTAACTATTTCAGCAGTGGCAGGAATGTGAGCCCCGAGGGCTCTGACGATTCTGGTACAGTGGCCTGGTAAGAGCCAGGCTCCCCTGTCCCAACTCACTAGCCCAGGCAGAGGCAGGATTGGGGAAAGAGGCCTCTGGTTTGAAAAGTCACTGCACCAGGGGCCCTGGATGGACCTCGGTACATCCCAGAAGTACTTGTGTCCTAGTAGGGCACTGTCCCCAGCAGCTAATGCTGGTAGGTATTGATCACAACATTGCCCTGAGGATTCAAGGGGTACAGCGATGAATAAGAAGGGCCCCAGCTTTTGAGGATCTTATAAATAGGAGGAGAGATAGGTGTTGTGAACAAGTTGGGAATCAAAACCTTTAATACCCAGAGTAATGAAGTCCTAATGGCAGAATATCAGGTAGCGGCACTGAACGTTCAAGCGAACCTCCCTGGTTTTCCCATTAACCACTCGGCCTGCCCTAGGGCAGGACATCTGGGGTCCCCCCTGCCCTTATCCCTGGGCAGCTACATGACCTGGGCAAGCTGCTTCCCTTCCCAGGCTTGGATTCCCCACATATTAAGTGGGCTTCTCCCTCTTTCCATCTTCTCTCGTCAGCCCAGAGACCTAGGGGACAGTTATTCATCCACAGTCGTCTCTAGGCACCTGCAACGTGCTGACCTGCAGCTGGAGTTGTCACACCCACGTTTTCAATTATTCCTCAAAAAACCCTAAAGCACTTAAGGGAAATGAGCTAGACGCAGAAGACAAATATTGCGTGATTCCACTTACATGAGGTACCCGGAGGAGTCAAGTTCATAGAGACAGGAGGTTCAACGGTGGCTGCCAGGGGGTGAAGGGAGGGGAAGTGGGAGATATAATTTAATGGGTTCAGAGTTTTAGTTTGGGAAGACGAAAAAGTTCTGGAGACGGATGCTGCTGACGGTTGTGCAGCAATGTGAATGTACTAATGTCAATAAGTTGTACACTTAAAAAGGGTTAAAATGGTAAATTTTGTTACATATATTTTACTACAATAAAAAATTTTCATAGCCTAAAGCAAAGATGATTCGCCCCGTTTTACAGATGAGGAAGCTGAACTCAAGGAGATTAATGGACTTGCCCAACATCACATAGCCAGAGAATCGCAGAGCTGGGATTTGAATCCAGGTCTGACCCTAAACCCAGGGTCTTTTTCTCCTAATATCTTCCCTCCATTCTTCCCAAAGGCCCTTTAGGAGCATCTGCTCTGCGGAGACCCTGCACTAGGAACAGTAGAGAGGGTGGCAGAGAAATGAGGCAGGGGCGGTCCCACAGGAGCATTTTTGAAGGAATGAGGAACAGGCACTTATTGCTGAGGTCATGTGCAGGCCAAAAGGAGGAGTGTGGGGCCTGGCCATGTTGCTCCCACACCACAACTTGGCTGCTTCTCCGAGCTTCCCTTGACAATCTTGTTTTCCATGGCAACAGTGGAAGCAGCTGGCCCAGGAGACCAGTGAACTAGAAGCCCCTTTCCAGGGAGAAGATACAGAGACTTTGCTCTCTGTTTGTAGCAACAGTCACTAGAGAGCTGACAGCACCCCTGGCAATCCTGCCACCCAGAGAGAGGGGCAGGAGGGAGGTCAAATAGCTACCCAGAGTTACATAGCAAACCTGCAGAGGTTTTCAGAATTAGTACTCTCCATAACCCAACTCTGGGCTGGGCTTCATGTAAGGAGGATGCCCCAGAGTCAAAAGATGGCACAGAGAGCCCTGGCTGGGTAGCTCAGCTGGTTAAATGTCATCCGGATACACCAAGGTTGCTGATTTGATCCCCGGTGAGGGAAAATACAAGAATCAACCAATGAATGCATAAATAAGTGGAAAAACAAATCAATGTTTTCTCTCTCTCTCTCTCTCTCTCTCTCTCTCTCAAAATCAATCAATAAAAAAAATTTTTAAAGATGGCACAGAGAGAAATTCTGAAAGTCCCAGTGGGCTAGACAGGTTCTTCTACTGCCCCAGAAGAGCTCAGAAAATAGAGAGGGACAGATGGCTGGAAAACAAGTTTAACGACTGCAAGCAAAGCAGAACCAGAGGAGCCCAGGGGCCATTGGGATTGCTTAGGGGAGGGGAAAATCCAGTGGATTAGAGTGACTGATGCCCATGGCGGCATTGCTCCGAGTTGAGCAGCAGACAGCTGACGCGGCTCTCCCTGTGCCTCGCTGAGGCCCGGCCACTGAGATTGCCGCCCGTGCTGGAAGGCCTCGCAGCGCTGCTGCTGCTAGCCAAGTGGTTGCAAAGAGAAGGCTGCTCCTCTGTGGTTACACACCGTCTCAGGGCCCCACAGCAAAACTAGAGGGCACTTAGAGCGTTACAGTTTAGTGAGGCAGCTTCTGCAGTCCCCACAAGGACCACTGGAATGCGGACAGGCTCCAACAGCGGCCACTAACCCCCGAAGCCCCTCTCCCTGGCCTTGCGGCTGAGTCTGCTAGGCCACACCGGATTCCTTGCCCTCTGGACAGACCCTTGAGTGCCTTGCCAGCCGTCCCTCCCTCTTCCTCCACCCTACCCTGCCACACACCCCTGTATATGTCTTAACCTGATGTAGACACACGTCTCCCTCCCAGGTAGCTCTTCAGCCCCCTTGTAAATCAGTGGGTGTCAACAGCATGAGGCTGGGTGGAGGACGGTGCCTAACTGGGCACGTGCACAAAGGTGTCTGAATCCCAACTCGGACCAGCCAGGACCCCCAGGACGTAGGAATAAAGGTCTCCTTGTCCCATCCCTGCTAATAGCCAGATCCACCCACACTTTTAGGTAAATGAAGACAAGAGAAGAAAAGACAGTTTTTGAAACCTCTGTTTAGCATAAGCCCCTAAGGTTTTTGTCTCCTTCTGATAAAGAGGGGTTAGCATTTTTAAGTCAGTCCAAAAAGCAACTGCTATCTGCTCAGGCCCAGTGGGGGAGGTAGGAGAAATGTGGTTTAAGAAACGGGTACTGTAGCTGAGGAAATAGACTATTTTGCCACCTCTCCTCTTGTGGTTTTGACCACTCTCTGCCTTGGAGTTCCTTTTCATGTAAGAGACTTAACTCATCCATGTCTATGAGTCCCTGAGGGGCAGGATCCATGTCTGACCTCTCTCTCTTTCCCAGGCCCCAGCCCAGAGCTCTGCTCATACTAAACATAGAATCAAAGGAATAAAGAATGTTAGAGAGGACAAGCACATCTGGGCCCTGGCCATGTCACTTTCCTGCTCAAAAACCTTCAATGGCTCCTCATTAAAGGCAAGATAAATTGCAAGCCCCTTGGCCAGATATTTATGACTTTGGGGAATTGGGGCCACCGTCCACCCCTTTTTCCTCATTTCCCATCCCTCACCCTCACAACCCCAGTCCTCTGCTCCCCCATCATGCAAGACTCAGTGTATCAGTTGGGATTCATATGGAGAAGTAGAACCACTAGACTTTGTAGAGAATTGGGATATATTTAGGGAGCTGACTTTATGCAATTATAGGAGCATAACAGCTGCATAAATGATTCTCACACAGCTGCGGCCTCTGCATTTAGAGCCAGGTCTGCAGCCAGCAGGCACGCAATAGAGAAAAACAACAACCAGTCAGGAGTTGGGGCGAGGAAGGCAAACCGGACCCCACGAGAATGAGCTGGAACCCACACTCGTCTCTCATCGTGTCCAAGCCTCCAGTTGACCTGCAGGAGAAGCTGGAGTCTTTGTTGAAGAAATTGACCCACGAGACAAACAAGCTGAAGGAGAAGATCCAGGAGGAGCTGCAGCAGGTTCCGGCCTGGCTGCCACATCACGCCACCAGCACCAAGAAGGAAAGAGCTGGGAGATCTGTGTCAATATGTGGGCGCTGCAAGTGTCTCTACTGATTGAGCGTAAACCAAAGGCTGTGTACACTTCTACTTTTTTAAAAATTTCAAATGGTTACTATTTTTTTGTGATACAGAAATTTATATTACCAAAATTAAGGTCTTTATTTTTTAGGTTAAGATGGATTTAAAAAAATTTATTTTGTATTGGATTCAGGTGTACAGCTTGGTGGTTAGACAATCACTAAGCTATACACGTCTTTCCAAACCTCAAGCAGGTTGCTTTCATGGCCAATTCTAACCCATAGGAAATTCCAGGAAACGTAATTCCAGCTCAGCTAAACTTAACCAGACACGCACTTCCCCAGCCTGCTTCCTTTGCTGACAGTGTTCTTCCCCAGTCTCCTCTTAATAACTCCAACTCAACTCTCAAGGCCTCGTCCAGTGGCTCTTCATCACTCAAGTCTCCTGTCACCCCCTGGAGACTTAATCAGCCCTTCCTTGTGCCCCAGGACACTCAGTACTGACCTGCATTCAAACCTTATAATTTTCAGAGAGCTAACATCTATTTCCATGTGTGAGGCCAGACCTGTGTCATCTCTATGACCATTATTTTAGCCAATCTTCATACCAACCCTTTGAAGCAGTGTTTTCACTGTCCCTACTTTACAGCAGAGGAAACTAAGACTGGAGGAGACGTCACCTGCCCCATGCTGCACAGCCCATAAAGGCAGAGGTGGAATTGGATCCAGCCCACTCCAGAGCCCAAATTCTTAATCACCAAGCAAATCTTAAGGCAGACAATATGGAAAGTACCATGAGAGTGGAGTAACCAAACATCCTGGTTTGCTTAGGACTGAGGGGGTTCTTGGAATGCTGGCTTTTCAGTTTTAAGACCAGGATAGTCCCAGGCAAACCGGGACCAGCTGGTCATCTGAGGAAAAAGTGGTCTCACTGTTCCAAGGTGGGAGAAGCTCTAGAAAGCCAGGAAGGTGCTATCCTGAAACATTGAACTTGTGCCACCCCCAAGAAAGAGCAAGAAGGGAGCTTTTGGATTGGCTTTGTGATCCAGTTTCTTCCTTCGTTAGGAACTCCCCCTTCTTGGTTATTTGGAAAGCAATTCAGGGCCATCATAGTTCTATGGGAGCTGGCTACCCATGAACTGTGGTGGGAAGAGATGTGCGGTCAGGAGTGGCAGGAAAAAGTCTCCTTTCTTACTAAATTCATTGTGGTCTGCAGACTGGGCATCAAAACAGATTCATGGAGCCTGTGGGAGGAGATGGGCCTCTCTGGGCCCTGCCCCGCAGAGGTGGCTACAGAAGCATCAGCAGAGTTGGCGGAGGTGGAATCCTAGCCTCCTAAACATCAGTGTTTCGAGGAACTGCTCAATCCAGCCTGGACTGTCAGCCCGGCCCCGGGAAGGGATTTATCCAGGGTCACAGAGCCATCAGGAGCAGAGCTGCAGCTAGACCCAGGTTTCCAGGCTTCTGGCCCCAAGTGGGGAGACTACCTGGGCAGGGAAGAGTGGCCTGGCTCACTACTAACTTCAGGCAAGCTCCTTCTGGGTCTCCGATGCCGAGGCTCTATTACTAAACAGCTGTTACATTAAGCAAGTTCTTGACTTCTCTTGGTGTCAATTTTTTCTTGGGTAAAGTGAGGTAACAATGCCTACCCTTGGGGCTACTGAAAACATGAACAAAGAAAGTTGTCTTTTTTTTTTTTTTAAGTTTTATTATTGTTTAAAATATTACAGATGCCCCTTTTTTTCCCCAATGACCGGTTCCACCCCGTTCCTTCCCCCTCCCCAGTCCCTTTCCCCACCGTTGTCCATGTCCTTGGGTTGTGTATATATGCACATAAATGCTTTGGTTACTCTCTCCCCCTCCACCCACCTGCCCTCCTCCATCCCTCTGACATTCATCAGTCTCATCTATGCTTCCATGTCATTGAATCTATTCTGTTCATCTGTTTATTAAGGTCTTTAGATTTCACGTATAAGCGAGATCATGTGATATTTGTCTTTCGCTGCCTGGCTTATTTCACTTAGCATAATATTCTCCAGGTCCATCCATACTGTCTCAAAGGGTACGAGATTCTTCTTCTTTACAGCTGCGTAGTATTCCATGGTGTGAATGTCCCACAGCTTTTTTATCCACTCAGCTACTGATGGGCACTTGGGCTGTTTCCAGATCTTGGCTATTGTAAACTGTGCTGCTATGAACATCGGGGTACATATATCCTTTCTGATGAATGTTTCAGGATTCTTAGGATACATTCCTAGGAGTGGAATCACTAGGTCGAACGGCAGCTCCATTTCTAATTTTTTGAGAAACCTCCATACTGTTTTCCATAGTGGAAAGTTGTCTTAATAGCCTGGAAACGGTCTTTGTTTGGGTAAAACACCTTGATAAGCTTCTTGGAGAGACTCACCAGGCTGGATGTGACAAACTGGGCACCTCCTCAGCATAACACATGGAAGGCTCTCTTTGGGGTTGGGAAAGTAAGAGATGGGGGGAGAGTGGAGGGGTGGTCAGGAGAGCCAGCAAGACGGAGGGAGTCAGCACCAAGGAGGGGCACCAACCAGACTTGCAGGCAAGCCACGGGGTGACCAAAAGAGAGTTTTAGAATGAAACGTTATCACTGTTCCCCAGCAGTTGTTTGTAATACCATCCATCCCCTCTCCACCTCCAAATCATTAGTAACATCTGCCAGTTCCACAGTGTTTGATACAACTTTGTTGTGTGTGTTTTTGTGTGTGTGTGCACATGCAGAAGTCAGAGAGCGAAGTATCCTGTTTGAGTCAAGGCAATATGAAACAAGAGACCACACATAAAGAAGAAAAAGCTAAGGATTCTAGAAAGTTTGGTTTGGCAGAGACCACTGGCTATACGTGGAGATCTATCCCTTCTCCCCCCTTCCTGGGCTCACAGCTACATTCCCCAGCCTCCCTTGCAGTTAGGTGTGGCCAAACCGTGGAGCTGGAGCCAGTGGAATGTGTGTGGAAGTGAGGAGTGCCACTTCCAGGCCTGGCCCAGGCAACCTCCCACAGCAGCCCCTCCCTGCTTGGGGGGTGGCCTTGGGAGCCCTGTGTGGACAATGGTAATCCAATCCCACCGCACCCCCACCCCGGAAAACCGGAAAACCTGGAACCTCCTAGATCTTATCAGGAGAGAAAAATAAACTTCTTTTGTGTTGGGTCACTATAATCTGGGTCTAATTGCTAAAGAATTTTAATCTCCACAAAACAATAAACTATGAAAGGCTTTAGACTTCAGGAACTGTGAGGCAGGAATGGGGAGCTGCAGTGGAGGGTGATGGGCACAGGTCAGCAGATCTCCAGGACCGGCAGTGCCATCTGATGTGTGGGTTACACGTGTGAAGTGTTTTGTATACATGTGGCAAGTGACAGCCATTCTGATTATGATGATGTTTACTAGGGAAGGGCTTATCTATCTCTCGAATGAATTCATGAGCCCCACCTCTGGGGGTGGGTGGGGTGTGTGATGCCGTCATTAGGATGGAGAGCCAGTCCTGACAGAGCCTAACTGGATTTTGTTTCCTCTATGTTGGGAAAAGACGTCCCCTTCACTCAGCTGATACGAACATGTGTTGCCGGGAGGAGAGGTTATTTTGCTCAGGGAGAAATGAAAGGCGTTCTTACCCTCAGGGAGGCCTGGGAACCTTCCCTACCAAGGAGAGTCTACCAGCCTGGTGCATTTCCAAGTTCTGCCCTCCTGATCCGTCCTGGAACCCCAGAACAGAGAAGGGGGCAGAAAGTGCATTCAGGATTCTAGAGGATGAGAAGGAAGGCACCCTTCCTCTGGGTGGGCCCCTGGGGCTGGGGAGGTGCCCGTGGAAGCCTGGACTCACTCACACTGCCCCCAGTGTGGGCATGGGCGCCAAGGCTTTGAGGCCTTGCACCAGTGTCCGAGCTCGGCAAGGTGGGGATGAAGTTGACGGCTGAGCAGCCCCTCTTTGGAAGGGTGCTGGTGGCCTGGACCAGAAACTGGGCAACATGAGGCAGCTGCAATGGATAGATGTCGAGGACCGGCGCCCAAGCCCGCAGCGGCGAGCTCCGCAGCATCACAACAGTGACAAGACGTCTGGCAGCCTCCCAGAGTCCCCTGACAGCCCAAGAATGTGAGACAGAGCTTCTGCCAGTGGGGTAAAGAGCTGGTTTGAACTGAACTCGAAGAACAGAGATGGAAAACTATTAGCTGCAGGAGGTGGAAGAGTGTATTTGTCACCAGAATTTAGAAGACGAGAGGGCTGCTGGTCCTTGGGGACACCTGGATCAGGGTCGGGTTGTGTCCGCTGACCAAGCCCAACACCTGCTCTGCCCACTTCTCCAAGCGGTGGCATCTCGGGCCGCTCAGGAAACTCCGAGACCCGATTTCCTGAGCAAACCGGCCCCAGGCGAGCGGCGGGCCTCAGTGCTCAGCTCCGGGGATGTGGGAGCAGGGCCACGGGGCGGGCAGGGAGGGAGGCAGCACCAGGGAAAGGAAACGAGCTGCCGGTGTTCCGGGGAGGCTCAGAATGGCTTACTGAGGGGTGATCTTGGTGAGGGTGGGGACAGCATCGCCAGGCAGCCAGAGGTGCGGATGTCCGCCAAGACCGTCATCTTGCAGACCAGAGTCCTGTACAGAGAAGCTTAGTGTGGGAAATCGGCACCTCCTGGGTTCATGGTGCCTCACCTTCCAGAAGCCACAGCCAGCATTCTGGGTGACCTTGGTTCCTAAGGTTTTCTGTCAGTGTAAGAACACAGTCGTGCCAGCTGGGGTGGGTCCCCGGTTTATCACTTACTAGCACTGCTTGGGCAAATCACTTCACATCTCTGAGCCTCAGTTTCTCCATCTGTAAATTGGGGATTACACTACTTGCCAGATAGGCCTGTTGTGGGGAATCAATAGAAACAGACTGTGAGAGCAATTTGTCATCAGTGTCCCCATTGTGACTTAATGACTGAGCATTTGCTCTGTGCCGTATCTGATTGAATTCTCTCTATGATTTCTCTGGGCCGATGAGAGAGCGAAGCCCAGCGGGGCGGGGCGGAATGGTTTTCCCAGGGTTGCTCAGCTCCAAAGTGGCCGAGCCTGACCTATAACCCAAGCAATCCAACAGTAGCACCCAGGTTCTGGGTCTCTCCCTATCCTTCTGATACAAAGCAGTTGTCATTGGCGCTCAAAGTGAGTCTGAAATCTCCAGTGGTTGTATGAAGAGAGGAAGCATCATTCTGAGAAAGATTCTTGGAGGGGGCAGTATTGAGCTGAACTTTTCCCAGGAAAAGCAAGATGTCAGCGGGAGAAAGGGGTGGGGTGGAGGCATTGCCAGACAACCCAGCGGCTGCAGTGGGACAAAGGTGGGGAAGTGGAGACACAGGAGGACTGGAGAGCTACCACTGGGCCATGTCGCTGCAGCCAAGGCTTCCAGGCAGGGAACTGAGCGGGGGCTTCACAATTGGAGCCGTGCCCTTCCAGAAAGGAGCAGTCATCTTTCTCTCAGTCCCCTTCACAGATCCAACAGACTGTGAGCTCCATGAGGGCAAGGACCAGGTCAGTCTCCTCCTCTGCTTCAGCCCTCATGCCACCTGGTGCCTGAACCATGGTAGGTGCCTGACATTTAAACATTTGCAGAATAAACTAGAAAGGAGAGGGCATGTGTTCTCATTCATCTCTTATTTTGACAGATCTATACCTGAAGTACCAGGTAACCCCCTCTCCCCCAGGAAAGGAGGCAGACTGTAACTGGGAGGTAGGGAGGGAGGCTAGAGAAGACAAATATGGATGGAACCCACAACCATCTCCTCTTCCCCACATCTGTTCACTGAGATATTGTTGGGAGACATTTCTCCATGCATCTTTCAGATCTTGCAAACAGAGCCACTGGCTGCTTTTTGTTCTAGATTATCTTTTCAAGGACTTTTTTTTTCATGGTCCATTTGAGAAATTTTGTTGGTAGACCCATGCCAAGATGGGGTCACCTCTTCAGGAGCCTTCAGCCTGGTAAAGCAGGCTGATGCTTGACGAAACCTTGGAGCTCAGACCTCAATGGAGGGGAGATGCAGGTGGGGCCACCAAGGAGGTGTGCTCAGATTGACAGACAGGGTGGGTGGGTGTTAGGAGGGGCACTGAGGAGGAGCTAAGAGTTCCCTACAGCTGAGGAGGCCAGTGTGGTGTCCAGCTGACCTGTCAGGATTCTATGTGCACCATGGACCCAGCAAGGTTAAGCAGAATCCTTCCTGCTCCGCGGTCCCTCTCTCCAAAGCACCAACCTCTCTGCCCCTCTCACCACCAGGCTGCTTGGTGGAAGTCATGATATTGGACAAGAGGGCCAGACTGGCTGGTAAAGATGTACCAAGGGGAGGAAAGCAGAACAGGCTATGGTGCAACATGAAGTGGTTATGACTGAGGGTGAGGAAGGGCTTCTACAAGTAGTGGAGACCTCCTTGGGCCCCACTGGGGCGAATGAAGACTCTGCCCAAGACATGAAGCCATGTAAGGTTTTAGGGCCTGAGGTCTCACCAGGAACTGCCTGCCAGTGCCCAGGGGTCAGCAGGCGAGAGGAGGGCAGAGCAGTCAGGGTGGGAGGGAAAGAGCTTTGAGAGGCCAGTTTTTATAGCAAACATCCTTGAAAGATGGAGAGAGTTCTCTCTCTGAATCAAAAGGCAAGCATGCTTAGCACTCATTATAAAAGTTGGGGTTCTTGCCCGGCCGATGTGGTTCAGTTGTTGAGTGCCAGCCTATGAACCAGGAGGTCATGGTTCGATTCCCGGTCAGGCCACATGCCCGGGTTGCAGGCTCGATCCCCAGTAAGGGGCATGCAGGAGGCAGCCGATCAATGACTCTCTCATCACTGATGTTTCTCTCTCTCTCTCCCTCTCCCTTCCTCTCTCTGAAATCAATAAAAACATATTTTTTAAAAAGTTGGGATTCTCTAAACTCGGGGCTCATCTCTTTCTAGCAACCACTGCATGTGAATCACTCAGCTGGGCCCTTTGATGTCATCTCTGTTCAGAGTTGCCTATTAAAATACGGGACACCCAGTTAAACAATGAATACTTTTGAAGTACAAGTACGTCCCATGCCATATTTGAGACATACTAAAAAAAAGTATTCATTGTTCATCTGAAATTCAAATTTAACTGGGTACCCTACATTTTTATTTTTTAAGTTGGATAACCCTACTCCCATGGGACTTAGAGAAAAAAGGAACTGGTGCAAATATCCTGACACTTGTGCCACTCGCCATGCCATGAGTAATAAAGTCCTTTGTCTCTGACCCAAGAGTCTTGTGTTTCTGCCAGCATCCAAGTTAGCTCACAAGTAGGGCAGAATCTCATACCCTCCCCAGCCTAAGCCTGGAATCTGGCATAAAGTTGGGAGCTCAAAATATCTGTGGGATGAACATTGTCAATTGGCAGAAATTGCTGCCAAGTACACAGAATTCCTCGGGGATTTAGAATGGCTTCCTGGTGGTTGGTGCAGCAACTTTGCATTTCACTAACTCACTGCTGTTATCATGGTTACTATAACTACCTTCATAGCTTCCCAAGAGCATTTTCATGCATTATCTCTTTAAATTTCCCAATGACTCTTCAAAATATGCATAGTTATTCTTACTTTAGAGGTTAGAAAACTGAAGTTTAGGGTCAAGAAGTACATTGCACAGGACACACAACCAGTAAGTGGCAATCACTCAGCCAAAGAGCACTAAGACCCACCACGTGCTTAGCACTGGGCTAAGCTCATTACTTGCTTTATCTAGTATATGTCTTGTAATTTCCATATAATGTGAGCATAACTAGTCACAAAGGGGGTCTGACAACTCACCCAGATTCCCATAGCTGGGATGTGGCAGGGTTGAAATGAGAACCCACTTCGGTTTCATGCCAAAGCCTGAGCAAAAATAGGAGGTTGTAGGCAATGAGAGTCACACCCTTTATAGTGGTTTCCAAGCCAGTAGATGGGGACACAGGGCAGGGTCCAGGTCACCAGGGGCCATCTTTACCAGTGACTAGACTGGCCAAATATGTTGATGTTCAAAACGATAGTTTAATTCAGGCTGGGAGCTACAGGGGAAACTGAGGCATCTCAGCCACACAGATTGGACCAGCTCAGCAACCACACGTCCTAGGACTTCGACAAGTATCAGAATTCATTCCATGGCCCATGGACTGGTGGGCTAAGTATAATTACCCCCAGGGTCCCAACAGTCTCAGGGATGGAACAGTAAGTCAAGATGGGAGGAACAAAAGGGGAACAAAGATGTTTTCTATATGTCCTTGGGAGAAGCTAACTTTTGGGGGAAAACACAGTCTTTCACCAGAGTTCCCAGCGTGTTTCCTGAAACATTTGTTTCAAAAAAGAGGAAAGAAGCCCTGGCTGATGTGGCTTGGTTCGTGCGTCATCACATATACCAAAAGGTGGAGGGTTCATTCCCAGTCAGGGCACATACTCAGGTTGTGAGTTCAGTCTCTTGATTGGGGCACATACAGGGCAGGGGTGTGTGTGTGTGTGTGGCAGCCCATGATGTTTCTCTCACCCTCTCTCCCTTCCTCTCTCTAAAATTAATTGAAAATAAATAAATATAAAAGAGAGAAAAGAAAAATTCCATAGTGAAAAACTTTGAAAAATACCACAGTCCATTTCTCCTTCTTGGACTTACAGAGTCTTCAGTACATTAAAGGCTCTGAAAAGTCCTGTAGCAAAGGAATCTGTGACATTTTACTTAACCTGGAATTTCCTGAAAACATCAATTGGGACAGCTCTCTTATTTATTTATTTATTTATTTATTTATTTATTTATTTATTTATTTAATTTATTTATTTATTAAAAAGATGTCCTTATTAATTTCAGAGAGAGGAAAGGAGAGGGAGAGAGAGATAGAAATATCAATGATGAGGGTCATTGATCAGCTGCCTCCTGCACGCCCTCCACTGGGGACCGAACCCTCAACCCAGGCATGCGCCCTGACCAGGAATCGAACTGCAATCTCCTGGATCTTAGGTGGATGTTCAACTGCTGAACCACTCCTGGCTGGGCTCTCTTATTTTTAAAAACACTTTTCTTGGCAATAACTTTCATTAAGACCTTTTGAAAAATGCTGGAACTGCAAGAATTTGAAGGCACACCATTGCTTGAAATTCCCCCTTTTCTTTATTTTGAGCAGAATGTAGCATTCATCTGGGGTTCAGGAAGTGGGAAGAAGCAGCCTCAGGGCCACTGCCCGGTGTACTTGCAGGGGACTCTACCCGCGTGGACCCCGGGGACCAGCCTTCAGAGTACTCCACGTACTGTCTCCACGATCAGCATGCAAGGTAGCAGCCTGGGCAGCATTTGTCACCCAAAGAAGTGACAGAGCCTCTTCTCTCTGGGGCCTTTTGTATATTTTCCGTCATGCCCGGCAGAGAACATTTTCTAACAGTAAGTACAAATAAGACTGTTTTTAGCACTTGCCTCTTGAGCCAGAGGAAAGGAAGCTGAGGCCAAGCGTCCCCACCCCATAGGAAAGGGGAAGGAGCGTCCGCCTGCCTCTCAAACCAGCTGCAGGAGCAAAGGCCCTGATGCCCTCGCCTGACAGCTCTTCTGGGGACTGTCAGAGTCACCCTTTTGGCCCATGGAAACTTCGTAGGAAAATGTAATTACTCCTGAGAAGAAAGACCCTCTTGAGTCACACTGTCGCTGAAAATCCAAAGGCCACCTTAGTTAAGGTATAGCCCAAAGAACTAAGACATGGGTTGTTAGCAAATATTGCAAGAAAACAACTGCTCTGTGCTTACGCAAGTTTGCGCATCTTGGCACCCTGCTGGCCCTCGGCTCAGAGCCACCGAGCACACTGCAGTGCTGAGAAGTGCTGAGGGAGGAAGTCTCTGATTTACAAATGAGCACAGGACAGCTGTTTTATATGATCAGGAATGGGAAATGCTGGGCATAAGAGATTGGGTCAACAGACAAGAGCCGGGCGGGCTTATAGGAACACTCCATGGGGATGGGGAGGAAGTTTTGCTAAGTGGACTCAAAGGTCAGACAGACATGTGTCAAGTCTTGCTCCACGATTATGAACTCGGCAGCTTTGGGCAAGTTACCCAGCCTCTGGACTTTGAATTCCTTGTGGATATAATAGGAATAATGAAAGTTCCTACCACGAATGGGTTTTGTAAAGACTAAATGAGATAGGACACATGGCAAGTGCTCAAGAAATAGCTGTAGGCATTATCACAGTTGTTGTAGTGTTTTGTTATTGTTTATGGAGATGGAATGGAGAGGTAGCCAGCAAGTAGTGGGAGGGATCATGAAAGGCAAGGAAGGAAAAGACCAAACATGCACTTTGCTGCCTTAGTCATAGGATGCGCTCAGGTGAGAGCCAGAAGACCCTTCCTTGTCCAAAAAGGTGGAACAGCTGATGCAGAGACTATCCCCAAATCACACAGCACTTAGTCTCAAGCCAAGAATTCATTCATTCTTCCACTACTTATCGAGCACCTGCTCTTCTACGTGGAAGCAATTTGCACAACTTAAGAAACAAACAGCTCACACCAGAAATCTCATGCTTGGAATTTATAGAAACTTTTGCAAAATGTTTTCAAGATAAATGTATTTTTTAAAGGGACATAAGAAAATACACACTTATCTACTCATTTGAGTAAGGATAAACCAGAATCTAGCAGGAGGGGTTATGTACAAGGGTAGGTGAGGACAGGGTGGAAGAAGAGGGGATGGGAAGAGGGAAGGGTGAGTGGCATTTCCCTGTGTCTGTGTTTTGTGCAGCTCTGACTCTTAGAACCATGGTGACATTTCACATATCCTAGAACTAACGAGCTAAATAGAAGCAACCAGGATGTAGGGGAAACCCCAAAGGTTATGCAAAGAGTAGCAAATGAACCTAACAGTATGGCAAATGAATAAAGTCCCCACACAGGGCAATAGGAAAGGAAAGAACTATTGTTGTTGTTAATCCTCACGAGGACATTTTTTCTATCACTTTTCAGAGAGAGTGGAAGTGAGGCAGGTGGGGAGAGAGAGAGAAACATCAATGTGAGAGAGACACATCAACAGGTTGCCTCCCACACCCACCCTAATGGGGTATGGGGAACAAATCCAAAACCTAGGTACCTGCCTTTAAGCAGAAATCAAACCCAGGACCCTTTGGTGCATGGGCCCATGCTCTAACCACTGAGGAACACTGGCAGGGTGAAAGAACTAATTTAAGCAACTTTGGAAAACAGTTACTTTGACTAGAATGCTAAAGACAAAAAGAACTGTACACAACATTGTATTCCAGTTAGTCAATCTGTTTTTCAAGGATTATGGGTTAACAATTCTGAAACTGCTTTATGTGTATATTAGGGTTGAGCAATTAAGTAAATGTACCGTGGAGCCAGGTCTCATGTTAGTGGAGAAAGAGTTTGTTAATAAGTAGAGGAGGAAGGTTAGGATGAATTCTGTGGTGCTGGATTGGAATCTGACTCTTGGCTGTGGGTGACTTATAAACAACAGAAATTTATTTCTCGCATCTGTGAGGGCGGGGAAGTCCAAGATCAAGGTGCTGACAGATTTGATGTCTGGGGAGGGCCCATTTCCCGGACACAGCCTTCTCACTATGTCCTCACATGGTGCAAGGGGTAAGGGAGTTCTCTGATCTCTTTTCTAAGGGCACTAATTCCATTTTTGAGGGCTCTACCCTCATGACCTAACCAGCTCCCAGAGGCCCCACCTCCTAATACCATGAATTTGGGGGGACAGAATTTCAACAAAGGAATTTACAAGGGACACAAACAGTCAAACCATAGCACACCCCAATAAAAACGAAGACACTTGTTGCCCAGATTTTAGTTTTCAAATACTATTTCCCAATAAAAGGAATCCGGTCTCCTTGAAGAAATGGTTGATTCTGGGACAGGTGCAGGGAAAATGCAAGATGAGCCTGGAACATCTTCTGGTGACAGAAAGCAGAGAAGGATTCAAAGTTTGAGAAAATTTGAGCAACAAAATAAATAATGATGGTAATGCATTACAACTCATAGAAAAAATAAATATCTGTACATTTATGCTACTAAATGATTGCATAAAGAAATGAAGGAGAAGGGACATCTTTTTGTTACAGTAGAATTCTAATTAACAAATGTAGAAGAAGTAGTGAAAACAGACAATAACAATTAGGCAAACATCAAGTATTAATTGAGGATTTGGATAAATGCAAAAATTGATGGGCCAAAGTATGAAGAGGAACAGGATATTTACACCATTTAAAAACATCTCCCCACAAGATAATTATTAATGACAAAGGATAAATAGTAATTTTATGGAGGAGAAACATGGCAGACACCTCCTGACCCAAGTGAGCAAAGTTGACATCAACAGTAATATGCACATTATGGACCTTGTGATAAGAGGCACTGAGGACACCATATCCCTCCTATCCCTTCTGTACAACATAAATATAAATACAAATAACATTGCTGTCATTCTTTTGACCTATCCATATGCTACAGTTACCCAACACGTTGTGGCTCCTATTATTACTTTGAACAGTTATCTATTAGATCAACCAAGGGCAAGAAAAACAAGATTTTATTTTACCTTCATTTTTTCCTTCTGCATTGTTTGTATCTATTTTTAAAAATTTATCTTTGTTGCTGAAAGTATTACAGATATCCCTTTTATCTCCCATTGAATCCCTCCACCCTGCCCCAACCTCTGTATCTATTTTTAAATTTAAAATTTTTAGTTTTCAATTTTTACTTATTTAGAAATTGTTTCTATTATTAAGTTGTTTTGAAATCTTAAAAACAACACCACCTGTCTGGCTAAGGAGAGACGGCCTCTGTCTGGGCTAGCCAATTCTTAGAGCAAAGGGCTCAGCCAGGAGCATGCCTTTCATCTGCAAACTAACCAACCCAGAGCCACAGCTCCTCATCTGGCCCATCTACCCCAGCACAGTATCCCGCTGCCTTAATCATCACAGGGCCAGGTGCCAAGCAACTACAGACGACTCCTATAGCCTAAAGCTCCTTGACTGTTCAAACTAGCCAATCTTAAACTGTTTACTCTGCCCTGACTTTCCTTTCCTATGGAAACTCCATTAAAAGCCATGGCCTAAGTGCTTCCTTCCCTCACTCCTGTTTTCAGCCTCCTGACCACCCTGGTGTCCTTCCCATGTGGCCCTGTGTGGTGTGTGTGCTGTGCCAGTCTTTAGGAACAATGACTATAAATAAATTTTGTTTTCCTGCCCTCTCCTGTGTCTCATCTTGTGGCCACACTTGAATAACCACATTAAAAAACAAACAAACAAAAAACACCTTCCCTGATGTTTTTTCTTTCTTTTATTTTGTGGTGTGTTTTTTTTTCATTTTATTTTTGTTCAAAATATTACAGATGTCCCTTATTCTCCCCAATGACCCATTCCATCCCATCCCACGCCCTCCCCATTCCCTCTCCACACCATTGTCCGTGTCCTTGGGTTGTGCATATCTGCATATAAATTCTTTGGTTACTCTCTCCCCCTCCACCCACCCGCCCTCCTTCATCCCTCTGACATTCATCAGTTTGATCCATGCTTCCATGTCATTGAAGATGTTCTTTCTTTATGTAGATTCGAGTTTCCAGCTTACATGATGTTCCTTCTTTCTGAAGAACTTTTAGCTTCTCTTGTAAGGCAGGACTACTGGCCACACATTCCCTGTTTCTGTTTGTCTGGGTGTTTTTGCTTGTCCGAGGGAGTATTCCTCTTTCACTTTTGGAGCACAATTTTGCTGTATACAGAATTTTAGGTTGGTGGGTTTTTTTCTTTCAACATTAAATAACCATTTCACTCCACTCTCTTCTTGCTGGCATGCTTTCTGACAAGAAGCCCAATGTCATTCTTACCCTTACCCTCTGTAAGGTAAGGTGTTTTTCATTACTGGCTTCTTTCAAGATTTTCCCTTCGTCTCTAGTGTTCTGCAGTTTGAATAGGATGTGCTTAGGTGTCGGTTTTTCAGCGTTTATCTGCTTGTTCTCTGAGATTCCTAGATCTGTGGTTTGAGGTCTGCCATTAATTTTGAAAAATTCTCAGCCATTACTTCCAAAATTTCTTCTGCAGCTTTTCCTTCTTCTCCTTCTGGTATTCCCACTGCACATGTTATACCTCTAGTAATATTCCCACCATTTTTAGACATTTTGTTTCTTTTTTTCCCTTCATTCTTTTTTCTCTTTGCATTTCATTTTGGGATGTTTCTATTGACATGTCTTCAAGTTCACTGCTTCTGTCCATGGCTTTGTCTACTCTGCAATGAGCCTATCAAAGACATGCTTCATTTCTGTTACAGTGTTTTTGATTTCTAGCATCTCCTTATGAGTCTTTCTTAAGTTTCCATCTCTGCTTACATTACACATCTGTTCTGACATGTTGTCTCCTTTTCCATTAAAGCCCTTATATTAATCAGTTATTTTAAGTTCTTTTTTTTTAAAAAAAAAAAAATCTTTATTGATTTCAGAGAGAGGAAAGGAGAGCGAGAGAGAGATAGAAACATCAATGATGAGAGAGTCATTGATCGGCTGCCTCCTGCACGGCCCTGATTGGGGATTGAACCCACAACCTGGGCATGTGTCCTGACCAGGAATCGAACCACTATTTCCTGGATGAGAAGTCGATGCTCAACCGCTGAGCCATGCTGGCCAGGCAAGCTGGGCTACCTTTAATGTTTTGTAACTGTAGGTGCCAGAGGCTTCAGTTTCTTCTAGTTCTTGCTGTTTCTCTCCTGTTGTCTTTGGTTTTCCCTAAAAATTTGTTCTTGTTCTTTTTCAATTACAGCTGACATTCAATATTACATTAGTTTCAGGTATACAGCATAGTGGTTAGATATTTATATAACTTACGAAGTATTCCCCCTGTAAGTCTAGTACTCACCTGACACCCTACATAGTTTTTACAAAATTATTGACTATATTCCCTGTGCTGTGAATTCTTTCTTAATTGGTGTCTTTGTCTTGGAGCTCTCTAAATTGTAACCTACTATTATTATACCTGTTGATGTGGTGGCAACACGCTGGGGAGGGGAAGCAGTCTATAGCCTTGTGATTAAATCCCCATTGTGTTTTGTTTTGTTTTGTTTTGTTTTGTTTTGTTTTTTGTTTTTGTAGTGGGCCTGAGCCCCTGGGCTGTGATCTTCAGAAACATTTAGTTTTCACCCCCACCCCTACACCACCCCATCCTTTGAGACAGGAATGCTGGAGGAGGCTGGAGTTATCTAATTGCCCTTCACCCAGATCAGATAAGACTCTGGTAAAGCAGTTTTTCTTCAGGGCAGGCCTTGGTTGTTACAGACAACATCTGGTTATTTCAGCAAGGTTACTCTTCCCCTGCCAGAAGTATAAGGGATTCTCTCTCCAGTCTTCACTGTGAGAACTTGGTAGGTTTCCAGAGAGAAAACTCACAAACACGTGGGAGTCCCTAAGAGTTTTTTTTATACTCACCCAAGGATATGTTTATTGATTTTAGAGAAAGATGAAGAGAGAAAAAGAGAAAGAAACATCAATGTGAGAGAGAAACATTGATCAGTTGCTTCCCATATGAGCCCCGACTGAGGATCGAACCGATAACCTTTTTGTGTAAGGGACAATGCTCTAACCAACAGAGCTACCTGGCCAGGGCTGGGCCCCTAAGAGCTTTTAGCTCTCAACCTAGTCCATGCTGAGCCTCCAGCAATCTGTCAATTACCATCAGAAGTGTTCCTACCAGTTCCAGCTCCAGCCATTTCGTTTTTAGAGTAAAGTTTGTGCTGTGACCTCAGTTCTCTGGTGGAGCTAAGATTTGCAGTTTTTCAGCTTTTTCTTATTTGAGGATGGAAGTGATGAATCCAAAGCACTTTGCATGTTGGAGTTAGAACTGGAACTCTGTGTGTGCGTGTCCTAACTTTAGGTCTGAGCTCCACCCTTTACTCCCACCAAGGCGCAGACCTACCCAGTGTGAGCGAACCATGTTCTCTGTGGCCACAGCTGCCAGTGTCTGCCCCCAGATGTACAGGCAGATGCTGTGGGAGATTGAACAGCAGGCCTTTTGGAAATTTGGCTTGGAGCCTCCATTGTTTCAGCATTTTGCAATCTGGCCCTGGGCAGGGGACTGGGGGTGGAGGCCACTTTTTGTGGGAACTCAGGCACAAAGTGGGTGTGAACCACCAGACTGGGACTGAGGCCAAGGCAGCAAGAAGAAAGCTGGGGCCTTGGCCAAGGCTCCGGGCCCTCGGGAGCATCCAGCTGGATGGGGCCATGCGGACTGGGCCAGATGTGGGCTGGGGAAAGTCTCAGAGTTGCTGGCAACTCTTTGTCTGCAGGGGAGAGAGACAAAGAGCAAACTGACATGCCAATCAGAGGGTGAAGTACAGTCCTTCAGAGAAACACAGGGGTCTCTGTCACCCAGAAAAGAAGCCTGATCCATTGTGAGGCAGCAGAGAGGCTTCTGGGAGGAGCAAACCCCTGTGTGCTGAGACCCAAGAGCTGAGCAGGTGTCCAGGCTGAGAAGACAGCACGGCCTCTGTGGTGGAGGGAGCAGCAGGTAAGAGGAGCCTGGTGATAAGGAAATGTCTGCTTCACTGTGGGAGTTTCAAGCAGTTCAGTGTGTGTCCTGAATGTAAGATGTGAAATGCAGTACAGTGAGAAATGAGGTTGGGGTTTGGAAAGGGTCCAGACCATAGGAGTCCTAATGCCAAGTATGGCATGGGACATACTTACACTGAAAAACCCCCAGCCAGGCAGGTGTGACTCTGGTTGAGCAATGAACCATGAACCAAGAGGTCACTGGTTCAATTCCCAGTCAGGGCCCATGCCTGGGCTGCGGGCTCGATCCCTGGTGGAGGGACTGTTGATGTTTCTATTTCATCGATGTTTCTATCTCTCTTTCCCTCTCCCTTCCTATCTCTCTAAAAAAAAAAAAAAAAAATCAATAAAAATATATTTTTAAAAAAATAAAAGACTCTTCTAAAAAACACCCCACCGTTTATCTGAAATTCAAATTTACTGGACATCCTGGATCTTTATTTGCTAAATCTGGCAACTCCAGCCTCAGGGACAATGTGGACTTAATTCCTAGGACCTGGGGAGTCAGCAGAGGCTTACCCGGAGGGTGATGATGTGATTAGATTTGCATTTTAACAGGAGATGGGCAGCAGGATGGACTGAAGGCAGGGAGACCAGCTAAGAGAAGCCTTAGGGATGGAGAGGAGGTGGACAGATAGGGATTCACTAAACAGGTGAAATGAATGGGCCTTGGTGATCAATTGAGTGTGGACATCGAGAAAACAGGGCAGTCAAGGATGACATCCAAGTTTCTAGGCAAGTAGACAGACGGTGGTGACCTTTCCTGAGCAGGGAGCACAGGAAGAGAGGCAGGTTTGGGAGGGGGGAAGCTGAGTCCTGCTTTCGACATTAAGCCATCCAAGAAGAGATGTCCAGAAGACGGCTGGAGGTGGGGGTCTGGAATTCAAGAGAGAGGCCAGGGCTGGAGGTCAGCATTTGGCACAGATCAGCTTTTGGAGTGACACCATGGGAATGGATGAGCTCAGGGAAACCATATAAGGTAAGAAGGAAGGGCTTAAGATGGGACCCCTGAGAAATAGTAACAATTTAGAGGAAGCAGATGGAAAAGAAGCCAGCAAATTAGACCCTGAGGCTGAGGCCAGAGGTCTGGAGAAACGCAGGAAGGATCTTCATGACACTGTGTCCCTCCTGGAAGCTAAGCCAGGAGACAGAAGAAGGAAAGTGAGTTGGAAAGTGTCAGGCTCTACCAAGACATCAAGTCACCGGAGGACAAAAAAGAATCTGGTGGATCTGGCTCCTGGGGACCTGACGAGGGGCGTTTCAGTGAAGTGGTGAGGCTGGAGCCAGGTGGGTGGGGTAGAGGGGAGAGCGAAAGGCAGAGGCAACTCTTGCCTGAATGTTGGCTGTGAGCCACCCAGACATGGTGCAAGGGCCACAGGCATTTACTCCTGTCCCTCCTCAGACCCCACCAAACTGACAGTGAGGGAATAAAGCAGGTATCACCTGCCCACGAGGACAAAGACACTGGGTCAGGAGACACTAGCAGAAACACAGATTTCAACGGATCTTTGGAAGATGGGATGCTAGCCGAGAAATAGGTAAATTCGTGCCGACAACCTGAAGTGCCTGCAGAGAAGCAGACGAAGAGGCGAGAGCCTGTTTGTCCTCAGAGGGGCCCGGGTCTTGGAGGGACTAGGTATGGTTGGAGGTGCGGAAGCAGAGCAGCTGTTCCCCGGGCCTTACAAGTAGAGATGAATATTACCACAGGAGAAAGAGCAGCAGTTTCTCCTTGGAGGACTTGAGCAGCAAAGACTTACAAATACCAGGTATGGCAGAGAACAGCACTGAAAACAAGGATTCAGGGATATGTGCCCTGAATGGGGGGGCTGCAAGCCCTCTTTTCCTGCCCCGCTCCCAGAAAGCCAGCAGCTGGAAGTATCCCCACCATGCCCTACCCCAAGCCAGGCGTTGGAAGAATGCTCTCTTGAGTTCTAAGTCCCAAAGGATGGACCTCCACTGAGGATGATGCCAGTAGGAGGAGGCTGAGGCCAAAGGCCAGGTGGCAGGGGATGGCTCCTGAACCAGGGCAGCTTTAGTGGGAAGAGGAGGGGTGGGTTCTAGGCCTTTGCGGTCGTTTGTCTACTCAGCCACCAAAGCTTTTTTACCGTCTGCTCTCAGCCACCACAGCAAGGAACCATGTGAATCTTAACTCTATTCATTCATGTATCAGTTCATAAATCTTGTTTATCCTTCATAATCTTGCATGTTATGTATCACTGCTCTTTCAATGGAAATTAATTCCAACCAGTACGACACCCATGTCCAAATTTAATACGACTGCAAAGGGCTAGAGATATTTAAAAGACAAACTGTGTGAGGGAGGAGCAGAGACAGGGACTTGTGGGGATGGGAGGCCATTTCTTGACACAGTAAGAATCTTCGGGGGACAGGATCCTCAGGGGACACCCAAGGAAGGGTCTGTCGGTGACGGGGGGCTTGTTCCATGTTCTGAGGCAGAGAGGAGAGCAGAGGATGGAGCTGCCTTGAGGGACCTCAGAAAGAACTGAAGTTGGTCGAGATGCCCAACTCCCTGAGGCTGGCTGAGGGAGGGTGTTTTTCATCATGGGGAGTGAGGAGTCAGAGCCAAGAGCTGTGGGGAAAGCGAGGGGTGGGGACAGAACAACAGACACCGAGGACTGTGAAGCCGCCCAGGGTCAGCTCCTCGGAGGACTGTGCCTGAATTGGGCAGTGTCTTCTCTTGAAAGGACTCAAAACCCAGACTGGGTTAACCAAAACATGGCTCACATCAAGGATGGATCTGGCTTTAGGCATAGGTGGCTTCAGGACCCAAACAATGTCCCCAGGGTCGCCGGTCCCTTCCTGCTCTGCCTGGGGTGGCTCCATTCTGCAGTTCCCTCGGGTGACTATCAGCAACTTCCATCACTTCAACACCAAGTCCAATGCCAGGGACAGTGCTCTTCCCTTCAAAGGATGGGATTGAGCCATGTTGGTCCTAATTAGCTTGACACAGGTCATGGGTCCATCCCTGAACTGATAATTGTGGCCAGAAGCCTGGGAAGCACCGATGGGTTTAGCCTAGATCATGTGTTCACCCCTAAGATGGGAGATACAGTTTGCTGCTATGAAACACACAGGCTGGGGCACAAGGTCCCCCAAAGCAAAGTCAGGGTACAACTGCCCCAAGAAGAGAGGATGCTGCATAGCAAAAGCAATTGATGTCATGAGCTGTCCCCTGGGCCCAGATTTTGGGAACCCCTGAATTCTGGGGATCCCTTATTCTATGCATTCAATACATTTTTTGTGGGATGGATGGACAGATGAACAGACAGGCAGATGAATGAATGAACCAGGCATCTGTCCAGCCTCTGGGAAGAATAAACGATCTCCCACTGTGTCTCCCTCCTAGCTACTCTTCCTACTAGCCCAACACAAAATTGTATATTCGTCTTGTTCACTGTAGCTTCCCTTGGACCAACACAGGGCCTGGCACATAGGAAGGGCTCAGAGAACATTTGAATGAATGAATACATTCATCTACAGGCAGAGCTCCCAGTTTGGCCACTTACCCTCTGAGCCTCAGTTTCCCCCATCTGTGGCCAGCTTGTGCTGCTTGGGGCACCAGGCAGCCGTGACAGCTTGTACAGTGACTCCATGAACATGGACACTGAGTGTGGATGTCACCAGCCCAACAGAAGCAGCCTCTTGCACTGACCCCTGACTTTCCAGGACAATCCTCTCCCTGGCATGGAGGCAGTTAATTACCCTCCTAAACTGCAGGAAGACTTTGCTGCAACCACTCCCTCTCCTGCTCGCCAGATCCAGAATCTAATTGTGCAAAGGCTGGAGGGCAAATCCATTTAGCAGGAGTCATGGGGAAGGGAAGTGAGGAGATAGTGATGGCCCCCGGAAGATCAGGATTTGGAATATGTTCACTTCCTGGCTGGAAAACTAGGAGATGAATATTGGCTCTGCCTAAAGAAGGGCATTGTCGTGGCCAGGACAGTGATAGAGGGACAGGGCTTCCTCAGAGGTGGTGAGCCTCTCATCACTGGAAGCATTCAAACAGACATAGGGCACCCACTTGGACGGGGTGTAGTGCAAGGGATCAGAATGAGTGCTTCCTTCCATCTCTGGATTCTTAGGATTCTAATCCAGCCCACGAGGACAGGGCATGTTCTGGCCACCGTCCAAAGTCTATACACTTACTGGCTCCATTAATCCTCCCAACAGCCCAGGGAGGGAGTTATACACAGCTCCATTTTGCAAATAAGGAAATGAAGGCTCTACTGGACCAGGTTGCTTGCCCTGGGTCACTCCACAAGAGGGAGCAATAGCGATAAGCAGTGTTGATTGGAACTGGAGCCCAGGTGCCAGGCCAAGCACCCTACTCACACTCATTCATTGAATCCTCACAACTATGACTCTCTCCATTTTACAGATCAGGAAACTGAGGCTGGGAGAGATCAAGAAATTTGCGCAAGGTCAGGAAATCAGTAAGCAGCAGTGTCCAGATGCCAGCACTGGTCTGAGGTCTGCCTGACACTAAAGTCCAGGCTTCTGACCAGAGCAGCGGGTGCAAACTCAGGTTTTCAGCTGCTTTCCACTGAGGCTCGCTGCTGGGAACAGCACAGGCCCTGGCACAGAGCCCCTCCCGCTGGCTTCGTCTTCTGGGGAAAAGACCAGAAGAATGAGGGGAAGTGGAACAAGCCGCAGCTATTCCCAGTATCTTTAACCACCGATTTCACCACGGAAGGGGAGCAGCTACAACAGAGCAGGGGCCTGTCCTGCAGAGAGAGGGGCTCACACCACCGGGGCAGAAATGCAGTGGGGGTTGCAAGGTTCTGGGTTGGGCCCCAGGCACTGGTCCTGTAAGGAGCAAAGCCACCCGCTCCCCCTGGACAACACGGGGAAGGAGGATCCCAGTGGATCCTGAGCACAGCACTGAGCACATTCTGTGTATTCTCTCACTTACTCCTGACGTTGACCCAGAGAACTTCCTGACATTAATTAACTCGAGAGGCCTGAGGATCATCCCCGCCTACTAGGTGCTGATGCAGCTGTTTCTCAGCTCACTTCTACTTCAGACCCTTCCCTCCACCGTCCCCAAGGCCTCTATGGGGTCGCCCTAACCTATACCCTGGCCTGACATTTGGGAACACTCTAGTGCCACCTTCTGGCTGATGCCGGAAGAACAAGGGGCCAGGCTGCGGAGCCCTGCCTCTGGGTGGCAGGTAAACTGGCTGGTTGATTTGCTGTCCGCCTTGCTGCAGAGAGGCCCTCGGCAGCTTCCGAGGATGCATACCATGCGGCCAGAGCAGAGGATAAGAGTGTAGAAAAAAGAAAAACCCAAGGATGGGAGAGCACAAAGGAAGCAGGAATGACGCCAAAATACAGACCATAAGGATCTGCTGCGGTGGAAATAAGACCAGGGACTCAGAAAACTGAAGATGGCTTTTTAAAAATCACCTACTCGGAGAAATAAGACGGTGGTGTAGGTAACCGCTGTGCCCGCCGCCTCCCACAACCACATCAAAATGACAACTAATATACAGAACCACCATCACTCAGAGCCCCCTGAAATCTGGCTGAACAGAAGCCCTGCAACCAGGGAACGGAAGCAGCACCGAGGCCGGTAGGAGAAGCAGAGACTCGGGCAGATCGGGGCTGAATTGGAGACTTGCCGTGGGCCCACACCCAGTGCTGTGGGGTAAATCCAGGAGGGAATCTCGGCGTCGGAGGTTTCCCAGAGGAGCAAGGGCTCCCAGCCCTACTGCAGGCCCCCAGCCCAGGGCTCCACGGCTCCAGGGCCAGAAAGAGGCGTTCCCAAAACTCCTGGCTGTGAAACCAGCGGGCACTGTCCCTGAGGGTGGCAGAAGCTGCGGGAGCCCCAGCAGCTCCTCTTAAAGGGCCCATGGACTCACTCGGACGCTCCCTCTGAGCCCAGCGCCGGGCAGCAGCTTGAAAGGACCTGGGACACTCGGGGAGGAACTAACCTGCCTGAGATCCGGGCGAGAGGAGGAGGGGCGGCTTCCTCCCAGGCAGAAGGGCTGGCGGAGGCCATGGCTCCTGTGGCGAGTCCTCTTGCACAGCCGGCCGGCAGGCAGGCGCCATATTTGAATCACCAGCACCTGACTCGAACCTTTGGCCCCGCCCCGTGATTCCCGGAGGCCCCGCCCCTCCCCACCTGCAGCTCATCCAGGCCATTTCCAGGGGCTTTTCTGTGCAAGTGGCCGCTTGAGCCTCATGCTTAGGACTTTCCTAAAATCTCTCAAACAAGCTGCATCGTGCCCCACACAGCTTGATAAGTGGCCCCAGGCCTGGCACTAGCCGCAGCCTGCATTGGTTCATAGCTTGGCCTCTCCTGGGCACCTCCAAGCCCAGCACAAGTAGCAGCCAACTACAGTTTGCTGTGTAGCTCATGCTGGGGGGCCCTGGGCAAGGCACTGGCAGAGGCTGACTTTGCACCTGCCCGGAGGCCCCAGAGACAGTGCACCTGGTGGTCAGACTCAACCACGCTGGATTACAACCCTATCACATCCACAAAGCCCCACTGAAGTAAATCCTGCTCCATAGGGGTGTCTCCAGCACAGCAGCTCTTTGGCTGTAGTTGCAGCTGGTCCTCACAACTGATTGGCCTGGGGGTCAATTCCTCCCAGGGACGCCAACAGCAACCAAGGCTCAACTACAACAGGACAGTGTACACAGCCCACACAGGGGAGCACCTAGAAGGCCCAGCTCAGGAGACTGGGGAGGCTGAGCCACTGGACCCTACAGAACACCTAGTACACAAAGTCACTCTACAAATTCCAGGAGACATAGCAGCTCTACCTAATACATAGAAACAAACACCTGGAAGCAGCCAAAATGTGGAGGCAAAGAAACACGTCACAAAGGAAAGAACAGAAGAAATCTCTAGAAGAGGAACTAAATGAAATAGATCCAAGCAAGCTAACAGATGCAGAGTTCAGAATTTTGGTTATAAGGATGTTTAAGTAGACTATTAGGGAAATAACTGAGAAAATCGACAACATAATAAAGTACAATTTGAAATGAAAGCTACAGGAACTGAAATGAAGAATAATTTAAATGGAATCAACAGTAGAGTAGAGGATGCTGAGAATCAAATCAGCAATTTGGAACATGAGGAAACAAAAAACACCCAACCAGAAGAGCAAAAAGAAAAAATAATCCAGAAATATGAAGATAGTATAAGGAGCCTCTGGTACAACTTCAAGAGGCCCAGCATTCGTATTATTGGGGAGCCAGAAGGGGAAGAAAGAGACCAAGAAATTGAAAACCTATTTGAAAAAATAATGACAGAAAACTTCCCCTACCTGGGGAAAGAAATCTACTTACAAGTCTAGGAAGCACAGAGGGTCCCAAACAAGAGGAACCCAAAGAGGCCCACAGCAAGACACATCATAATTAAAATGCCAAAGGTTCAAGACAAAGAGAGAATCTTAAAAGCAGCAAGAGAAAAGCAATTAGTTACCTACAAGGGAGCACCCATATGACTGTCAGCTGATTTCTCAACAGAAACTTTGCAGGCCAGAAGGGAGTGGCAAGAAATATTCAAAGTGATGCAAAACATGGAGCTACAACCAAGATTGCTCTACCCAGCAAAGCTATCATTTAGAATTGAAGGTCAAATAAAGAGCTTCACAGATAAGAAAAAGCTAAAGGAGTTCATCACCACCAGACCAGCACTATAGGAAAAGTTGAAGGGTCTTCTTTAAGAAGAAGCTAACGAACAAAAGAATCTGATGAACTAAATAGATCCAGAGACATTGACGCGTGCAACAGGCGATCGTATTTCAGAGGAAAGAGGGAAGGGGGTGGAGGGTGGGAAGAGATTAACCAAAGAAGTTATATGCATATATGCATAACACATGGACACAGTCAATAATGGGGTGAAGGCCTGGGGAGGGGGTGGGAGCAAAGTGGAGGGGGTAAGTTGGGGGGAAAAATGGGACACCTGTAATACTCTCAACAATAAAGATAAATTTTTTAAAAATCACCTACTCAAGGCACAAAGAAATGAGAGGAGCATCTGCTAGCCATGTCTGAGTGAGAACCCATCTCCGTTCTCACCCATCAGTTTTACAGGTTCTTTATATGTGGGTACAACTCATGATTTCATGCACAGGACATACACGTCTGGGTATACACACACGTGTGCGCACACACACACTCACCACATCTTTCTAGAAATCCTGTTGGGATGCACAGGGGAGGGAGATCCTTATAATGTAGATTTGAAAAGTGATTCCAGGTATACATTTTGAAAATAAGGAGAGTCACAGTAAACAAAATAAGGCATTTACGTGAAAAAAGATTCAGATATACATTTGAAAAAACAGTATTCTTAAAAATGACAACAGCAAAAACAAAGGGAATATAATTTTGAAGGCGTAAAACATTAAGGATATTTCTGTTGTTGAGGTCTTCATGTTCAGGGTACGTGGCACAAAGTTCTTTTGATATGAGGTGCTGGGTTCTCTCCTCATCACTGCGATTGCTACAGAGGGCACACCTGGCTCTAAGTGTCTCAGCATGAAGAGGGAACCACAGCCATTTGCACAGTCTCCAAAGTCTATGAATGAAGACAAATTAGTCCCTCAGAAGAAGCATGACTTGGTACTAAGACAGGAACAAGTTGCTCACAAGGCTGGGCCAAGAGTGTCAGGATATGAAACCAGAGCGGAGAAGATGACGGTCACTGAGGCCAGCCCATCCCTTCTACTCCCACTAGGGGAGTGCGAGCTCCTTGCCAAGACCTCAGGAGGTGGACAAGGAAGGGTCTGGAATCTGAGGCGAAGGAGCAGCATGCAAGGAGAAGGTGGCTGAAGGTGGGGGCAGGGGGAGAGCCTAGCACCTGGCTTGAAGTCCCAGCCCTGCCTTGCAAGGCCACTCTGCTCTGCAGGCCTTGGTTTTCTTTCCTATAAGTTGGGAGGTGGGGTCCACCAAGAACAGTGTTTCTCACGTTTTCATGTGCATTCAAATCACCTGTAATCTTTTTAAAGGCAGCTTTTGATTTGGGGTCCGGGGTGAGATGTGAGAAGCTGCATTTCCAACAAGGGAGCCGGGAGGACTTGCCTAGATTCCAAACCCGCTCACAGAAGTGGTCGTTCATGTATTCGTTCATCCATTTCTTCATTCGTTCAACAAGCATTTCTAGGTCACTTTCTGGGGACATAGAGATGGACAAGACCCAGTGCTGCCCTGGAGGAACTCATGGACACAAAACCAGAGCCCATGTGACCGGTGCTGGGGAGGAAGGAAGCCTGAGATGGAGGGTCATGGGAACATCTGAGAGGCCCCTGGCCAGACATGAGGAGGGTCAGGGAAGTTTTTCCAAGAAAGAAGATTCCTTCACATACTTTTTATTTAATCATCACCTGAGGATATGTTTTTATTGATTTTAGAGAGAGAGAGGAAGGGAGAGAAACATGCACAGGTTGTCTCTGGTACTCGACCTTACCCAAGATCAAACCCGAACCCTGGGGCACCCTGTATTTTTTAAAAAGAAAAAGAAACAGCACGTAGGTGGGACAAACAGAAATGTATACATATATTTTTTTCTGTAGACAGCAATCTAGAAGCTTGTTTACCAAAATGCAATCATGGTTGTCTGTGGCAGTGGGCGAGGGGAGGCGGGGATGAATGCAGAGATAGGGGGGAGGGAGTTCATTTCTGCCTTAAAGACATCTATGGACTTTGTATATATTTTTTATGTATTACTTACATAATCACAAATTACAAACAGGTCGCAAATATATTTCCATTTTGAACAAATAAAAATTTAAAAATGTAGTGAGAATAAGCTCTGCTGTGCCTAGCAGCCTGGAAAGGCCCTTGTGATGCAGGTTCCTTCCCTCTCCCCAGAGCTTAGCACCTGTAGGTAGGTGACCAACTCCTGCTGTGGTGACCCGCCTCGCCCAAACGGTGGCGCTGCAGGCCTGGCCCAGCCTCTCCCAGCTCCCAGGGCTGGTGGTTGGGGGTGGGAAGGGAGGGAGTGGGGTATTGTGGTGGTGGGGCAGCGGGGGCGGTGGTTTTTCACCAACAGATTTATATCTTCACCCTCCCGCCCACAGCCTTACCAGGTAGCATCCGGGTTGCTCTCATGCAACAAGTCAATCGCCCCCGTAGGTGGCACGGGAGCATCCGGGGCATCTCAGCTCCAGCTTGCAGGCGGTGGTGCCACGGTGCCGCCCAACCTGCTGCCCAGCTCTGAGTTAAATGATCTCCTATCTCCCAATGACAAGACTGGATTCTCAGAACATGCCTGAGGGACCCTCACAGGGCTTGTTAAATCATCCTTGGGGCCTGTCTCCAGAGGTAGTGAGTGGTAGGTCCCTGGAAGAGTGCAAGCCATGTTGACCCACCTCACCCGCCAAGGGAGCAACAAGAGGGAGGGCGTGAGGGTGAGAGTGGGGGTGGGGATCCTGCCTTGGATGAGATGACCCTGGGTACCTCTGGGCTGAGATTGGGTGTTTCTGATCTCTGTCTCTGAATTCTCCCACATGCAAATCTGAACAAGTCACTCCCTGCTTAAGTCACTCCCTTTGCCCTCAAAAGAAGGCCCAAGTTCCTAAGCCTGCCTGCTGAGGTGGTTCACCACCACCACACACCCCAAAACAGGGCCACCTCACTGCTTCCCTTGCTGCATCACACTGAATCCTTTTATTCCCTCCACCTGTCATGCTCCCTCACCTCTGACCCCTCCACACGTTCCTCCCATACACTCGAACATCTAGCCCCCCCCTCTTTTTCTTGGCTAACTCTGACTCATCCTTCAGACCCACAGTTTAAGTGTTGCCTCCTCCTAGAATTCCCCTCAGGCTTCCCTCTCCTAATACCACACTTGACTCAAATGATGATATATTCGTTGCTTGCCTCCCCTCCTTGGAGGGTGGGTCCCATGAAGGCAGGAGTCTATCTGCCTGGTTTGTCATTGTTCCCAGGGCAGGATGGTGGGGCACCTAGTAGGTTCTCCAAAGCCTCAAATATTTACTATCTGGCCCTTCTGGACAGACCGAGGTGCTGGCTCTGCACTGCATGCTGTCCCCTGTGAGGAAGGGCAGGTTAGGGAGCCTGGCTTAATAGGGACAGGAGAACAGCTTTAAGGGGGGATCTCAGTGTGAGGAGGCTGGGTGACACTAGGACGTTGATCTGCTCCATGGATAAAAAGGCAGGGGTGGGGGTGGGGGGTTCTCCCCAAAATGGCACCCCTTGGCTAATGCCCAGAGAAGGCCCAATTTCAAATGAATGAATGCTCTGGACATGAGAGGAACAGCTTGGACCAGAAGGTTCCTCAGGGGAACCTTCTGGGGCTTGTCTGGAGGGAGCAGGATGGTGCAGTGGCTTCTGTGGAATCTCTCTTCTCCCCTCTGCCTCCAGTGCCCCCTCACCAGCCCCGTGAGGCGCAGGTTTGGGTCCAGCCCCAGAGGAGGACTGTCCTTTGTCTAATAACCACCCACCCCTGTGAGTCCTGGACATACTCCCTTCCACAGCCATCAGTCTGGGTGTCATGTGGCATTTCCACCCCCATTTTACAGATGAGGAAATTGAGACCCAGGGTGACCTCTCCAAGTTCCAACCTCAAACTTAGTCTCCTGACTCCTGGTCCAGGACCTCAGGGGGCTCTGGTGGGGGCAGGGTTGGGAGGCACAAGCTGCCCAACAGAGGAGAGGGTAAACACTCAAAGGGAGGGGGTGCTTCCTCTGGTCCGTACATTTCTTAGCTAGAGTTGGTACTGTGGTTGGTAAATTCAACAGATTTTTGCAGAAACTTTTTTCTCCTGAGGAGGAACTTACATTGGAGGCACAGTATCTAGGTCGCATGCACATAATCTCCTATGAGCAAAGCAAAGCAGACACTGGGCGCCCAGAGGGATCCAAAGCCCCGTCTTGGCTCAGCCGAAATATGTGCTTAGTGATATGCGCCCGAGCCCTGGTTCCAGGCATGGTGGGGGGGAGGGGGGCGGGGCTGTGTTGCCATCCCCAGTCTGGTCTGAGCTGTGGTGTTGTAGAGGTGATTTTAAGGGTTGAAAACAACTGGGTTGAACCTAAATGATGCCAGAAGATTTCCACAAACTTTATAGGGTCAAATGTACGTGCTTGGAAGCCCTTTCTGGCCAATGTAATACTATCTTACAGAATCCACAGGCAAATTATATGTGATGGGATGTGATGAAGGGGAATTGTTGGAAGGTGTGGCTCCTTGCTCTCTGAGGCTCCAGGGAGGTCTTCTTGTCCCTTGTCTGTGACAATAGGGAGCTGCATAGCCTCTGACTGGAGGGGCACATATTTATTGAGTGCCTGGCATGTATCAGGTTGACTCCTACCTGGAGTCCACATATATTTATTGAGTGGCTATCATGTGTGAGGCACTATGTTAGTGCAGATTGAGAACTGGTATGATTTCAGGAGCTCCTGTAAACCGGCGCTGGTGCCTGAAATTCCACTGTTGGTGATTGATTCCTTTGCCTTAAACATTGCCCTTTCTAGTTTAGGTGTTAGGTACTAACGGGGTACTAAATGGAGACCTCATTAATCTCTAAGCCCTCCTTGGGTTGGAAGTTATTATTTGGAAATGTGGAAGGAGAGGAGTTAAACAAGGGACCAGGATACAACAATGCGCTGGTGGTGGAAGTGGAGGTTTACACACTGCACGTCATTGTGTCTGTCCCACCCTGAGTGCTAAACTTAGCAACAGTAAAACATTTTAGTCATTGAATCACTTTTAATGGTCATTGTTTTTCAAGTTTGGATCTTAAAGGCAAAACAAGAACTAAAGGTCCTTCCTGGCTCTGGTGGCCTTCTCCAGCCTTCCAGATCCTTCCGCTCAGATTGGCGGCTCCCACTCTGGCCGCCTGGAGGAAGTTACCAGAGCCACCCTCCCACTTTTCCCAGCTGGAAGATTAGCAGTCTGCTTCTACCTGTTCACCTCCTGGCCCCTAGGAGCCCCTTCTCTACTAAAAATATGGGCCATTGACTGTCCAGCAAACACTGACCCTCCCCTCATCCCATAGAGTGGTTAAAAGTATGTGTGGCCTCTGAAGTCCCACTGGGTTCAGGACCAGGCTTGACCTGCTGAGCGGTTGAGCCTCTCTGTGCTGACTTTCCCGTCTGTAAAATGGGATCACAGTACTGACTCCAGTGGGTTTTGGAGGTGTCAGTAAGTAGATGATGCAGGTCAGTTTCCCAGGCCTGGCATGTGAAAGGAACTCAGTACTTGGCATCTTTGATAATTATAGTATCATTATTGCTCAGGGCATCTGCCAGCCTCCCCAGGGTGGGTACTGGCCCTCCAGCTGCCTGACTCTTACCTTCCCAGACTCCTCACCCTCCCAGCTTCTTGCATGCATCTGTGCGATGCCTCCTGACTCTCCAAGGGTCCTGCCCTGGTGCCTCCTCTTCTCACCTCCCAGCTCTCACCTGGGAGCCCAATCATGCCCGGGGTGTCAATGACCATTGGGCCTGCAGTACTTCCAATCCTGACTGTAAATCTCTCACCGTAATCCTCTCTCCAAGTTCCAGATGGGGACATGATTATCACCAGATGCTCTAAAGGCACATCAACATGGAAGTCCTTTTCTTTCCACTAAAACCACTTCCCCCATCCTGGTCACCCCCTCCCCCCCTTCAGCTTCCCTCTTTCAGGTGAGGGCTGCACTGGCCAGGCCCTGGGCCAGGGAACCCCAGCAGGGCGGTCGCCCTCTTCTTCCTTCCTGCAAGACTTGTAGTTCCTCTTAGACACTGGCTCGGGATCCATCCCTGCCCTCACTCTCCACTGGGGGTAACCCAGCCACAGCCTCCTGTCACAGTGCCTGTTTCCCGGTCCCTTTCCACTCTGCCCCAGAGAGTGCTCTAAACCTTGGTCTGATGGGTCACTCCTCTGCTCAAGGGTCTTGAGGGGCTCCCTATTTTCTCCAGGGTATGTCTGGGGGTTGCAGGTTGATTTTCAGGGTCCTCCAAACTCTGGTAGGAGCTTCCTTGCCCACAGTTCTTTTCTCTGTGCCCAGGAGCTCAGCCAACTGAACGCCCCAGGGCCTCCCTCCAGCCCTCTTGTCATCCTTTGTTCTTGAGTTTCCCTTGCCTGGAATTCTGTCCCCTCAGCCTTGTGGCTGACTGTTGAGGTCCTACCCTTGTGTGATCAGGTTCACACGGCGAGAGGACATGCCGGTGTCCATGCAGTCCAGCCCCCTGCCTCCAACCAGAATAGCCTGGCTGTTTGCGCTCCTTGCCCTCCCTTCCTCTGGGAGCATGTGTCTGATGGAGGGTGACCCCCCAGCTCATGTCTGCCTGGGCATTTGTTTTTTCCTTTATCACGTGCATCAGTTTTAACTTATGTGTATATACATACATACGGGTATGAGGTTTTTTTGTTTGTTTGTTGTTGTTTTTTGTTGTTAATCTCACTCAAGGATATTTTTTCCATTGATTTTTTTTTTTAGAGAGAGTGGAAGGGAGGGGAAGAGACAGAGAGAGGGAAACATTGGTGTGAAAGACACATCGATTGGTTGCCTCCCACACATGCCCCGACCAGGGCCAGGGATCGAACCTGCAACCGAGGTATGTGCCCTTGATCAGAATCAAACCCAAGACCCTTCAGCCTGAGGGCTGACATACTAACCACTGAGCCAAACTGTCCAGGGCTACGAGTATGAATTTTTAAATGCTTGCTTTTATGTGTTTCCATTGGACCGAAGGCCCATGAGGGCAGGTTCCCTGTCTGGCTTTTACCATTAGCACTTGACATAGCTTCTGGTACATTGTAGGTCCCCAGTAAATATTTGTCAGAGGAATGAATGGGTGAGTAAATAAAGGCCTCAAGAGAGACCCAATCCTCAGCTGGGTGACCAGCCATCTGGGTTTGCCCAGGGCTCCTTGAATGCGCGACTTTCAGTTTAAACCAAGATAGTTGCAGAGAAATTGGCCAAGTGTCCATCCCTAGAGGACTGGGTGTTTTTAGGTCTGCATGCTAGTTAATGCTCAGAGCCTTAAGAAGTCCATTCTGGGGTGCCTGGGGTTGTGCACGTCAGGGTGCCCGGATGGGCCTGTGCCATCTCTGGTAAGCGAGTGGCCAGCTCTTCACCCCCACTTTGTAGATGAGATTGGCTTGATGCCCCAAAGTCAGCTCCTGAAGGTGAACTCGGGGTCCTTGCTCTGATTGCCCAGCTGGTACCCACATATATAGTCTGCTTGGGCTGCTGTGACAGAATACCACTGACTGATGGGCTTAAACAATAGAAATTTATTTTCTCACAGTTCTGGAGGCGCAAAGTCCAAGATCAAGGTTTTTGGCAGGGCTGTTTTCCTCTAAGGCGTGTCTCCTTGGCCTATAGAGGGCCACCTTCTCGCTGCCTCTTCACATGTTCATCCTCTGTGTGCGTGGCCTCTGTGTCCTTTGCGTATCCAATTTCCTCTTCCCATAATGACACTGGTCAGAGTGGACTAGCCCCACCCTAATGGCCTCATTTTTACTTAATCGCCTCTTTAAAGACCTTATTTCCAAATGCAGTTACTATGTGAGGGCCTGGGGATTGGGATTTAACATACAAATTTTGGGGAATACATTTCAGTCCATAATACCACCCTTGACCTGCTTGACTCCCTCCCCCTATATGACATCTAAGGTGGTGGCACCACAGATGGAGCTTCATCCAGGGCAAGAGGTCTCCAATTCTTGGGGGGTGGGTTTTAAACTCTAAAGTTTTAAGTTTTCTTTACCTCTGTAATGTTTGTGTCTTTCCTTTTCTTCCACATTTGTATATTCTCTCAAGAGAGAAACCATCTGTCTGTTCTCTCACCAAGCCTGGCTGGTTCAGCCCTAGCCTCAAAGTTTTGGGGTGCCTTGGGCTCCCTCTTGGTGCAATCAGCCTACTGCCCACCTCTGCCCTCTGCCCCTGCTCCTCCTCACCTCATGGCTCTGGCTCAGGCATCCTGTGCTCACTGAAGTAGCTCTTCCAGACAGAAGTCTGTGGTTCCCAGCCAGGCTGCCCTGAGCAGGAGCTGGTCTCATTCGTGTGACCATAGGGCTGGCCAGCACCTGGCACACTGTAATACTCACCAAGTTTTGTGGAAAGCAGAAAAGAGGGTGCTGGAAGACACTGTGTACAGCCAAATCTTGGACACGTCAGGTCACTTCTCGGAGCCTTAGTTTATTCATCTGTAAAAGGGGGAGGTGATAATAACTACCTTCTGGGGTTGTTGAGAATGTGAGATGACAAAAACTCATTTGAAGAATTCAGCACAGTGCCAGGCATGTACTAAGTGCTCCATGAGGGTTGATTTCTGTTACCTGGGTTTAGCAGGTTCAGCCAAGAGTCTGAGGCTCATCCTTTCCTGTCCCATCAAAGTCAAGGTTGAGGGACTTAAGGAGAGGGGGCCCTGGTTTTTGCCTCCCAGCCTCTCTGTGATATCTGCATCCCTCACCTCCTCTAGGCTTTTATCTTTATTATTTCCTTTCTTTTGTTTTACTGTGATTTTTTATAAGCTTTTAGAGGTGGGAATGTAATTTTCTTAAAATATGTCTTTACTGGTTTCAGAGAGGAAGGGAGAGGGAGAGAGAGAGACAGAAACATCAATGATGAGAGAGTCATTGGTCAGCTGCCTCCTGCACGCACACTATTGGGGATCGAGCAGGCAACCCAGGCATGTGCCCTGACCAGAATCGAACTGTGACCTCCTGGTTCATAGGTTGAAGCTCAACCACTCAGCCACTCCAGCCAGGCTAGAGTTGGGAATTCAGTTAATTTATTTTTTCCCATTCTAACTGACATAGCCTAGAGTCTAAATTCTGACTCCCTCATCCACTGCCAGGCCCGCAGAGATGTCCCTGGTTCCAGATCCCAGACTAAAATGGGAGGAGAAGACTTGATTCACTAGGCAATCAGCAGTGGCAGAAAGGCAAGGCCTTGAGATGTTGAGGCTGGTGGCCACTGGGTGGAGACAAAGTACACAGGAATGAGGCCACTGTTGGCTTTCAGTGTCACTGGGTACCTGGTCTAATTACTTCCACAGCAAGATAGGCCACCCAATCGCTCTTTTCAGTCCCCCTCTTCCCACAGGGAACTCATCAAGTCCTGGCAATAGGCCAAAGAGGCCAGTCAAGGAACTTCTGCAGGCCTTGTGAACATAAGGTTGTGAGATGAAAACCATCTCAACATGTTCAGGCAACATCAAAAAGGCTAGTGTCGGAGGGAACAGACTAGGACATGAGATTGGGCCTGGAAAGTCAACACTGCAAGCAGTTCAGATGGTTTTCTAGGAGTGAAGGGAAGCCAGTGGAGATTTGGCACAATGGAGTTAAGTGATCTCATTTCCATTTTTATAAGTTCGTGTTGGAAGCTGTATAGAAAAGAGGTTGCATTTGTGAGTGGAAATCAACAAGATGAAGGTTAGAGCCGAAAGCTATGGCTACATTTCTCAAAGCTGCAAAATAACAGATTTTCCAGTTTTTAAAGGGGACCAGAATGTGTACCAGTTCTGTACTCTTCAGCTGATAGTTACAAATTGTATTTATGTGTATACATGTGACAAAAATAAGCAACCATTTAGCACTCCTGACCACAGAAACCTCAATACAAAGAGGAAGAAAAGCAGAAAGATGCTGCTCCAGCAGGCGGGCCAGCGGTGGCAGTATGCCTGTGGGATGCAGTGCTGCCCTCTGGCTGACCACCAGGGGGCGAAACCGAGCCTCCCTGCACTTCTGGCTTCTGGTTTGTCCGCCAGGCCAGTCAGTCTTCCTACCTCTTTGCCACCTTCAACCAGTTTCATCTGCGTCCCGAGCTACCGATGGAAGATGAAGTTATGAATTCTTCCCCTTCTTCTGTGGGTGAGCTGGAATAGATCCAGGCAAGGACAGTTAGAGATCTTGGGGAGACTGCTGTCCCTGTTACCTGATAGGAACTGGTCTTTCTAAGGCCCCAGGTTATCTTCTGGATACTAAACCAAATGTACATTTTTTCATCCTCATTTTACCTGATTTTTCATCAGCATTTGGCCCATCCCCTCTCTCCTTTGTTTTTCTACATACTAAATTAAAACTTGATTGAATAAAGAACACTCTCTAAACCATGACTGAATGTACTATATACCACATGCACTTAAGCTGAACATGAGTCATTGAACACAGAATGTCACATAAGTTGGTATTTTTCATTGTAAAAAACCATTTTTATGGCTGTTTTATAGCACAAAATGCCTGGGCTGGTGAACAAATATGATATACAGATGATGTATTATAGAATTGTATGCCTGAAACCTATATGATTTTATGAACTAATATCACCCCAATAAATCCAATAAAAAAGAAAAAAGTTTTAAAAATAAAAAATTATTTATAACACAAAATGCATGATACTAGATTTGTAAATAATGTATTTGAAGAAACTTGTAGATTTTTTAAAGCATAAAAATTTAAATATCTGTTCCATATATATGATACAAAAACTATTTCAGTTTCTTTTGTATTCTAAATAAAACCTAAATGCTAACATCAAAACTGATGGTCATCCCAGAAGATTGACTCTCAAACTCATAACAGAACACAAGTTCTAAATTAATGTGTATTAAGTGAATTAAATTGGGCAAAACCCAAGAAATACTAGTTACTGTCAAATTCACATAGGTACTCTTAACAGTCCAGTTTTAAGCATTTTTTGCTTTTCCAGACGAAAAAGTGTATGATTCCTTGGCTCAACAGACGTGCTTCTTCTCAGGATTCCAGGCAAAAGGGTGAATTGATAAGAAAACTGGATTTGGTTTTAAAAGTGTATAAACTTAGTACCTGCTGCATAGGAAGCCTGGGAGGAAACAGAAAACAGAGGAGTGGAACCCAGCTGTTTTCCCTTTGAAGCTCAGAGTCCAACGGGGGGAGATATCAAGACAACTGTCTGATGCAAGGCCATGAACACCAAAATGAAGAGAAGGGAGGTTCTTTGGAAGGGACTCACTCACAATGCAACTAGCAGGCCTCAAGCTTTCTCCTGGAACTCTAGGGTTACCTGTGTTTAGGCCTGGCTTTTTTCTTCTCGATGGCAGGGACTTGTCTTCAACTTCCCTGCTATTCTTTACACTGGGCCTGGGCACTCAGCGAAGATTGGCTGGTTCCCATAATGGTGCCCTGGAGCAATCTCTTTCCCCAGAAAATACATCTGCTTAGTGTGGCTAACAGCAGCATAAAGGAAGAATGATTTTTCAGGGAGAGTGGTCAACAAAATGAGGCTGCATTTCCGACAAGGAGTAATCTGGGGAACTGCTAAAATGTTGGGAAACAAAATAAACTTTCAGTTGAGCAAAACAGGACTTTATAGTGTAGCTGTGTATCCTTTATACTTGGGGGAAGGGGGGCGCAACACCAGAAAAGCATCAATTTGTTTTTAGAAGGTGAAATTTGAGAAGCCCTGCAGAGATCATTCAATACTTCCCAAAGGGGTGAGTTAATGATGTGCTGAATGAAACAGTTCCACCTTGTGGGGGATGGATCTAGGCACTGTAGAAGGGCTGTCATCCCTGGATCCTGGCCACTACTTGTCAGTAGTATTCTCTAGTTACTGCAAAAGCAAAAATGCCTTACCCTCTCCCCCATTTCCAAAACCTACCTGAGAACTAGTGCTGCCTATAGTCAAGAACCACTGAATCTTCTCAACTGAGGTCCAGAGAAGGGAAGGAACCTCCCTAAATCACAGGCAAGACATACATAAAACAGGAGATTCCAACATGGCAGTGGGTTGAGTTGAAACTACACTGACACTCTCCTAGGACCTAACTGGAATTATAACTAAAATATAGAAAAACCATCCTAAGTAATCAACTGCAACTGAAGATGAGCTGGAGAGCACCCTCATAACCAAGGACAAAAAGGGGAGACCACATAGAGACTGGTAGGAAGTGCGGACAAGAGAGGGCTGGCCAGGCTCCCACAGGCGGCAGCTGAAAGTCGGGAGGGATGCCTCAGCTGTGGGGGCTCCCACTGAGGGCTCTGGAGCCTAAACCTGAATCTGGGCTCCCCAGTCCAGAGCACCAGAACTGAGAAAGGGGCCCACATAACATCTGGCTGTCAAAAGCAGCCAGGTTTCTGTCTGTCAGGGAGAGACGGCTGGAAATGCAGACACCCTCTTAAAGACCCAACGCACAAACTTTCCTGTGCACCCACTCACCTTGAGCTCGGTGGAGGAGGGGGCAGAGTGGACTGGAGCAGTGTGAGAAGAATTCAGGGTTGTGGGCTCTGGAGAGCTCAGAGGGCAGCCACCTGGATTCCTGTGCCGAGTCATTGCCCCATATGGCAGAGGATATCTTTCTCAGGCAGACATTTACCTTCCAAGCAGTTTTTGCCTGAGGAGAAAGCAATTGCCATAAGGTATTGGAAAACCTCTCTTGCCTCACCCTGTTTCTATAGCCTGAGGCTCATTAAGAGACTGACTAACAATCAGCCTCTGGGTGCTTTGAGTCTTTGCCTGATTTGCTTCTGGGTCCAGGGCAAATGTGACTGTTTAACTTACTATTTACCATTGTTTAGAGGCCTGACTTTATGAAGTTTGAGACGAGTTAATAAAAAATTGAAAAGATGCAAATTATTTTGGTCTGGTAAATATATAAGTGATTTCCATCCCACTGAGAAGATAACCACAAAGGTTGTGGATTTATTGCCTTGTAAAACATTAACCACTTTGGGTCTAACTTAGCAATTTTATTCCAGCCTTTTTTCTTTCACTTTTCTTTCAGCTTCTTATATCCTCCTTTAGACCAGCTGTCATTGTTCTGGGTCCTTAAGTGATGAGTTAATTAAATGTTTGACACATGCTCCCTATAGATTTGCATGCGAGGTATATTTTTTAACTCTTTGAGAACTACATTTTGATATTAGCATGAATCAATGTGGTTGACTGCTGGGAGAGCAAAGCTCTAAGTGCTTTAGGGACATGCAAAGGATGAGAAGGGTGAGGGCTTGGAGAATCAAAGAAAGGGAATTCTTTTTTTTCCTTTTTAATATATCTTTATTGATTTCAGCGAGAGGAAGGGAGAGAGAGAGAGAGAGAAACATTAATGATGAGAAAGTCATTGATCGGCTGCCTCCTGCATGCCCCTGACTGGGGATAGAGCCCTGACCAGGAATTGAACCACAATCTCCTGGATCATAGGTTGGTGCTCAGCTGCTGAGCCACACCAGCTGGGCAAAGAAAGGGAATTCTTGAGCTGAGCCTTGGAGGAAGGTTAATTTCAATAAGCAGAGAAGGAAGGGCTTTCCAGGAGGGATTGCAGCGTGAGCAAAAGGAGGAAGAAACTAGGTTTCTATAGAGGCTACAATGACAAGAGAGGCACCTAGTTTGGTCTTTTTCTTCATGTCCTGCTCCTGAACTTATAGGATGTGGAATGTGAAGGTTAAAAAAAACAGACCATTGTAGAAGCTCAATAAGGGCAAGAATTAGAGCTATTTTGATCAATAATATACTCAGTGCTTGGACATAGTAAGCCAATGATGACTTACTTGTTGACTGACTAACTTGATCAAAAGGAGAGAATATGATTGGATTCCATTAATTGACTACTTACTATGTGCCAGGCACTGTGCCAAGCTCTTTACATAAGTAATTCCATCAAATCCTCATACTGATGGTCCGAAACAGGCTTTCTTGGTTTTCAAATTAGGTCTAGCTTATGGCAAAATTATAGCGTGGATGATTTTTACCTTTGGGGCTCCTTGACCCTTCCATGCATGTAAATGCTTACTGAACTTTAATGAGTGGATCTAGAAGCAACAATCACTGGAATTCTTGGTTTTCTTACCTACAGGGAACCCTTGTGTTATGGCAGAAATTTCACACTAGAAAAGAAGAAAAGGGTTCTGTTTCCACCCCTGCCTCTCTCTACTCCATGTAGAGAGAGAACTCTGGACCTCTTCTGAGGAGGCTCCTTATTTCTGGATATTAGGATGGTGTGCCAGATGTAGAGATGTGTTGCTCATATCCCCCCTCTAAGACAGGGCGCATGGGCCAGCTGTGAGGAGTGCGGTTAGCCGACAGCCTCCACTGTTAACTCTATGAGATTTGCCTCAACTCTTGAGTGTTCTGGCCACAATGGCCAGAAGAATATACCTAAAGAACTAACAGTAAAGGTAGAGCAAGATCCCTACTGTACAGGACAAGGCCTGATAAGCTAGCCCAATAATCGCCGCTCCCCCTAAGTTCCTATAGAAAGAACAAACCAGTCACACTCAGCCAAGCATAACCCCATTACTCATTGTAAGACATTGTGTTTAAATCATTCCTTTTGTGTTGCTAAAGGTCCCCCCTTGTTTCCTCTACCAAAAGCTGACAGCCTGACATTATTGGAAACCCCTTTACTGCAGTGCCTTTGTGGTTACTGAGCATAAGGTGAGAGAAGAACTGAGGGTCAGGGCTGCCGTTCGGCTCTTACATGGGCGAGACGTTGCAACTGTAGCCGCTGACCAGCTAATAAAGGCTCCAAAATTCAAACACAAACTCTGGTGGTCGTCTGTTGCGGGTCACCCCAGAACATTGAGCTGAGGTACTGATCTTCTTGGGGTGGGCCTAGTCCATGACTGAGCAGGACTGTGCTCCAAGGTCCTATCCCAATCCAGGACTCTTATAACATGCTCCAGAGCTCCGGGCTGGGCTGACAAACTTTGTCAGATCTACATCTTGATCTGGCCACTCCCCTTCCCTAATCCTGCTTCCTCCTTTTTCCTATCATAAGGGTAACACCTCGATAAACCCTTTACACTCCTAAATCTGTCTCAGCATTTGCTTTCCCAAAGACCCAGCTCACACAGATGAAATGTTAGCTTCAACAACGGTGAAGGGAGTGGATATTTTAGACCTGGATTTGAGCCAGTACCAGCAGGATGTAGAAGCATTCTGGGTGCTGGGGACCCAGTCATACTTCCACTCTGGCACACGAACCAAACAAGCTTTTGCTTCTTTTTACACTAGTCTCCTCGGCACTGACTACCACTTGGTATTATATAAAATGGCTTAGTGTTGCCACTGGCTTTCTCAATTAGTGGTACATTCGATGAATCAGGACTGTGATCGAAGACAAGGTCACACAGTCCATTTTTAATCAGCCAATTAGTTTCAATCAAGTTGGTTAGAAATGGACTGTTATCTGGTCATATATGGACTCCATAAGGCCCTTACCCACACACTGAGTCATGACTTAGGACAGTCCGGTCTCAACCACCTGGCAGACTGTGACCTTTCTGCAGGCCACTTATAAAATGCCTTAAACTTGGTGTTGGGTGAGGAAGTCCTAATGTAGTTGGTAACCAAGTGCTTAACTTAAATCCATGAATGGAAGAATTTTTGCTGTTTGTTTTTGGAAGCATTTCCTAATTCATTATTAGAAGAGCAATACTAGCCTAATCACCATCCATCCCTTCAACCACCCAGTGTTTATTTACCAGGAGAGGGTTGTCACTCGCCCTTCTCTTGACCAGACTCTTGCAGCTGTCCCCATGCTCCCACACTCTTGAAAAATCTACATGCAGCTTCTTTAGTAGTAACTACCAGGTAGACACCTCTGAGGCTGTAAAGCAATACTTATTGCTATCCCACCTGCCCTCCATGTCAGAAACATCAGGCCTCAACCTGTAGGGGAATCAATAAGAGTAGGGGTTCTTGGGTTAGATAGTCTTGGGTTCAAATATGGATTTTCCCACTTACTAACTGTGTGATCTTGGTATGTTTACTTAACCTCTCTGAGTCTTAGTTCAAATCTCTGTGAAATAGGATAATAGTACCTATCACAGAAAGCTATTATGAGGGTTATATAAAATAATATTTCTAAAGCACTGAGCTAAAAGTCATTGAGTTCTTACTCTGTTTCTGAAATCATAATATTATTTTAAAATATCTGGTCCCTGAGCTGCAAAATACATCTCCATTGTTATTATTTGCCTTGGTAAGTGGATTATGGCACAATTTCATGCTTGAACAAAAATTACTTTGAATAAGACTTGTTTTCTTTGATTATCAGATTGTTTCTAAGTTCGTTGAAGGCCAAGGGGCTTAATTATAAAAGTAGCTGATGCAAATTGATTGTAATATAGCAGTTGGAATTCAACTACCACGATTGAAATGTGAGAGTATGATTTAATATTTGCTCTCTGTTCTTAAAAGATTGGTAGATACTTTGGGTCCAGGAAGCTCATGCCTGGGGTGATTCTCTACTCTTTTTCTTTTTTTTAAATATATCTTTATTGATTTCAGAGAGAGGAAAGGAAAGGGAGAGAGAGAGAGAGAGAAACATCAATGATGAGAGTCATTGATCGGCTGCCTCCTGCACGCCCCCGACTGGGGATCGAGCCCGCAACCCGGGCATGTGCCCTGACTGGGAATCGAACCCCGATCGCCTGGATCTCGGGTCGACGCTCAACCGCTGAGCCATGCCCGGCCGGGCAGATTCTCTACTCTTAACAGCAGTCACAACCATACTCATTTGGTTCCATAAAAGAGCAGGTCCGAAGGCTAGGTCTCCAGGATGGCAACAGAAGACAGGATGTATACTTGGTCTGTTACTGTGGTGCTGATTGAGTTTGGCTCATCAGAGTACTCTCTGTCCCTTGGCAGAAAAGAAGGAGTTCATTTCCTTGGCGCCCAAAGGCTGGCAGAACAACCCAACTCTCACTCATTTCTCCACAAAACCTTTTCTTTCAAGACTCCCTTCCCCTTTTCCCTCTCCACTGGACCAGAGTACACTAATGCTTGTGTCCCTTAAGTAAGATGCCACTATGGGGTGAAAAAAATTCTTCTGGCTTCATACCTGGAATTAGGTGGTCAGTCTTTACTTGAATCAAATTGTGCTTTTCCCCCTCCTTTTCTTCATTACTATTGGCTTCTCTGTTTTCCTATATAATTTTTAAAACTTTCTACCTTAAAATTAGATTGTTTTCAAATCATCCTCACACTGACCAGGGGTTTCTGGAAGGCATAGCCTCTGTCTTATTTACCTCTTTAGCCCTCAAGGTACCTGGTACAGACAGGGCTAGTATAGAGCAGGCATTTGGTAATGGTTGTAGAATTAAGTTGCATCACTATTTTTCAAAAGCCCTGTAGTAATATCATCTCTTAAAGCAAATTGCTGCATCACACACAAAATCACTCTACAATCAAAGGTTGTATCTGGGTGCCTTGCATTACACAATAAACGTATTTCCTATTGATAGGAGGCCAATTGAACTTCTGTAAATGGAATCCTTATCTCATGTACTTACATTGTCATCTGGGAGATGCTAACATCAAGGGTTACCCTTTTTAAATATTTTTTTCACCTTTCCCCATCTCTACCTTTTCCCATCTTCCCCAATAGAAAAGTCGATAATTTATTTAATTGTGGTATTTATTGGTCATCTATAAGTTGTTAGAGTATTTTTCGACTATTAATCCACAGCTCCTACCACAAATATTTAAATGCACCTCAGGAGTATTATTTAATTCCTATTGTAGGAATCCTATGGTAAAGTGAAGCATCACTTCTGATTGATTTAATATTCTTTCACCTTTGATTTTGTCTGAGTTTCCTTTTGCCAAGCCCCTACCTAGATTGCTCACAGCTCTTAGGTACTTGTGCAGGCTCGACCTTCCTGTCTCAGTGTTTGCAGGCTGCACTGACAATGCTTATACTGACCACCGAAAACTTAGGTCTGCTACATGGCAGTGAATAATCAGGATGGGGAGTGGCATTCACAACATGGGCTTCTGATCAGAGACTTCAGAATATAAATCAGGATATCACTTACCAAAAGTATTATTCCTATTTACAATTGGACTTTCTATAGGGTTCCTTCTCATAGCAAGGATACTTAGTGCTTCTGATATAAGATTGAGCGTACAATCATTCCAAAGTTGATACTATGTTTCACGTGCCACCATAAATGCAAAAATGAAAAGAAAGATGTCACCACCACAAGCAAAAAGATGCAATATGGCACTTTGGTGTGAGTGCAGAGCTAGCAGGGGTGGAGTGATGGGGTAGAGATGGCAGGCCAGCAGCAGTGCCTGCCTCTCCCCTCAGCATCCTAGCCCAGTTCATCTTGCAAACCTGGCTGCTCACAGGCGGCCAGCTATTCTTGGAGAGAATCCACTAGAAAAAATGAAGTGCACAGCCTTTGCCCCCATTTGTCAAGCTCAGTTCCTCTGTCTCAGGAGCAGGTCAGTCTACAGCTCACCTGTGGTGCCTAAAGTTAGACCGACCTCAAAATACCAATGACTAGATATCAGTTGAGCATGAAGTAGGAATGATTACACAAGGATCACACTGGATGACTTTGGAAAGCACGCCACAGATAGAATGCCACAATTCCTCAGTTCACTGCCTTGTGCCCAGCTCCTCCCATGACACTGGCCTCTTTCTGTTTTGCGGGGTGCAGAAGGGGACCATCAGCACAAGGCAGAAATGGGCGATAGTTTTTAAGAAGCCTCAGCTGGGGGCACAGGAGCCTAAATCACAACACCCCTCTCACCAGGAGTCCCCCTCCCACAAGCTCTCCACATCTCCACACCTGCCTAATGTTCAAAACTTCCCCCAAGACTCACCATACCAGGAACAATTCTCTGATTCCACCACCCTAATAGTGGCAGACATTAGTCTGAGGGTTCTACACACACCATCCCATTAAATCCCTACAGCAATCTATAGACAGGTATGATTATCCCCATGAAGAGGATGCTAAGCTCCAAGAGGTTAAATTTGTCTTCATGGCATCAAAATGACAGAGATAGCAATGAAGCCGAGGTCTACGTGACTCCAAAGCCTGTGTTCGTCAGCACTTTCTGTGTGCACCTCCCAAGCATCACCCCCTTTTCTGAGCCACAAGGGTCTGGACTTGGTCCCACTCTCTTGGGTTCCTTCACAGACTTGGAGAATGAAGTTTTTATTGAGAAAATAAATCATTTCCCCACCTTCATTGAAAGTTGCTTGAAGAAAGGAGTGACATCTTCTGCTTCTCTATTACTCTTAGGGGGTCTGTGATATAGAGTGAGGTGTATGCAGTGATTAAACATCTGTTCATTCGCTGTGCTTGAATTCGGACTAAAGGAAAAGGAATTAAAATGTGCTCAACATCAGACACCATTCTTTCAAGACATTATTCAATCCAGCCCTATACTAGTCTCCTCTATCCGAATGCTCTGTGAGAGGTCCTGTCATCTTTGGTAGAGACAGTTTCTTTTTTCTTAGGCAAGTTAGCATGGAGGACTCACCTGTTTCCACACACAGTGTGAGTGGTGGAACATGAATGGTCCACATATTCTGTTTTCCAGTTTTTTCCATTCCTGCCACCCCAATTGGCTTTTGGCTCTCACAGTTAATTCTGGTTCCCAAAGGAAGCCTTGAATGGCATCTAGTTTTTTTTTCTTCTTTTTTTGAGTTTGTGTTTTGAGAAATTTCAGGTCACTGAAATGTCAGGTCACTAAGTAGATCTAAACGATGAGACTGACAGGTGCACTCTTGGCCTCACATCAATGAATACAGATCATTCGTGAGCGGGAGGGGAAAAGGTGGACAAAAACTGGACCCAGAATGAATATAAAGACAGAGAAGCTGGGAGTGGAGCCACCATCAGGAGAAGACTCACTCCAAGTGCCTGTAGCTGAGTCAGTACCGACGTTCCCAATATGAAGCTGTTGCTGCTGTGTCTGGGGCTGACTCTGGTCTGTGCCCATCCTGGAGGGAACAATGCTGTTGTGACAAGGAACTTCGATATGTCAAAGGTAGAGTTGGGGGAGCATAGTGACTCCTGGCTTTGGGGGTAGCTTGGGGGATTCTGAAGCAAGGTGGCCCTACTGGTGGGGAAGGGGTTTCTGACATGTTAAGCAAAAGAGGTGGTTTCTGACCTTGGATAAGAGCGGTCATACCATATAGAAAGATGGCAGCACTTGGGGACCTCCGTTCTCATGGGAGGAATGTGGAAAGAGCCTTACATGTGCAGTCAACTGACCTGAGTTCTAATTCCATCTTCACATCACCGTTAGGAGTCCTGGCTCATGGGCCAGAGTTGAAGGAGACAAGTGTGGTGTCACCTCTTTTCTTTTCTTACCCAGTCATTTTACTGACTTATTGCAGATTTCAGGGGAGTGGTATTCCATTTACGTGGCCTCAGACATGAAGGAAATGATAGAAGAAAATAGTGCCATGAGGGGTTTTGTGGAATCCATCCAAGACTGGGGCAACTCTTCTGTGACATTTAAATTTCATATAAAGTAAGTGTGGCTTTTTTTACTTGGGAAAGGGAAAACAAAAGGCTGAGTGTGGTCTTGGAACACTTAACACACACACACATGAGCGTGCACATGCACCTATACACACACATTGTGGGCCTGTATCCCAAATCAGAATCACTCATCTGGCACTGATGTGGGACTGAGGAAGTTGCTGATTTTCTAGATTCAGAGATAGGAATTGGTGACAGGAATAAATTTAACTGGGAGCAGAGGTCAGTGGCAGAGAGTTTCAGAATCACAAGCCGTGGGGCAATACAGCATAGGTTAAGAGCAGGGATGGGAGGTCAACAGCCTAGCCCTCTCTCACTAGTTGCACGGCCTAGAAATGTTCTCCTTCCACCCCAGCTTCCCCTGAGGGGAAAGCGGATGACACTCACTCTCTCTCCTGGTGCTTCTTCCTGAGGACCGAGTGAGGCCATGTTTATAGGGCCCTTATCTGAGAGCTGGCACAGCTGAGCCCTCAGCTAATTCTACAGGGAAGTGGCTGCAGTCAGAGGATAGTGGGAAGTGGCGGTAGAGTAATAGTGACATCAGTGGGTGACTCATTCATAAGTAGCAAAAGAAGTGAAATCGGGTCAATAAAAGCTGTTTCAAATGTGTACCAAAAATGTTCAACACTTAAGTAGAATCAGGTACACATGTTACAGGAGGAGTGTGAGGCAGTCAACCCATCAGTATCTCCTGAGCATCAGCTCATTCTGTTTTGCAGGGTCAATGGAGAGTGTCGTGAAATGTCTGTGCTTTGTGACCAAGCAGCAAATATAGGCGTATTTAATGCTAACTGTAAGTAAATAAAAATATCTTTGTAAATGTTACTTCCAACTGCAAGAAATTGACTAACACACCATATTCTTAGGATCTTGATCAATTCCTGATCAATGTTTATTTAGGTAATAACAATGGGGCCATCTAACAGCCAATATCCTCCATTTGGGAGACCCCTATGTGTAAAAGCCATTACATGGCACAAACACCATCAGAATAAGATGGTGACTTGGTCATATGTACCACCTGCAACAAAGGAAAATGGGCAAAAACAAACAAACAAACAAAAAACATAAATTGTCAGGACACCCGCTCATCCTCCGCCTCTGCCCACTTTCTGATGATTTCCGGTGCCCATTGCCACAGCACATTGCTCGGATGGAGTGCTGGGTGTATAATGCCAGGGGCCTTATGGACGGGACAGAGACACAGAGTTGGCAGAGGTGGCCGAGGGAGGTAGGTGAGCTTCAGGGAGGATGACAGAGGGGAAGTTGCTGCTGTGGCTGAATTTTTCTAACACTAGTGGCCGATGATGAGCAGTGGAATTTCTTTCAGAAGTCAACTCTTCCCTTAGAAGTTGCCATATGAAGCCCGCAACAGACAAATGAAAGGCCTTAGCTATCACTCTGTATCTTCCAGGATATGCCCCTGAGTTTGCTCTGTGACAGAAAATCGGTAGAGTTTTACTTGCTTCCCATGGACTAAAGAAGTTCTGAGCTGTGTTCTGTTTCCTCCACAGATAATGGATTCAATAGAGTTCGCTTTATTGAAGTGGTCTACAATAAATACCTTATTTTTCAGCTCTATAATTTCAAAAATGAGCAAGCATTCCAGATGATGGAACTCATAGGTAGAGTATATTTATTCTCACGCTCATCTGAGAACAATGTAGTTCCCCCAATCTTGTCCAGGGATATCATTCCTCTCTGAAGAGAGGCGCTCACTTGGGTAATCCCTCAGGCTCAGTGATGAGAAGATGGTGAAATTTCTCATCATGCCAGAGGACAGCCTAAGATATCAAATTCTGGACAGGTTATAGGCCATCCCCACCCTCTGCCCAAGCACCAATCCCTGCCATCTTTTCCCGTCCATCCGCCTCCCAACCCCCCGCCCCCGATCCCCAGAGAGCCTCAGTGACTAAGAACCACACACAGCAGTCACTGTCACTTTCCCCACAGCCCGAAAACCAGATGTGAGTCAAAACCTCAAGGAAAGGTTTGCAAAACTTTGTAAACAAAATGGAATTGATGAGGAAAACATGGTGGACCTGACAAAATTAGGTAAGTTTAGCTATCTCTGGTATTCTCTTCCTAAATCCCCATGTTACTAGAGGAAGAAATCTAAGAGAGGGAAACACCTCCAATCAGTCTCCTCTGTCCTAAGCAGGAAAATCCTCTGGATGCTCGCTGGGAAATATGTGGGTTGGTGTTTGACTGTGCTCTGTTCTTCCTCTGCAGATCGCTGTCTCCAGGCCCGAGGGGGGCAATGTGGCCAAGGCCCCCAGGTTGGTGATGGCTCCTGGGGGGGGGGGGGGCGCGCGAGGGATCACTGCCTTCCAACACAATTAGGGGTTTATGGCCAAAGATTACAATAAAAATATTTTGGTAGGAAGCTTGAGGGAGTAACTTGATATTTGGAGTTGTGTGTCCTGTGTTCAGGACCCACTCCTTCCATGAGCTTTAGAGCCATTGGCCTAAGCAATGACAAGGAGGCCAATGATGTGGACATTACAGAGTTGCTGTGTGGATACCCTGCTGCTGAAAAGGCCTCAGTAACTGATAATGTCTTAAGCATCACCAAGACATAAAATTGGAAATAGGAAAAGAGTACTAGGGTGTGAGTATGAAACTGAAATATATTTCAGTGTCTTGTCCATCTTCCAAGGCCAAAATGTGTGGTCTCACCCTCCAGTGTTTGGTAATAATGTCTTCCTTTGATCTCTGCACGCCCTTAACTTCTGATCTGGAAAGAGAGCTGTCTGATCTTCCAGTTGTCTCCCATCTGGAAAACAGGCTCTGAATTCCCTCATCTGTGTCCTACCTCAGCGTTATGGTGGGGCTTCATTCAGAAAAGGTATGGGAAAGACTTAGCAACTATGGCTTGCATAAGGTCAGCATTTAATAAAAGGTAGCTATGGTTTTAGCCCTTCTTCCTCAATTTATCAGAGATCCTTCAAAACATTTAATACTGAGAATGGCAGAAAGCAGCCTAGGGTCCTCACTGATTCCTTCTCTTTATCATAGACTCAGTGAGGAAGGTTAAGCAATAGAAAAAACACACCAGCCATTGACTCAATTCCTCCTTCCCCGTATTCTGTCCAGTAACATAGGTTATAGAGCAGGTTGATATCTATTTCTTCACCATTTTTCTCTGTAATAAAAATTCTCTTTTCAATTCAATCTAGGAAATGATTAATGAGTTTCTGTTCTCTCTCATCAGCTTATTTAGTGCTGAGTGAATGCTTCCTCACCTGGGCTCCAGGATCTTCATTCCATGGACCCTGTATCATCCTGTGACCAGTTCTGTGACCTGATTTCCATCACTATCGTCCATGAAGGCATTATCTCTGAATCTTCAGGATCTTCTCTAATTGTCTAGATAGACTTTTCAATTCCCCCAAAATCAAAGGTTTCCTCCAAATTCCCGATTCTCTTCACCATACTCAGAAATCTACCATGAATACAACCTCCTGTATCTGATCAATAAATGATTAGTTTACAATCATGTGATTGTCTTGTGTATGTGAGAAACCTGGGGCTGATAGCAAGTGAGTGACCCCATTCCTTGGCCCTGTGCCCATAATGGTCCTTCATGGGGATAATAGTACCTGAATAGATTGCTGTAGGGATTCAGTAAAATGGTGTGTGTAGAACCCTCAGACTAATGTCTGCCACAATTAGGGTGGTGGGATCAGAGAATTGTTCCGGGTAAGGTGAGTCTTGGGAGAAGTTTTTTGTTTTTTTAAAAATATATCTTTTTTGATATCAGAGAAAGGAAAAGAGAGGAAGAGAGGAGATAGAAACATCAATGATGAGAGAGTAATTGATCGGCCGCCTTCTACACGCCCCCGACTGGGGATTGAGCCCGCAACACGGGCATGTGCCCTGATCGGGAATTGAACCCTGATTGCTTGGATCCTAGGTAGATGCTCAACCGCCGAGCCACGCCAGGCCGGGCTCGGGTGAAGTTTTGAACATTAGGCAGGTGTGGAGAGGTGGAGAGCATGTGGGAAGGGGACTCCTGGTGAGAGGATTGTTTTGATTTAGGCTCCTGTGCCCCCAGCTGAGGCTTCTTAAAAACTATCGCCCATTTCTGCCTTGTCGTAATGGTCCCCTTCTGCACCCCGCAAAACAGGAAAAGGCCAGTGTCATGGGAGGAGCTGGGCACAAGGCAGTGAACTGAGGAATTGTGGCATTCTATCTGTGGCCTGCTTTCCAAAGTCATCCAGTGTGATCCTTGTGTAATCCTTCCTACTTCATGCTCAACTGATATCTAGTCATTGGTATTTTGAGGTCGATCTAACTTTAGGCACCACGGGTGAGCTGTAGACTGACCTGCTCCTGAGACAGAGGAACTGAGCTTGACAAATGGGGGCAAAGGCTGTGCACTTCATTTTTTCTAGTGGATTCTCTCCAAGAATAGCTGGCCGCCTGTGAGCAGCCAGGTTTGCAAGATGAACTGGGCTAGGATGCTGAGGGGAGAGGCAGGCACTGCTGCTGGCCTGCCATCTCTACCCCATCACTCCACCCCTGCTAGCTCTGCACCCACATCTGAGCGCCGCCTTGAAACTGCCTGCTTCTGGGCTCTCCCACTGTGTGCCCCAGGAGAAAACCAGAAATGTAGGCATATGCCACAGAATGTTTTCTTAGTATTTTAGTGTTTTGTACTCAAGTACTGGTGGAATGTTTGTATCTCTGAACATGAGGTTTTTGGCAGTTGTTTGGGAAAAACTTATGTTTACATTTTAAAATTGCAATGCACCATTTTTCACATTTCTCTCACCAGGAATTCCCATCCCACATGCTCTCCACATCTCCACAGCTGCTTCAAGTTCAAGAATTGCCCCATGTCCCGAATCTCTGCAGCAATCTATAGATAGGTACGATTAGCCCCATGAATAAGATACTAAGCTCCAAAATGTTAAATTTGTCCTCATGGCTTCACAATGACAGATAGGAATGAAGCCCAGGTCTACATGATTCCAAAGCCTCTGTTTTTTAGCACTTTCTATGTGATGTCACCTCCCCAGCATCACCCCCTTTTCTGACCCACAAGGGTCTGGACATGGTCCCACTCTGTTGGGTTACTTCATAGACTTGGAGAATAAAGTTTTTCTTGAGAAAGGAAAGCATTTCCATAGCTTCATTGAAAGTTGCTTGAAGAAAAGGGTGACATCTACCACTTCTCTATTTCTCTTAGGGGGTCTGTGGTATATAGGGAGGTATATGTAGTGATTAAACATCTGTTCATTCACTGTTGTTGAATTCGGACTAAAGGAAAAGGAATTAAAATGTGCTCAATACCAGACACCATTCTTTCAAGACATTATTTAATCCAGCCCTATTCTAGTCTCCTCTATGTGAACTCTCTGTGAGAGGTCCTGTCATCTTTGGTAGAGACAGTTTCTTTGTTTCTTAGGCAAGTTAACCTGGAGTAACTGTTACATCACCACCAGGAGTCCTCTTTCCACACACAGAGTGATTGGTGGAACATGGATGGTCCACACATTCTATTTGTAAGTTCTACTCCATTCTTGCCACATAATTCGCTTTCTGATCTCACAATTAACTCTGGTTCCCATCAGTAGCCTTGTATGGCATCTGCTATTTTTTTCTTGACTGAGTGTTTTGAGTAATTTCAGGTCACTCAGTATTTCTAAAAGGGATGAGATTGACAGGAACAATCTTGGTCATACAACAGTGAGTACAGACTGTTCGTGAGCAGGAGGTGAAAAGGTGGACAAAAAACTGGACCCAGAATAAATATAAGGACAGAGAAGCTGGGAGTGGGAGCCACCATCAGGGAAAACTCACTCCAAGTGCCTGTAGCTGAGTCAGTAGCATCCTTCCCAGTATGAAGCTGCTGCTGCTCCTGTGTCTGAGGCTGACTCTGGTCTGTGCTCATCATGAAGGAAACAATGCTGTTGTGACAACCAACTTCGATATGTCAAAGGTAGAGTCGGGCCTTTATTCTAAGGTAGAATATAGGGACTTCTGACCTCGAGGGTAGCTTGGAGGATTCCCCAGCAAGGTGGCCCTATTGGAGGGCAAAACATATTTGACATGTTAAGCAAAGGAGGTGGTGTCTGACCTTGTACTAAGAGCAGTCATACCATGTAGAAAGGTGACAACTCTTGGGGACCTCCATTCTCACTGGGGGGCAGTGGAAAGAGTCTTACATGTGCAGTCAAATGACCTGAGATCTAATTCCATCTTCATATCATTACTAGAGGTCCTGGCTCATGGGCCAAATTTCAAGGAGACAAGGGTGTGTGTGGTATCTCCTCTCCTCTTTTCTTACACAGTCATTTTACTGTCTTATTGTAGATATCAGGGGAGTGGTATTCCGTTCTCTTTGCCACAGACATGAAGGAAAAGATGGAAGGAAATGATAGCATGAAAGTGTTTGTGAATTCCATCCAAGTCTTGAAAAACTGTTCTTTGTTGCTTAAATATCATAGAAAGTAAGTATGACTTTTTTTATTTGGGAAGAAAACCCCAGAAGGCTATGCATGGTTTTGGAGCTCTACACACACACACACACACACACACACACACACACACACACACACACACACGCATGTGGGCCTGTGTCCAAAACCAGTGTCACTTCTCAGGCACTGATTCATGACATGATTAACCTGAAGCATTTCTAGATTCAGAGATAAGAATTGGTGACAGGAATAAATTTAAATAGGAGCAGAGAGGTAAGTGGCAGAGAATCACAAGCCGTGGGCAATACAGCATAGGTTAAGAGCAGGGATGGGAGGTCAACAGCCTAGCCCTCTCTCACTAGCTGCACGGCCTAGAAATGTTCTCCTTCCACCCCAGCTTCCCCTGGGGGGAAAGCGGATGACACTCACCCTCTCTCCTGGTGCTTCTTCCTGAGGACCGAGTGAGGCCATGTTTATAGGGCCCTTATCTGAGAGCTGGCACAGCTGAGCCCTCAGCTAATTCTACAGGGAAGTGGCTGCAGTCAGAGGGTAGTGGGAAGTGGCGGTAGAGTAATAGTGACATCAGTGGGTGACTCATTCATAAGTAGCAAAAGAAGTGAAATCGGGTCAATAAAAGCTGTTTCAAATGTGTACCAAAAATGTTCAGCACTTAAGTAGAATCAGGTACACATGTTAAAGGAGTGTGAGGGAGTCAACCCATCAAAATCTCTTGGGCATAAGCCTATTCTGTTTTGCAGGGCCAATGGAGAGTGTACTGAAATTTCTTTCATTTGTAACAAAACAGAAGAAGTGGGTGTATGTCGTGCTGAGTGTAAGTATAAATAAAAAAGTATTTATAAATTCTATTCCCAACTTCAATAAGTTTATTAAATTTTCAATATCCTTAGGATCTTGATTAGTTTCATAACAATGCTTATTTAGGGGATATAAATGAGGTCAATATCCTCCATTTGGGTGATCCCTGTGTCTAAAAACCAACACATGGCACATAATATGATCAGATTAAGATGGTGACTTGGTCATATGACCCACCTGCAACAAAGGAAAATGGACACACATAAAAGGAAATTTTTTCGATAACTTCTGATTCCCTGCTCACTCTGATGATATATGGTGGCCACTACCACAGCACATTGCTCGGCTAGAGTGTTGGGTATATAACACCAGTGGGGCTTATAGACAGGACAGAGACACAGAATTGGCAGAGGTGGCCGAGGGAGGGAGGTGAGCCTCACGGAGGATAATAGAAGGTAAGTTGCAGCAGTGTCTGAATTTTCTGCCACTAGCAATCAATGTACCACTGCTTGTCAATTCTACCCTTAGAAGTCACCAGATGAAGCCTAGGGAGATAGAATGAAAGAATTTAGGTACCACTCCTCATCTCTCTGGGACATACACATGAATTTGCTCCATGAAAGATTATAGGTAAAGAGTTTCTCTTGCTTCTCATGGACTACAGAAGTTCTGAGCTGTATTCTGTTTTTACCACAGATAATGGATGCAATAAATTTCACATAATTGAAGTGGTCTATAATCACTACCTTATTGCTCATATCTTGAATCGCAAGAATGACAAAGAAACTCAAGTGATGGAGCTCTATGGTAGAGTATTTCATGTGGACACTCACCTTGGAGGGGGCTGGAGACAAAATGATTCCCCCAGTCCTACCCTGGGATGTCATTCCTCCTCTGAAGAGAGGCGCTACTTGGGTAATCCCTCAGGCTCGGTGATGGGAAGATGATGAAATTTCTCATCATGCCAGAGGATAACCTAAGATGTCAAATTCAGGACAGGTTATAGCCCATCCCTACCTTCTGCCCAAGCACCAATCCCTGCTATCCATTTCCCATCCATCTGCACACCCCACTCTGGCCCCCAAGAGCCTCAAAGACCAAGACACGGAGTCAGAGCAGTTATTGTCATTCTTCCCACAGCTCGAAACTCAGATGTGAATCTAAAACTGAAGGAAAGGTTTCGGGAACTTTGCCAAATAAATGGAATTGCTAAGGAAAACATATTGGACCTGACAAAATTCGGTAAGTTTAGCTACCTCAGATTCTCTCTTCCTCAATTTCCATGCCACTGAATGGAGAAATCGAAGAGAAGGTAATACCTCCAATCAGTCCCCTCTGTCCTAACCTGGGAAATCCTTTGGTTGCTCTCTGGGAAACAAATGGGTTGGTGTTTGTACTCTGTTCTTCCTCTGCAGATCGCTGTCTCCAGGCCCGAGGGAGCCAATGTGGCCAAGGCCTCCAGGTTGGTGATGTTGGCTGGAGAAGGGTTGGTTCAGGGATAACTACATTTTAACGCCATTATGGGTTATGTCCAAAGATTGCAATAAACATTGTTTGGTAAGGGAGCTTGAGGGATGAGCTTGAAATTTGGAGTTGTGTGTCCTGTGTTCAGGACTCACTCCTATGAGCTTTAGAGCCATTGGCCTAAGCAGTGACAAGGAGGCCAATGATGTAGACCTCACAGAGTTGCTGTGCAGATACCCTGCTGGTGGAAAGGTCTTGTAATTGATAATGCCCTGAAAAATCATTAAGACTTGAATTTTGAAATAGAAAAAGAGTACTAGGGTGTGAGTATGAACTGAAATACATTTCAGTGTTTTTTCCATCTTCCAAGGTCAAAATATGTGGCCTTACCCTTCAATGTTTGGTAATAATGTCTCCCTTTGATCTCTGCACGCCCTTAACTTCTGATCTGGAAAGAGGGCTGTCTGGCCTTCTAGTTGTCTCCCACCTGGAAAGGAGGCTCTCAGTTCCCTCATCTGTGTCCTACCTCAGCTTTATTGTGGGACTTCATTCAGGAAGTATACGGGACAGTGTTGGCAACTATGACTTGCATAAGATCAGCATTTAATAAACGGTAGCTATGGTTTTATCCATTCTTTCTCAATTTATTAGAGATTCCTCAAAGCATTCAATACTGAAAATGGCAGAAAGCAGCCTAGGGTCCTTATTGATTCCTCTCTCTTTATCATAGACTCAGTGAGGGAAGCTTAGGCAATAGGAAAAACACACTAGCCATTGACTCAATGCCCTCCTTCCCCCTATTCTGGCCAGTAACATAGGTTATAGAGCAGGTTGATATCTATTTCTTCACCATTTTTCTCTGCAATAAAAATTCTTTTCAATTCAATCTAGGAAATGATTAATGAGTTTCTGTTCTCTCTCATCTGCTTATTTAGTGCTGAATAAATGCTTCCTCACCTGGGCTCCAGGATCTTCATTCCATGGACCCCGTGTCATCCTGTGACCAATTCTGTGACCTGATTTCCATTACTATTGTCCATGAAGGCATTACTCTGAATCTTCAGGATCTTCTCTAATTGTCTAGACAGACTCATCAATTCACCAAAAACCAAAGGTTTCCTCCAAATTCCTGATTCTCTTCACCATACCCAGAACTCTACTATGAATAAGACCTCCTGAACCTGGTCAATAAATTATTAGTCTTGCAATCTTGTGATCGTCTTGTGTATGTGAGAGACAGGTGGATGACAGTAAGGGAATGAGTGGATTCTTTGGCCCTGTACCCATAATGGTCCTCTAGCTTCTCTAATACTCCCCTGAGATTCAGGATTCTCTCTCCCCTGCAGTAATTCTCTGTCCCTGTGATGCTGCTTGCCCTTTTGTTAGCCTATTTCTTAGTGATCTGATAAAGCGAACTATGAGACTCGCCCCACAATTTCCTTATCCCTGAATTCTGTTTCTCAAGGGGTACTGAGAGACAGATGCTGTTGAGGCTGATACAACCTTACCATGCTTCAGGACAAGTATCCACATCCCAGCTTCCCTTCATTATTCACTCTATGACACAGTCAGCGTCCTTTCATGCTCTGGGAAAAACCAGTGCTGTTATCTGCTATGACCATGTAAAGTGAGGTGCCAGGAAATGTGAGCAATAGCTACCTTTAGCTATCTGTACTTGGTATAGTAAGGAGGCATCACGGAGGCTAAAGTTCTTTTTGGGGGGAGCTATGGGCTTTGGAAAAAGGGAAATTAAAGTTCTTCCTCCACATATAACCCTTTCCTTACATCAGATGATAAAAACCATGTCAGATTTCCACGTGGTGCTGGAACAGAGCAACATGGGTTTTGGGTTGTCATGCAGAAATAATGTTTCATTATGAACATAAGTTTAACAACAGAAGGCTTCCTGGGATCTGAGGTTTCCCAAATCTTACTTTGCATCCTTGTCAGAAGTATAAGTTAGGTTCAGGCTTACATCTCTGGACTTAGGCACTTGGCCTTATTTGCTGACACATGACAAAAGGGTATGAAGAAAGCCAACCAGTCATGCTGGGTCCTGTCATTTTTGAAAGTTGTCATTTAAAGGACAGAATAGCTAATGCCTAGAGAGCATGGCCTGGAAGATCCTTAGGAATGTTAGGAATATTAACAACCAGAATGATCAATGCAAGGAGGACCACTTTGATGGTGGGAGATGGCTGGCTGTGTCACATGTCAGGAAACTACAGCCTAGAGAGGCAAACAAAGAACCTCAGTTGCCCCTGGGTCAAGCTGGCAGCTTGAATTCACTCTGAAACCTACTGCTTAATTCCAAACCTTTTCTGCAAATGAAGCATGAAATGTTGAAAACACTCAAAAGCAAGGAGTGAAGATATCTGTAGATCAGAAACATAACAGAGAGGTCATTTTCGAAAGAAAATGAAAAAGAAATGAGATGAAAGTTATGGTGGAATTGGCCATCAGCAGGAGCCATGTTACTGTTTGTTGGTGCTACTGTAATCAATGACTGGAGAGCCAAGCTTATAGCCTAGTCCTACTGGAGATTTTCCACCATGATTTTATTTATTTATTTATTTATTTATTTATTTATTTATTTATTTATTTATTTATAAATGTTTTTATTGATTTCAGAGAGGAAAGGAGAAGGAAAGAGAGAGTCCCAAGCAAGAAGAACCCAAAGAGGCGCACACCCAGACACATCATAATTAAAATGCCAAAAATTCAAGGCAAAGAGAGAATCTTAAAGGCAGCTAAGGAAAAGCAATCTGTTACTTATGTACAAAGAAGCTCCCATAAGGCTGACAGCTAACTGTTCCCAGGTGTGATAGACAGACAGGTAACCACCTTTCCAGGTCACCCAGAACTTCCTTGGCACACATCTATTCCCCCAGCAATCAGAGGGGTACAGACTTGAAGAATGTAAAACTACAAAGCTGTATAAATGGCATGCCTATATTATCTAGTCTTTCCTTTACTCCTTGCCTGCTAAATAATAACCAGATTATTGCAGTGCTATCACTACAACCACTTTGTTTGTTTTACTGTGTAAAATTTTTAAGTTCAGAATTATCCAGCTGGACAGTTTAGATGCTCTTAATTTAGTTGCCAATGTCCAAAGCATCATAGTTGGGAGACAGGCGAACATATGCCCCTTTTCTCCATCAGGCCTGATGAGGGTGTTGACCTTGGACACGTCACTATCATAGAGCTTCTTCACAGCCTTTTTGATCTGGTGCTTATTGGCCTTGACATGCACAGTGAACACAAGTGTACCATTGTCCTCTGTCTTCTTCATGGTTGTCTTGGTAGTCAGGGGGAACTAGATGATGGTGTAGTGGTGGAGTTTGTTTCTCATGGGGCTGCTCTTCCAAGGATATTGATGCTGCCTTCATATTGGAGCTGCAGTGTCTTTGGCCATAGAAGGTAGATGACAGGCAGATCTTCGCTGTTTTGTGACTGTGGCTGCCTGTCAGCACTGCTTTCTTTGCCTTCAAAACCTTTGTTTTGGCTTTGGCTTGGGCTGTGGTAGGGGAAGGGGCTTTCTTCTTTGCTATGGGCTCATCTTTGTGAAAGGCTGTTTGTTTTTCTTAACCATTAGTTATTATCATGAGTATTTGCTGGTATCGGGAAATGCTTCTGATTTTTGTAAGTTGATGTCTCTAGCAACAGTGATGAAATTTTTTATAGTTATAATGAAATTATTTCCAAAACTTGTGGATTCTGTTGGTTTTATAAGTTATAGTCCTATTATCATCAATAACCTTAATGTGTCTAGACCTTCTAATATTTACATTTTTCTTTCTCTTTTTTTCTGTTCTTATAACTTTAGCCAGAACTTCCTAGGGAACTTAAACTTTGAAACCATGTTTTCTATACCAGAAGTTGATATTTAACTATGGCTCACAGGCCAAATCCCACACACTGACTGTTTTTGTATTGCCTGCCAGTCAAGACATTTACAATCAATGCAATATCAGGAACACTATTTTCAACTCCAATGAAGCAGGTTTCCAAAAATTTTATGCTAAAATAGAATCCAATTCTATCACTAATAGGTCTGTATTAAAAAAAAAATTATACTCAATGCTTAATTGTGAATTTCATCAAAAACTGTGGAAATGTATTTTCCTTATTATTATATTAGTACCTATGTAATATCTTTGATTTTGCCTCTTGGCCTGCAGGACCTAAAATGTTTTCTATGTGGCCCCATTAGAGAAAAGTGTGCTGACCCTTCTCTGTACTATGGCCTCTCCCCTGACTGATATTTGTTGTAGTTATTTGTGCTGCATTGTCCCCAAATACACATTTTTGTCAAATTGAACCCCTCAGAGACCCTTCAATAAAATGGCCATTAATGTATCTAATCATCAGTTCAAGGAGCTATTTTTCAGTTATCCTCTTACTGACTTAATGACTTAAAGCTGAATGTAGGAAATGCAGATACATGTCAAATAAGCTTACAGAGTAAATGTCAAACTAGGACATCCTGAGGTTATTTGTGGTTCCAAGTGTAACCATGAAGGCTCTAGATCTTTCTTCCTGGTTTAGGGGACCCTGACATCTGAGTATCTGGTCCCAGGACAGCTTTTAGTTGACACTGTCTGCAACTGGAGGCAGGTCCATCAAGATACCAGGGGTTGTCTTTAAAAGTTAGCTATTTTGAAACAAAGTTTTGCTGCCTACAAAACAGTTATGATGGCTTTGTTTCATTACCAGAATAATAGAGGATTGCTGGTTGGCCACTTTGTAAAAAACCCACAAGGGACTGGAAGTTGGCTTGCTAAGGAGAGCCTGGCTCAGAGAGAAGCCCTGGCAGCAGCACTGACCGCCACGACCCTGCTGCCAGGATTCCCACAGCCACCTTCAGCTTCCCAGGTTTCTGTTAATCCTGAATCATTTCGCACACAATGTTCCTCACACACCCAGGAGCACTCCCGTCTCTGGAGCCTTTGTGTGAAATGCTCCATCCCCAGATATCTGCGTGAGCTAACCCCTCACAACATTGTGGTCTTTGTGTGTCACCTGACACTGAGGTCTCCCCTGAACCCCAAGGATTAAGTAGTGCTCTTTCCCCACCTTCCTGGTCTGGCCTCTCATACTGATTTGTAAACAGCCTGCACCCACCTGCTGGACGGTAAGTGCAAAGAAGTCAAAGCTGATTTTGGGCACTGCAATAGCCAACAGCTGAAACAGTGTTTAGCTCCAGGACACAGGTACTCCGTGACTACACAGATTGTGAAAAATGGTGTATTGCACTTTTAAAATGTAAAAATAAGTTGATTCCAAACAACTGCCAAAAACCTTATGTTGAAAGATACAAATATTCCACCAATATTTGGGTATAAAAAAACTAAAAGACTGGGAAAACAGTCTGTGGCACACGCCTACATTTCTGGTAGCCTCCTGGGGCACACAGTGGGAGTGCCCAGAAGCAGACACTTTCAAAGTGGCGCTCAGATGTGGGTGCAGAGTTAGCAGGGGTGGAGGGATGGCATAAGGATGGCGAGGCAGCAACAGTAGCTGCCTCTCCCCTCAGCATCCTAGCCCAGTTGATCTTGCAAACCTGGTTTCTCATAGGCGGCCCTCTATTCTTGGAAAGAATCCACTAGAAAAAATGAAGTCACAGCCTTTGCCCCCATTTGTCAAGCTCAGTTCTTCTAAATCAGGGCCAGGAGAGCCTGCAGCCTGCCCATGGTGCCTAAAGTTAGGTAGACCTAAAAATACCAATGACTGGATATCAGTTGAGCATGAGGTAGGAATGATCACACAAGTATCCCTCTCAGATGACTTTGGAAATCAGGCCACAGATAGAATGCCACAATTCCTCAGTTCACTGCCTGTTTACTTCCTCCCAAGATACTGGCCTCTTTCTGTTCTGGAGGAGTACCTAAGACGACTGTTAGCACGAAACAGAAATGAGCCACAGCTTTTAAAAGCCCCAGCTGGTGGCAAGGAACCTAAATCACAACATTCCTCTCATCAGGAATCCCCAGCCCACATGCTCTCCACATCTCCACAACTGCCTAACGTTCAAGACCTACCCCAAGACTCACCTTACCAGGAATAATTCTCTGATCCACCAGCCTAATTGTGCCACACATTAGTCTGAGGGTTCTACATACACCATCCCATTAAAACCCTATGGCAATGTATTCAGATACGATTATCCCCATGAAGAGGACACTAAGGCTCCAAGAGGTTAAATTTGTCCTCATGACTTCAGAATGACAGAGATAGGAATGAGGCCCAGGTCTACATGACTCCAAAGCCTGTGTTCTCGAGCACTTTCTACATGATGCCACCTTTCCAGCATCACCCCCTTTTCTGACCCACAGGGGTCTTGACCTGGTCCCACTCTGTTGGGTTCCTTCATAGACTTGGAGAATAAAGTTTTTCTTGAGAAAAGAAAGCATTTTCCCACCTTCATTAAAAGTTGCTTGAAGAAAGGGGTGCCATCTACTGCTTCTCTATTTCTCTTAGGGGGGTCTGTGGTATATAGGGAGGTATATGTAGTGATTAAACATCTGTTCATTCACTGTGGTTGAATTCAGACAATAAGGTAAAGGAATTAAAATGTGCTCAACACCAGACACCATTCTTTCAAGACATTATTTAATCCAACCCTATTCTATTCTCCTCTATCTGAATGCTTTGTGAGAGGTCCTGTCATCTTTGGTGGAGACAGTTTCTTTGTTTCTTAGGCAAGTTAACAGGGAGTAACTCACCTTTTTCCACGCACCATGTGAGTGGCGGAACATGGATTTTCCAAACATTCTATTAGTGAGATCTACTTCATTCCTGCCACAAATAATTGGCTTTCTGATATCACAATTAACTTTGGTTCCAAAGACAGCCTTGTATGGCATCCACTGTTTTTCTTTTTGAGAGTGTGTTTTGAGTACTTTCAGGTCACTCAGTATTTCTAAAAGAGATGAGATTGAGAGGAACAATCTTGGTTCTACATCAGTGAATACAAACCATTCGTGAGCGGGAGGCAAAAAGGTGGACAAAAAACTGGACCCAGAATAAATATAAAGACAGAGAAGCTAGGAGTGGAGCCACCATCAGGGAAAATTCACTCCAAGTTCCTGTAGATGAGTCAGTACCATCCTTCCCAATATGAAGCAGCTGTTGCTGTGTCTGGGACTGATTCTGCTCTGTGCCCATCATGAAGGAAACAAAAATGTTGTGACAAAGAACTTCAATATGTCAAAGGTAGAGTTGGGCCTGTATTCAAAGATAGAACATAGGGACTTTGGACTTTGAGGGTGGTTTGGAGGATTCTGAAACAAGATGGCCCTACTGGAGGGAAAGAGGTATTTGACATGTTGGGCAAAGGAGGTGGTTTCTGATCTTGGACACAGAGTACATGTAGCATGTGGAAATAAGACAACACTTGGGGACCTCCATTCTCACTGGAGGAATGTGAAAGAACCTTACATGTGGAATCAATTAACCTGAGTCTAATTCAATCTTCACATTACCACTAGGAGCCACGGCCCATGGGCCAGAGTTGAAGGAGACGAGGGTGTGTGTGATATCTCCTTTCTCCTCTTTTCTTACCCAGTCATTTTACTGATTTATTGCAGATTTCAGGGGAGTGGTATTCTGTTCTCTTGGCCTCAGACATGAAGGAAAAGATAGAAGGAAATGGTAGCATGAGAATTTTTGTGAATTCCATCCAAGTCTTGCACAACTGTTCTTTGTCACTTAAATTTCATAAAAAGTAAGTATGACTTTTTTTACTTGGGAAGAAAACCCCAGAAGCCTGAGCATGGTTTTGGAGCTCTATACACAAACACAACACAAACACATGAACACACACATGCATGTGGGCCTGTACCCAAAATCAGAGTCACTCATCAGGCACGAACCCACACCATGATGAACTGGAAACTTTTCTAGATACAGAGAGAATTGGTGACAGGAATAAATTTAACTGGGAGCAGAGGAAAGTGGCAGAGATTTTCAGAATCACAAGCCGTGGGGCAATACAGCATAGGTTAAGAGCAGGGATGGAAGATCAACAGCCTAGCCCTCTCTCACTAGTTGCACGGCCTAGAAATGTTCTCCTTCCACCCCAGCTTCCCCTGAAGGGAAAGTGGATGATACTCACTCTCTCTCCTGGTGCTTTTTCCTGAGGACCGAGTGAGGCCATGTTTATAGGGCCCTTATCTGAGAGCTGGCACAGCTGAGCCCTCAGCTAATTCTACAGGGAAGTGGCTGCAGTCAGAGGATAGTGGGAAGTGGCGGTAGAGTAATAGTGACATCAGTGGGTGACTCATTCATAAGTAGCAAATGAAGTGAAATCAGGTCAATAAAAGCTGTTTCAAATGTGTACAAAAGATGTTCAACAGTTAAGTAGAATCAGGTACACATGGTACAGGAGGAGTGTGAGGGAGTCAACCCATCAATATCTCTTGAGCATCAGCTCATTCTGTTTTGCAGGGTCAATGGAGAGTGTACTGAAATTTCTTTAATTTGTGACAAAACCGAAGAAGAGGATGTATGTAGTATGGACTGTAAGTATAAATAAAAAACTATTTGTAAATTCTATTCCCAACTTCAATAAATTTACTAAATTTTAATATCCTTAGGATCTTGATCAGTTCCATAGCAATGTTTATTTAGGTGATATAAATGAGGTCATCTAATAGCCAATATCTTCCATTTGGGAGAACCCTATGTATAAAAACCAATACATGGCACATAACACCATCAGAATAAGATGACTACTTGGTCGTATGTACCAATTGCAACAAAAGAAAATGGACTCAGATAAAAGGAAATTTTTTCAATAACTTCTGATTCCCTGCTCACTCTGATGATATTTGGTGGCCACTACCACAGTACATTGCTTGGTTAGAGTGCTGGGTATATATTGCCAGTGGGGCTTATAGACAGGACAGACACACAGAGTTGGCAGAGGTGGCCGAGGGAGGTAGGTGAGCCTCAGGAAGGATAATAGAAGGTTAGTTGCAGCTGTGGCTGAACTCTCTGCCACAAGCAATCAATGGGCCTCAGCTTGTCAAATCTACCCTCAGAAGTCACCAGATGAAGCCTAGGGAGATAGAATGGAAGACATTAGGTACAACTCTTCATCTCTCCAAGACATGCACTTGAATTTGCTCCATGAAAGATTATAGGTAAAGAGTTTCACTTGCTTCCAATGGACTACAGAAGTTCTGAGCTGTGTTTTGTTTCTTCCACAGATGACGGATGCAATAAATTTCAAATAATTGAAGCAGTCTATTGTCAGTATCTTATTGTTCATGTCTTGAATTCCAAAAATGAAAAAGAAACTCAAGTGATGGAGCTCTATGGTAGAGTATTTTCATGTGGACACTCACCTTGGAGTGGGCTGGAGACAAAATGATTCCCCCAGTCTTACCCTGGGTTGTCATCCCTCCTCTGAAGAGAGGCGCTCACTTGGGTACTCCCTCAGGCTCGGTGATGGGAAGGTGATGAAATTTCTCATCATGCCAGAGGATAAACTAAGATGTCAAATTTAGGACAGGTTATAGCCCATCCCTACCTTCTGCCCAAGCACCAATTCCTGACATCTATTTCCCATCCATCTGCTCCCTCCCCCCCACCCCCTAAGAGCTTCAAAGACCAAAACATAGAGTTATAGCCGTTATTGTCATTCTTCCCACAGCCCGAAAACCAAATGTGGGTCTAAAACTGAAGAGAAGGTTTCGAGAACTTTGTCAAAAAAATGGAATTCCTGTGGCAAATACACTGGACCTGAGGGAAGTCAGTAAGTTTAGCTATCTCTGGTTTTCTCTTCCTAAATTTCCATGTTACTGAGTGAGATATCTAAGAATACGTAACACCTCCAACCAGTCCCCTCTGTCATAACCTGGAAAATCTTTTGGTTGCTCTCTGGGAAATAAAGGGGTTGGTGTTTGACTATGCTCTGTTCTTCCTCTGCAGATCGCTGTCTCCAGGCCCGAGGGAATCAACGTGGCCAAGGCCCTCAGGTTGGTGGTGATGGCTGGAGAGGGGGTGGCCAGAGATAACTGCCTGCTGTACCATTAGGAATTATGTCCAAATATTACAATAAACATTATTTGGTAAGGGAGCTTGAGGTATGAGCTTGATATTTGGAGTTGTGTGTCCTGGATTCAGGACCCACTCCTTCTATAAGCTTAAAACCCTTGGCCTGCCCAGCCAGGTGTGGCTCAGCAGGTGAGCATCGACCTAGGATCCAGGAGATCGGGGTTCGATTCCTGGTCAGGGCACATGCCCTGTTTGCGGACTCTCTCATTATTGATGTTTCTACCTCTCTCTCTCCCCCTCCTTTCCTATCTCTGAAATCAATAAAGATATGTTTAAAAAAAACAAAAAGCCATTGGCCTAAGCAATGACAAAGAGATCCATGATGTGGACCTTACAGAGTTGCTATGTGGATACCCTGCTGGTGAAAAGGCCTCTAACTGATAATGTCTTACACATCACCAAGACTTAAAATTGGAAATAGGAAAAGAGTGCTAGGGAGTAAGTACAAAACCAAAATACATTTCAGTGTTTTGTCCATCTTCCAAGGCCAAAATGTGTGGTCTCACCCTCCAAAGTTTGGTAATAATGTCTTCCTTTGATGTCTGCACATCCTTAACTTCTGATCTGGAAAGAGAGCTGTCTGACCTTCCAGTTGTCTCCCATCTGGAAAACAGGCTCTGAATTCCGTCATTGTGTCCTAATTCAGCTTTATTGTAGGGCTTTATTCAAGAGACATATGGGAAAGTTTACCAAGAATGGCTTAAAGTCAGCATTTAATAAAAGGTAGCTATGGTTTTAGCCATTCTTCCTCAATTTATCAAAGATTCCTGAAAACATTTAATACTGACAGTGGCAGAAACCAGCCTAGGGTCCTCACTGATTCCTCTCTCTTTTTTTATAGACTCAGTTGAGGAAGGTTAAGCAATAGAAAAACACACCAGGAAGTGACTCCATGCCCTCCTTCTCCCTATTCTGGCCAGTAACAGGTTACAGTGCAATTGATATCTATTTCTTCTCTGCAATAAAAATTTTCTCTGCAATAAAAATTCTCTTTTCAATTCAATCTAGGAAATGATTAATGAGTTTCTGTTTTCCCTCTCAACTGCTCCTTTAGTGCTGAGTGAATGCTTCCTCACCTGGGCTCCAGGGTCTTCATTCCATGGACCCCGGTCATCCTGTGACCAGTTCTGTAACGTGATTTCCATCACTATCGTCCATGAAGGCATTATCGCTGAATCTTCAGGGTCTTTTCTAATTGTCTAGACAGACTCATCAATTCACCAAAAACCAAAGGTTTCCTCCAAATTCCTGATTCTCTTCAGCATACCCAGAACTCTACCATGAATAAGACCTCCTGAACCTGCTCAATAAATGATTAGTCTTGCAATCATGTGATTATCCTTGTGTATGTGAGAGACAGGTGGATGACAGCAAGCGAATGAGTGGATTCCCTGGCCCTGTGCCCATAATGGTCCTCTAGCTTCTCCAATACTCCCGAGATTCAGAATTCTCCCTCCCCTGCAGTCATTCTCTGGCCCTGTGATGCTACGTGCCCTTTAATTATCCTATTTCTTAGTGATTTGATAAAGCAAACTATGGGACTTGCCCCATAATTTCCCCATCCCCGAATTCTCTTTCTCAAGGGGTACTGAGAGACAGATGCTGCTGAGGCTGATACAAGCTCGCCATGCTTCAGGACATGCCTCCACATCCCTGCTTCCCTACATCATCCACTCTATGACACAGTCAGAGTCCTTTCATGTTCTTGGAAAACCTACTTCAACCAGCGCTGTTATCTACTGTGACCATGTAAAGTGAGAAGCCACAAAATGTGAGCAATTATGACCTTTCACTCTCTATAACTGGTATAATCAGGAGGCATCAAGGAGGTTAAAGCATCTTAACTTCTTTTTTTGGAGCTTCTGGGCTCTGGCAAGAGAGAAGTTAAAGTTCTTCCTCCACTTAAAATCCTTTTCTTACATCAGAGGATAAAAACCATGTCAAAGTTACAGGTGATGCTGGAACAGAGCAACATGGGATGGGGGTTGTCATGCAGAAAGAATGTCTCTGTCATTATGAACATAAGCTTAACAACAGAAGGCCTTCTGGGGTCTGACACCCCCACATCTTACTCTGCCTTTTTGTCAGAAGTATAAGTTAGGTTCAGGCTCATTTTTCCAGACTTACCAACTTGGCCTGGTTTGCTAACATATGACAAAAGGCTATTTAGAAAGCCAACTAGTCATGCTGGGACCTGTTATTTTTAAAGGTTGTTATTAAGGGGACAGAATAGCTAATTCCCAGAGAACATGGCCTAGCGGATCCATGGGAAGGTTTAGAACATTAACAGAACAATCAATGCAAGGAGGACCATTGTGATGGTGGGGGAGGGCTGACTGTGTCACATGTCAGGAAACTACAGCCTAGAGGGAGGCACACAAAGACCCTCAGCTGCTCTGAATTTAAGTGGCAGCTTGAACTCACTCTGAAACCTACCCTGCAATTCCAAACTTTTTCTGCAAATGAAGCATGAAATGTTAAGTTCCCTCAAAAGCAAGGAGTGAAGACATCTGGAGATCAGAAACAGAGCAGAGCAGTCATTTTCCAAAGAAATGAAAATGAAAAGAGATGAAAGTTATGGGGAACCAGCCAGCAGCAGGAGCTATGTCACCGCTCCTCGGTGCATTGTGCTCACGGACTGGAGGGCCAAGCTGGCAGCCCAGTCCCACTGCAATTCCCACCATGGCATTTCATGCTAAGTTGATTTTTCATTAGTTCAGTATCACCCACTCTCACCCCAGTGTCCATCACCACATTCTTAGGGTCTGAGAGCAAACTGAGTTTGTTAAAGAAAAAATTAGCCTGTTGCACAGAGGGCCACAGAATTTTATCCCCAAGGCAGGCAGGTGCGAATTAGGATCACTCAGTAGGTCATACAGGCCACACTTCCTCCAAGAGTTAACTCTGCCTGTGTCTCAGAAATACAGTGAGGAGGCTGTGTTCTTGGCATCCATCTGGACAGGAGAAATGGGTCCTGTATTAGCTTCCAGTTAGTGCTGGAACAAATCACCACAAACATAGTGTTTTAAAACAGTGCAAGTTTATTCTACTACAGCTTCAGAGGTCAGAAGTCTGACACCCGGCTTCTGGCAACAAACCCAAATGAGCCCTGTGTCTGTCAATGTATTCAGATCATCTTCCATGTCCTTTCTTAGAATTTTAAAATGCTCTCATTGGTAGTCTTGTGTATTTTTGGTTGTTAATTCCTGTATAGTTTTCTTTCTGGAGAAATTAGGGGATCCAATTTCCAGGACACTAGTCAGTGTGGGATGGCTCTTGTGATATTTTCAGAAAATGAATTTTCTAAGATTCCCATGGGAGAATGAATGTTCTTTATTGGAGTGGAGTTAAATGGCTTGAGTTGTAAAGTCCCACGCCCCTGAAGACAGTCCTGCAAAAGGAGTAGCTGGGAGTTCGACAAAGCCAAAAGCAAGGTCAGTATCCAGACCTTCCCTTCCATGTTGCAGCCACACTCAGTCCTGCATCAGGTTAATGAAAGGCCATTAGTCCATTGTGTGTTGTCCTTATGGCCATGGCCCATGTGTGCAAATGTAGGGGAGGGAGTCCCCTGCAACAGGAGTCCCAAGAGTGCCAAGGGCCAAGAGCCAAGAGTGCAAACTTCCTTTTTTCAGAAAATTAAATATTCAAGTTTTGCACCCTTGTAGTGGCCATGCTTATTTTGGCCAACTACCTATTCAGGTGTGATTGACAAACAGGTAAGCACCTTTCCAGGTCTCTTAGATATTACTGGGCATGCATCTATTTACCAGTCCCTTCCCCCAGCAATCAGAGAGGAACAGCCATGGAGAGAGTTAAATTAGCAAAGCTGTATAAATCGCATGCCTATATTATCTAGTCTTCCCTTTTCTTTTTTCCTGTTAATTAATAACCAGGTTATTATAATGGTATCACTTTTACCACTTTGTTTTACTTTGTAAAATTTTTATATTTAGAATTAGCCAGCTTGACTCAGTTTAGATGATCCCAGTTTTGTTGCTGACATCCAAAGCATCATAGTCAGGAGACAGGCAAACATATGCCTCATCTCTCCATCAGGCCTGATGAGGGTGTTGACCTTGGACTGGTCACAGAATCCAATCCTCTCACTAATAGTTCTGTATTTTCAAAAAGATTATACTCTATATTTAATTGTGAATTTCATAAAAAACTGTGGAAATGTGTTTTCCTAATATTATATTAGCACCTACATAATGTCTTTGATTTTGCCTCTTGGCCTGCAAGACCTAAAATGTTTCCTATGTGGCCCCTTAGAGAAGTTTGTTGGGCCCTTGTCTGCACCATGGCCTCTCCCCTGACTGCTATTTGCTATAGTTATTTGTGCTGCATTGTCCCCAAATACACAGTTTTGTCAAATTAAACTCCTCAGAGACCCTTCAATAAAATAGGCATTAAATTATATAATTGTGGTATCAAGGAGATATTTTTCAGTTGTCCTCTTTCTGCTCTTCTTGAAGGACTTAAAAGCTGAATCGAGGAAATGAAGATGTCAAATAAACTTCTAGAGTAAATGTTAAACCAGGACACCCTGGGGTTATTTGGGGTTCCCAGTGCAACCACGAGGACTCCAGATGTCCCTTCCAAGCTTAGGGGACATGCCATGTGTCCCTAGTCAGAGGACAGAATTTAGTTGAAACTGTCTACTCCTGAAAGCAGGCCCATCAAGATACCAGGGGTTGTTCTTAAAAGTTAGCTTTTCTGAGATACTGTTCTGTTTTTTACCAGGCAGTTATGATGGCTCTGTTTGGTCACCAGAATACTATATGATTGCTGGCTGACCCCTTGTAAGGAAAGACAGAGGACCGGAAGCCCGCATGCTGGCCCAGAGAAAAGTCCTGGGTAGCAGCACTGACCACCATGACCCCACTGCCAGGGTTCCCAAAGCTGCCTTCAGTGTCCCAGGTTGCTGTTAATCCTGAATTATTTTGCAAACAATTTTCCTCAGACACCCAGGAGCATTCTCATCTCTGGACCCTTTGTACAAAATACTCGACCCCCAGATATCTGCATGTACCAATCCCCTCACAACCTTGTGGTCCCTGTGCGTCACCTGACAGAGGTCTCCTCTGAATCCCAAGCATTAAGTAGTGCCCTTTTCCCACCTTCCTTCACTGGCCTCTCATACTGATTTGTAAACAGCCTGCAACCCACTTGCTGGAAGATAAGTGCAATGATGTCAAAGAGCTGATTTTGGCTACTGTAATAACTAACACCTGAAACAGTGTCTGTCTCCACACACAGGCACTCCATGTGTGTGGACTTCATCATTGGGCTTCCCTAACCTGCACAGGATAGTCTTGTGACCTGCTTTGACCAGTGACATGGAGTGGAAGATCTCCATGTCATGAGTACCAGGATTTTTTAAAGTTCCTCAGGTGATTCAAAAGTGCAGTGAAAGTTGAAAAACATTAATGTAAGGGTGGAGTGAGTTGGTGTGACCACTTCTGTCTAAAGTAGAATCAAAGAGCTGGAGTTGGAGATCCAAGATTGGGGTGGACTGAATGGAAGCTACACTGACACTCTCCCGGGACCAATCTGGATTTACAACTAAAACATAGAAAAATGATCCTGAAAACCAACTGAAGACTAGCTAGAGAGCACCCTCATAACCAAGGAGGAAAAGTGGAGACCGCATAGAGATTGGTAGGAAGTGCGGATGCAAGAGGGCTGGCCGGGCTCCCACAGGCAGCAGCTGAAGGTCCAGAGGGATATCTCAGCTGTGGGGGTTCCCACTGAGGACCCTGGGGCCTAAACCCCAGGCTGGGCTTCCCAGTTCAGAGCATCAGAACTGAGAAAGGTGCCCACATAACATCTGTCTGTGAAAAACACCTGGCTTTCTGTCTGCCAGGGAGAGGTAGTTGGAACTACAGGCACCCTCTTAAAGAGCCAATGCACAAAGTTTCCTGTGCAGTCACTTACCTTGGGCTCTGGCGGAGGGGGAGTGGAGTGGACTGGAGCTGTGTGGAGTCTGGAGTTGTGGGCTCTGGAGAGTGAGATCAGGGGTCACCCGTCTGGATTCCTGTGCTGAGTCATTCCCTAGACTGTGGAGGACTTCTTTCTCCAGGGGCCAATTTTCAGCTTTTGCCTGAGGGGGAAAGCAATTGCCCCACTATTGCTGGAAAGCTTCTAACCCTGCCTATAGGAGTTTCTACAGCCTGAGGCTTGTTAAGAGACTGCTAACAACCAGCTGCCCCACCCTGTGGAGCTTCTACAGCCTGAGGCTCATTAAGAGAATCAGAGTACTCAGTCCGCAGGCAGAGGCAGAACTCAGGGTGCTTTGAGTCTTTACCGGATCTGCTGCGAGACCCAAGCCTTAGAAAAGCAGACTTTGGTGTGCATCTTGGTCCTGTCCAAATGCACCCAGCCCCAGCAAAGGGGACCTCAAACCTTGGGTTGTTGATAGCTCCAAACAGGGTACTCAGGGCCAGTCACAAACAGTGTCTGACATTGGCCTGTACCATAGACCCTCCAAAAAGACTGAGAGTCCTAGCAGATCTACCTAATACCTAGAGACAAACCCAAAAAAGTAGCCAAAATGGGGAGACAAAAAAACAAACCCCAAATGAAAGAACAAGAGAAGTCTCCAGAAGAAGAGCTAAATGAAATGGAGATAAGCAATCTCTCAGATGTAGAGTTCAGAATACTGATTGTAAGGATGCTCAACAGCATGAAGAAAGATATGGAAACTGAAAAATGACCAGTCAGAAATGAAGAATGATATAGCAGAAATAAAGGATACATTGGAAGGAATAAACAGCAGCTTAGACGAAGCTGAGGATTGGATCAGTGAATTAGAAGGCAGGGTAGAAAAAATCACTCAATCAGAGATCCAAAACCAAAAAACAATTAAAAAGCAGGAGGACAGTCTAAGGGAGCTGTGGGATAGCATGAAACATAACAATATTCATATTATAGGAGTGCCAGAGGAGGTCGAAAGTAAGCAGGGGTTAAAGAATCTGTTTGAAGAAATAATGGCAGAAAACTTCCCCAACCTGGTCAAGGAAAAGGTCACACAAGTTTAGGAGGCACAGAGAGTCCCAAGCAAGAAGAATCCAAAGAGGCCCATGCCCAGACACATCATAATTAAAATGCCAACAATTCAAGACAAAGAGAGAATCTTAAAGGAAGCTAGAGCAAAGCAATCTGTTACCGACAAAGGAGGCCCTATAAGGCTGTTAGCTGACTTCTCATCAGAAACTCTACAGGCCAGAAGGGAATAGCATGAAGTATTCAAGGTAATTCAAAACAAGGATCTGAAACCAAGACTACTCTATCCAGCAAGATTACCAATCAAGATAGATGGTGAAATAAAGAGCTTTCCAGACAAAAAAAGGCCAATGGAGTTTATCACTACAAAAGCAGCATTACAGGAAATGTTAAAGGGACTGCTATAATTAGAAGTACAAATAAAAGAATGAGAAACATAGGCATAAAGAAATAAAATGGCAGTAGATAAGTATCTTTCAATAATAACCTTAAATGTAAATGGATTAAATGCTCTAATAAAAAGGTGTAGGGTGGCTGAATGTATAAGAAAACATGACCCAAATATATATTGTCTACAAGAGACCCACCTCAGAACAAAAGACTCATGCAGGATGAAAGTGAAGGGATGGAAAAAAATTTTCCATGCAAATGGAAATGAAAAAAAAGCTGGGGTAGCAATATTCACATTGGACAAAATGGACTTCACAATGAAGACCATAATGAGAAACAAGAAAAGTCATTACATAATACTAAAGGGATCAATCCAACAAGAGGATATAACTCTGATAAACATATATGCACCCAGTATAGGAGCACTTAAATTTACAAAAAAAACTTCTAGTGTACTTTAAGGGAGAGATCGACAGCAATAAACTCACACTAGGGGACTTTAACACCCTACTGACTCCACTGAATAGATCTTCCAGACAAAAAATCAACAAGGAAACAGTGACCCTAAATGACACACTAGATCAGATGGATTTAATTGACATTTACAGAATATTCTACCCCAAAGCTACAGAATATACATTCTTCTCAAGTGCACACAGGACATTCTCAAAGATAGACAACATGTTAGGACACAAAAGAAGTCTTTACAAGTTCAAGAAGACTGAAATCCTATCAAGCATCTTCTTGGACCACAGTGGCATGAAATTAGAAATCAACTACAATAAAAGCACTAAACAAATTCAAACATATGGAGCCTAAAAAACATGTTTTTAAACAATGAATGAGTTACCAAAGAGATCAAGAAAGAAATAAAAAACTTCCTGGAAAAAAATAAAAATGAACACACAACAACTCCAAATCTATGGGACACAATGAAAGCAGTCCTGAGAGGGAAGTTCATAGCACTGCAAGCCTACCTCAAAAAAAAACAAGAAAAACTTCTAATAGACTTTCTAACCCTACAACTTAAAAACTAAGAATGAGAACAACAAGAAAAGTCCAGAGTAAGTAGAAGGAAAGAAATAATAAAGATCAGAGCAGAAATAAATGACATAGAGACTAAAAAAACAATACAAAAGATCAATGAAACCAAGAACTGGTTCTTTGAAAAGATAAACAAGATTGATGAACCTTTAGCCAGACTCATCAAGAAACAAAGAGAGAAGGCCCAAATAAACAATGAAAAAAATTAAATTGTAAGAAAATACTATGAACAACTATATGCACCAAACTGGACAACCTGGATGAAATGCATAAATTTCAAGAAAAATACAACCTTCCAAAACTCAACCAGGAAGAGTCAGAAAGCTTAAGTAGGCTGATAACTGCTGATGAAGTTGAAGCAGTAATCAAAGGGCTCCCAGCACACAAAAGCCCTGGCCCAGATGGCTTCACTGGGGAGTTTTACCAAACATTCAAAGAAGAATTAACACCTATCCTCTTCAAATAATTTCAAAAAATCCAAGAGAAAGAAACACTTCCAAACTCTTTTTACGAGGCCAGCATTATCCTAATTCCAAAACCAGAAAAAGACACTATAAAGAAAGAATTACAGGGCAATATCCCTGATGAACATGGATGCTAAAAATCCTCAACAAAATATTAGCAAATCAGATCCAGCAATATATTAAAAAGATCATACACCATGACCAAGTGGGATTTATTCCAGGGATGCAAAGCTGGTATAATATTATTAAATCAATAAATGTGATACATCACATAAACAAATTGAAAGACAAAAATCATATGATCAGATCAATAGATGCAGAAAAAGCATTTGATAAAATCCAACATCCACTTCTAATAAAAAAAACCTCAGCAAAGTGGGAATAGAGGGATCATACCTGAACATAATAAAGGCCATATATGACAAACCTACAGTTAACATCATACACAATGGGCAAAAACTAAAATCATTTCCCCTAAGAACAGGAGCAAGACAGGAGTGTCCACTTTCACCACTCTTTTTCAAAATATTACTGGAAGTCCTAGCCACAACCATCAGACAAGAAGAAAACATAAAAGGCATCCAGATTGGAAAGGAAACAAAACTGTCATTATTTGCAGATGACATGATAATGTACATAGAAAATCCTAAAGACTCCACCAAAAAACTACTAGATTTGATAAATGAATTCAGCAAGGTAGCAGGATACAAAATTAACACCGAGAAATCGATGGCATTTTTATACACAAATAATGAACTCTTAGAAAGAGAAACTAAAAAAACAAACCCATTTAACATTACAACTAAAAAAATAAGATACCTAGGAATAAACTTAACAAAAGATGTAAAAGACCTTTACTTGGAAAACTACAGGACACTGAAAAAAGAAATAGAGGAAGATATAAACAAATGAAAAAATATACCATGTTCATGGACTGGAAAAATTAACATCATTAAAATGTCCATACTACCCAAAGCAATCTATAAATTCAATGAAATCCCTATTAAAATACCAACAGCATATTTCACAGATCTAGAACAAATACTTCAAAAATTTATATAGAACCAAAAAAAAAAAAAAAAAAAACACCCTGAATAGCCAAGGCAATCTTGAGAAAGAAGAATAAAGTTGGAGGGATCACAATACCAGATATTAAGTTATACTACAAAGACACTATAATCAAAACAGCCTGGTAGTGGCACAAGGACAGACATATAAATCAGTCGGATAGAACAGAGAACTCAGAAATTGCCATTATGGTTGATTAATATTTGACAAAGGAGGCAAGAACATACAATGGAGTAAAGACAGTCTCTTCAATAAATGGTGTTGGGAAAATTGGACAGGTACATGCAAAAAAACCCCACAAAACTAGACCACCAACTTACACCATACACAAAAGTAAATTCAAAATGGATAAAAGACTTAAATGTAAAACATGAAACCATAAAAATCCTAGAGGAAAACATAGGCAGCAAAATCTCAGACATCTCTTATAGCAATATGTTTGCTGATACATCTCCTAGGGCTAGAGAAACTAAGGAGAAAATAAACAAATGGGACCGCATCAAAATAAAAAGCTTCTGCACAGCAAAAGAAACCATCAACAAAACGAAAAGGGAGCCCACTGTATGGGAGAACATATTTGCCAATGACACATCTGATAAAGGGTTAATATCCAAAAAATATAAGGAACTCATACAACTTAACAAAAGGAAGACAAACAATCCAATTAAAAAATGGGCAAAAGACCTAAATAAACACTTTTCCAAAGAGGACATACAGATGGCTAAGAGACATATGAAAAAATGCTCAACATTGCTAATCATCAGAGAGATGCAAATTAAAACCACAATGAGGTATCACTTCATACCTGTCAGAATGGCTACCATCAACAAATCAACAAACTACAAGTGCTTGTGAGGGTGTGGAGAAAAGGGCATCCTAGTACACTGCTGGTGGGAATGCAGACTGGTGCAGCCACTACGGAAAGCAGTCTGGAGTTTCCTCAAAAGATTAAAAATTGACCTGCCATTTGACCAAGTGATCCCACTGCTAGGAATATATCCTAAGAAACCTGAAACACCAATCACAAAGAACTTATGCATCCCTATGTTCATAGCAGCGCAATTTACAATAGATAAGATCTGGAAACAGCTCAAGTGCCCATCAGTAGATGAGTGCATAAAAAAGCTGTGGGACATTTACACCATGGAATACTATGCAGCTGTTAAAAAGAAAGATCTTTTATCCTTTGGGACAGCATGGAGGGAACTAGAAAGTATTATGCTAAGTGAAATAAGCCAGGCAGAGAAAGACAAGTACCACATGATCGCACTTATATGTGGGCTATAATAAACAAAATAAACTGAAGAACAAAATGGACCCAGAGACATAGAAGCATGGAACAGGCTGAGGGATCTCAGAGGGAAGATGGGGAGGGGTAGTGAGTGAGGAGAGATTAATCAAAGAACTTATATGTTTATAAGCATAACTCATGGACACAGACATTGGTATGGAGAAAGCCCAGGGGTGGGATGGATGTGGGGTGGAGGGGATCAATGGGGATAAAAAGGGGACATCTGTAATATTTTCAATAATAAAGATAAAGAAACTTAAAAAAAAAAAAAAAAAAAAGCTGGAGCCACAGAGAGGGTGTGGGAGATCTACCCCGAACAATACTCTGTGAATGGGGGGCGGGGTGAGTGTGGTTATGATCACAAATTGGCCTGGGTACTCAGAGGAGCTCTAGAAGATAGATTAGGCCACCTCACACGGACCTGTCAAGTGACCCTGGCCAAGGGTTGTTGCCCTGCAGTTGAGTGGGCACCTGGAGGTGGGCATTTCAGGGAGCCTGAAACCCTGCTGGGGGGACATCCACGGGAGGCCTGACCCCTCCTGGTGACTGAATGCCCAAATCACAACCAGCTCCTCCTGGGCTTCAAGAGAAAGAGCCATGCTTTCCGAGGCCTAGACTGAGTTGGGCAGTAGGAGGCTAAGGGACACTTTGGAAGTCCTCTTTCAGAAAGTCTGGGGCTCACCCTGGTTTTCCCAGATTCTCTGCAGCCCGAGAAGTCAGGTCGGCGCGGAGCATGAAGGAAAAGGAAGCTGAAGGAGGCTGTAGGAAAAGGGGAAGCATGAGGCTACAGCTGCCTCCCTAAGGGGATGCTTTTAGAAACTGGGTTTGTCCTGACATCCGCTGAGGCCCTGTGCGACAGAACCTGAAGCCAGTGGGTGATTTGTTAGAGGCAGCACCCCAAGCGTGTCTGGGAACCATGAGTCTTTGCTTATCAGAACCCAGGGACCATATAGGTATGTTAAGAATCTGGACCTCACAGACAGGGGCTGGTGGTCAAACAGGATTCAGCAGAATGTGAGTGGGTTCTTTTGGAGTCTTTACTCACACCCAGGGGGCTCCAGTGCCTTTAGGAACTTAGAAAGCAGCACCTCCCACAATAGCCCAGGGCCTCACCCAACCTCCTCTCTGAGGCCTGTGTGTCAGCGCAGGGCCAGGAACTCATATGAGTTCTGTCTTCCAGAGATAGCCATTTCCATGATAAATATCAGAAATGAAGAATCATGTTCATAAAAGTCAGAGGTTCCATGTGCAAATGCTAACTGCAAAGTTATTTCCTATTGTTAATAATAGTTTTTTTGAGGTATAATTGACAATCAGCTGCACATATTTAAAGCATAAAATGTGAGCCCTGGCTGGGTGCTCAGTTGGTTGGAGCATCGTTGCATACACCAAATCATGGTTGGTGTGATTTCTGCATGGGGCCCATACCTTGATTGTGGGTTCCATCCCAGGTTGAGGAGTATATGGACAGGAACAGCAATGTTCCTCTCACTCTATCTCCCTTCTTCTGTCTTACATGGAGACACCATGAAACCATCACAAAGTCAGAAGGGAGAGTTTACCCACCCTCCTCTGGAGTTTCCTTTGGGCCTTTGTGACCCCTCCCTCCCACTGAGCCACCCAAAGCCCCAGGCAACCACTGATCCACTGTCTGTGTCTAGAGTTTGCATTTTCAGGAGGTTTATATCAATGCAGCCATCAGTATGCACTTTGTTTACTGTTGTGGTTCTGCCTATTTTCACTCAGCATAATTGCTCTGAGATGCATTCCTGTTGTGTTTATCAACAGTCTGTTCCTTTTCATTGTTGCATCACGTTCCCTTTTATGGACATACCACCAATTATTACCCATTTCTGTTGATGGACATTTTCCTTTGTCCTAGTTCTTGACTATTAAATAAATAAAGTTCCTATGAACATTCATGTGCAAGTCCCTGTATGGATACATGTTTACATTTCTCTTGGGTGGTACCTGGAGTGGAAGGGCTGGGTCAAATAGTGGGGCTATGTTTAATTTTTTTAAAAAGATAAACATTTCTAGAGTGACTGTACCATTTTACATTTCCATCAAAATGTATGAGAGTTCCAGTTTCCCCATTTCCTCATCAAAGCTTGGGAGTTTAAGTAGGAAAAATTACAATCTGTTATATACAAAGCCCAAACCTTCCCAACAGTTTCCTAAAATCCAAGTACAACACATTAACTGCCCAAATGGAAAACAGTAAGCTGTAATGTTTGGACATAAAAAGCTTCAAACCTTGCCTGCTTGTCACCAAAAACTGACATGGTTGCTTTGTGGTCAATAAGCCTGTGATGATTTCCTTAGAACATCAGAGACATGCATTACGTTCGCAGATGGTTCTGAAGTACTTGTATTTGGGATAGAGCTCGAGTTTTCTATACAGGTTGTTAAAAATGGTGCATTGCATTTTTAAAATGTAAACATAAGTTTTTCCCAAACAACTGCCAAAACCCTTATGTTGAGAGATACAAATATTTCACCAATATTTGTGCCATATGCCAACATTTCTGGTTTTCTCCTGGGGCACACAGTGGGAGTGCCCAGAAGCAGATAGTTTCAATGTGGTGCTCAGATGTGGGTGCAGGGTTAAAGGGGAAGAGGGATGGCATAGGGATGCGGGGGCAGCTGCAGTGCCTGCCTCTCCCCTCAGCATCCTAGCCCAGTTCATCTTGCAAACCTGGTTGCTCACAGGCGGCCATCTAGGAGAGAATCCACTAGAAAAAATGAAGTGCACAGCCTTTGCCCCATGTGTCAAGCTCAGTTCCTCTATATCAGGGCCAGGAGCGCCTGCAGCCTGCCCATGGTACCTAAAGTTAAGTAGACCTCAAGATACCAGTGATTGGATATCAGCTGAGCCTGAGTAAGGAATGATCACACAAGGATCCACTGGGATGACAGTGGAAAGCAGGCCACAGATAGAATGCCACAATTCCTCAGTTCACTGCCTTCTACCTCCTCCCATGACACTGGCCTCTTTCTGTTTGGGGGTGTGCAGAAGGGGACCATTAGGACAAGACAGAAGTGAGCCATAGCTTTGAACAAGCGCCAGCTGGGGATTCAGGAGCCTAAATCACAACATTCCTCTCACCAGATATCCCCTTTCCACATGCTCTCCACACCTCCACACCTGCCTAATATTTAAGACCTACCCCAAGACTCCTTACCAGGAATAATTCTCTGATCCCACCAGCTTAATTGTGGCAGACATTAGGCTGAGGGTTCTACACACACCATCCCATTGAATCTATAGCAATCTACGATTATTCCCATGAAGAGGACACTAAGCTCCAAGAGGTTAAATTTGTCCTCATGACTTCAGAATGACAGAGATAGGAATGAAGCCCAGGTCTACATGACTCCAAAGCCTGTATTCTTAAGCACTTTCTATGTCACGTCACCCTCCCAGCATCACCCCCTTTTCTGACCCACAAGGGTCTGGACTTGGTCCCACTCTGTTGGGTTACTTCACAGATTTGGAGAATGAAGTTTTTATTGAGAAGATAAAGCATTTCCCCAGCTTCATTGAAAGTTGCTTGAAGACAGGGGTGACATCTACTGCTTCTCTATTTCTCTTAGGGGTCTGTGGTATAGAGCAAGTTATATGTAATGATTAAACATCCGTTCATTCACTGTGGTTGAATTTGGACTAAAGGAAAAGGAATTAAAATATGCCCAATACCAGACACCATTCTTTCAAGACATCATTGAATCCAACCCTATTCTAGTCTCCTCTATCTGAACTCTCTGTGAGAGGTCCTGTCATCTTTGGTAGAGACAGTTTCTTTGTTTCTTATGCAAGTTAACCTGGAGTAACTCACCTTTTCCACCCATAGTGTGAGTGTTTTAACATGGATTGTCCACACATTCTATATGTAAGTTCTACTCCATTCTTGCCACACATAATTAGTTTTCTGATCTCACAATTAACTCTGGTTCCCAATGGCATCCGCTATTTTTCATTTTGAGTGTGTGTTTTGAGTAATTCCAGGCCACTCAGTGTTTCTAAAAGAGATGAGATTGACAGGAACAATCTTCGTCCTACTTCAGTGAACACAGACTGTTTGTGAGTGTGTAGTGAAAAGGTGGACAAAAAACTGGACACAGAATAAATATAAGGACAAAGAAGCTGGAAGTGGAGCCACCATCAAGGGAAGACTCACTCCAAGTGCCTGTAGCTGAGAGGACCGTCTTTCCCAATATGAAGATGCTGCTGCTGTGCCTGGGGCTGACTTTGGCCTGTGCCCATTCTAGAGGATACTCTGATGTTGAGACAAGCAACTTTGATATGTCAAAGGTAGAACTGGGACTTCATTCAAAGATAGAACATAGAGACTTCTGACTTTGAGGGTGGTTTGGAGGATTCTGAACATGTGAGCCTACTGGAGGGCAAGAGGTTTTTTACTTGTTAAGTAAAGGAGGTGGTTTCTGACCTTGGACTAAGAGTAGTTGTAGCATGTGGAAAGATGACAGCAATTGGGGACCTTCAATCTCATTGGAGGATAGTGGAAAGAGCCTTACTTGTGGAGTCAATTGACCTGAGATCTAATTCCATCTTCAGATCACAATTACCAGTCCTGGCCCATGGGACAAGCATGTGTGTGGTATCTCCTCTCCTCTTTTCTTACACAGTCATTTTACTAATTTATTGCAGATTTCAGGGGAGTGGTATTCCATTCTCTTGGCCTCAGACATGAAAGAAAAGATAGAAGAAAATGGTAGCATGAGAATTTTTGTGAATTCCATCCAAGTCTTGAAAAACTGTTCTTTGTCACTTAAATTTCATATAAGGTAAGTATTACTTTTTTTACTTGAGAAGAAAACCCCAGAAGGCTGAGAGTGATTTTGAGCTCTATAAACACACACATACACACACACAACATAAACACACAAGCACACACACAGTATGTGGGACTATAGTTAAAATCAGTGTCACTTCTCAGGCATTGATCCACGACATGATGAACCAGAAGCATTTCTAGATACAGAGATAAGAGTTGGTGACAGGAATAAATTTAACTGGGAGCTGAGGTCAGTGGCAGAGAGTTTCAGAATCACAAGCCGTGGGGCAATACAGCATAGGCTAAGAGCAGGGATGGGAGGTCAACAGCCTAGCCCTCTCTCACTAGTTGCACGGCCTAGAAATGTTCTCCTTCCACCCCAGCTTCCCCTGGGGGGAAAGCAGATGATACTCACTCTCTCTCCTGGTGCTTCTTCCTGAGGACCGAGTGAGGCCATGTTTATAGGGCCCTTATCTGAGAGCTGGCACAGCTGAGCCCTCAGCTAATTCTACAGGGAAGTGGCTGCAGTCAGAGGATAGTGGGAAGTGGCAGTAGAGTAATAGTGACATCAGTGGGTGACTCATTCATAAGTAGCAAAAGAAGTGAAATCAGGTCAATAAAAGCTGTTTCAAATGTGTACCAAAAATGTTCAACACTTAACTAGAATCAGGTACGCATGTTAGGAGGAGAGAGAGGGAGTCAACCCATCAATATCTCTTGAGCATCAGCTCATTCTGTTTTACAGGGTCCATGGAGGTTGTACTAAAATTTCTTTCCTCTGTGACAAAAAAGAAGAGGATGTATATAGTTTTGACTGTAAGTATAAGTAAAAAATATTTGTAAATTCTACTTCTAACTTCAAGAAATTTACCAAATTTCAGTACCCTTAGGGTCCTGATCAGTTCCCTATTGATGCTTATTTAGGTGATGTAAATGAGGTCATCTAATAGCCAATATCCTCCATTTAGGAGAACCCTGTGTGCAAAAGCCAACACATGGCACATAATATGATCAGAATAAGAGGGTGACTTGGTCATATGACCCACCTGCAACAAAGGAAAATGGACACACACAAAAAATAAAAATTTGTCATATCTTTTGATTCCTTGCTCACTCTGATGATATTTGGTGGCCACTACCACAGCACACTGCTTGAATAGATTGTTGGGTATATAATGGCAGTAAGGTTCTTGAAAGGACAGAGACACATAGTTGGCAGAGATGGCTGAGGCAGGTAGGTGAGTCTCAGGGAGGATAATAGAAGGTAGGTTGCAACATGGCTAAATATTCTGTACATTGAGTAGCATTCAATGTACCACTGCTTGTCAAATCTACCCTTAAAGGTCACCTGATGAGGCCTAGGGAGATACAAATGGAAGACATCAGGTATCACCCTTCATCAATCCAGGACATGCTCTTGAATTTGGTCTGTGAAAGATTATACATAAAGTGTTTCACTTATTTCTCATGGACTTAAGAGGTTCTGAGCTGTATTTTGGTTCTTTTACAGATGATGGATACAATAAATTTCACATAATTGAAGCAGTCTACAATCAATATCTCATTTTTTATATCTTGAATCGGGACACTGAAAAAGAAACCCAAGTGATAACACTCTATGGTAGAGTATTTCATGTGGACACTCACCTTGGAGTGGGCTGGAGACAAAATGTTTCCCCCAGTCTTACCCTGGGATGTCATTCCTCCTCTGAAGAGAGGCACTCACTTGGGTAATCCCTCAGGCTCAGTGATGGGAAGATGATGATATTTCTCATCATGCCAGAAGATAAACTAAGATGTCAAATTTAGGACAGATTATAGGCTATCCCTACCTTCTGCCCAAGCACCAGTCACTGCCATGCATTTCCCATCCATCTGCGCCCATGCCCGTGTCCCCAAGAGCCTCAAAGACCAAGACACAGAATTACAGCAGTTATGGTCATTTTTCCTACAGCCCGAAAACCAGATGTGAGTCAAAACCTCAAGGAAAGGTTTGAGGAACTTTGTCAAATAAATGGAATTCCTGAGGCAAACATACTGGACTTGACAAAAGTTGGTAAGTTTAGCTATCTCTGGTATTCTCTTCGTAAATTCCCATGTTACTGAATGGAGATCTAAGAAAAGGTAACACCTCCAATCAGTCCCCTTTGTCTTAACTCGGATAATCCCTTGGTTACTGGCTGGGGAAAAAAATGGGTTGGTGTTTGACTGTGCTCTGTTCTTCCTCTGCAGATCGCTGTCTCCAGGCCCGAGGGAGGCAATGTGGCCAAGGCTCCCAGGTTGGTGATGTTGGCTGGAGAGGGGGTGGCCCAGGGATCGCTGCCTTCCAACACCATTAGAAGTTATGTCCAAAAATAATTTAAAAATATTTTGGTAGGAAGCTTGAGGGAGTAACTTGATATTTGGAGTTGGGGGTCCTGGGTTCAGGACCCACTCCTTCCATGAGCTTTAGAGCCATTGGCCTAAGCAATGACAAGGAGGCCAATGATGTGGACATTACAGAGTTGCTGTGTGGATACCCTACTGCTGAAAAGGCCTCAGTAACTGATAATGTCTTAAAAATCACCAAGACATAAAATTGGAAATAGGAAAGAGTACTAGGGTGTGAGTATGAAACTGAAATACATTTCAGTGTTTTGTCCATCTTTCAAGGCCAAAATGTGTGGTCTCACCCTCCAGTGTTTGGTAATAATGTCTTCCTTTGATCTCTGCACATCCTTAACTTCTGATCTGGAAAGAGAGCTGTCTGACCTTCCAGTTGTCTCCCACCTGGAAAACAGGCTCTGAATTCCCTCATCTGTGTCCTACCTCAGCGTTATGGTGGGGCTTCATTCAGAAAAGGTACGGGAAAGACTTAGCAGCTCTGGCTTACATAAAGTCAGCATTTAATAAAAGGTAACTATGGTTTTAGCCATTCTTCCTCAATTTATCAGAGATTCCTCAAAACATTTAATACTGAAAATGGCAGAAAGCAGCCTAGGGTCCTCAATGATTCCTCTCTATCATAGACTCAGTAGGGAAGCTTAAGCAATAGAAAAAACACACCAGCCATTGACTCAATGCCCCCCTTCTCCCTCTTCTGGCAAGTAACAGGTTACAGTGCAGGTTGATATCTATTTCTTTACCATTTGTCTCTATAATAAAATTCTCTTTATCTTCAATTCATTGCAGGAAAAGCTTAATGAGTTTCTGTTCTCTCTCATCTGCTTATTTAGTGCTGAGTGAATGCTTCCTCACCTGGGCTCCAGGGTCTTCATTCCATGGACCCTATGTCATCCTGTGATCTGCTCTGTGACCTGATTTCCATCACTGTCCTCCATGAAGGCATTATCTTTGAATGTTCAGGATCTTCTTTAATTGTCTAGATAGATTCATCAACACCCGAGAATCAAAGTTTTCCTCCAACTTTCCGATTCTCTTCACCACACCCAGAACTCCACCATGAATAAGACCTCCTGAACCTGCTCAATAAATGATTAGTTTTGCAACCATGTGATCGTCTTGTGTATGTGAGAAACAGGTGGATGACAGCAAGCGAATGAGTGGATTCCTTGGCCCTGTGCCCATAATGGTCTTCTAGCTTCTCCAACACTCCCCTGAGATTCAGGACTCTCCCTCCCCTGCAGTCATTCTCTGGCCCTGTGATGCTGCTTGCCCTTTTATTAGCCTATTTCTTAGCGATCTGATAAAGAATACTATGAGACTTGCCCCACAATTTGCCCCCTCCCTGAATTCTGTTTCTCAAGGGGTACTGAGAGACAGATACTGTTGAGGCTGATACAACCTCCCCATGCTTCAGGACATGCCTCCACATCCCAGCTTCCCTACATCATCCACTTTGTGACATAGTCAGAGTCCTTTCATGCTCTCTGGAAACCTCCTTCAACCAGCACTGTTATCTACTGTGACCATGTAAAGTGAGGGGCCAGGAAATGTGAGCAATAGTGACCTTTAGCTATCTGTATTTGGTATAGTCAGGAGGCATCAAGGGGGCTAAACCTCTTTTTTTGGACCTTCTGGGCTTTGGAGATAGGAAATTAAAATTTTTCCTCTGCTTATAACCCTATCCTCACATCAGATGATAAAGACCGGGTCAAAGTTGCATGTGATGCTGGAACAGAGCAACATGGGGTGGGGTCTTCATCTACAAAGAATGTCTCTGTCATTATGAACATAAGCTTAACAACAGAAGGCCTCCTGGGGTCAGACACCCCCATATCTTACTCTCCATTCTTGTCAGAAGTATAAGTTAGGTTCATGCTTATTTCACCAGACTTATGCACTTGGCATGGTTTGCTGACACATGGCAAAAGGCTATGAAGAGAGCCAGTCACCCTGGGACCTGTAATTTTTAATGGTTGTCACTTAGGATAGAATAGCTAATGCCTAGAGAGGACGGCCTAGCAGATTCTTGGGAAGGTTTAGAACATCAACAACCAGAACGATCAATGCAAGTAGATCACTGTGATGGTGGGAGAGGGCTGGTTGTCACATGTCAGGAAACTACAGCCTAGAGGGAGGCACACAAAGACAGTCAGCTGCTCCCGGGTCAACATGGCAGCTTGAACTCACTCTGAAACCTACCCTGCAATTCCAAACTTTTTTTGCAAATGAAGCATGAAATGTTAAGTTCCCTCAAAAGCAAGGAGTGAAGACGTCTGGAGATCAGAAACAGAGCAGAGCAGTCATTTTCCAAAGAAATGAAAATGAAAAGAGATGAAAGTTATGGGGAATCAGCCAGCAGCAGGAGCTATGTCACTGCTCCTCAGTGCATTGTGCTCAAGGGCTGGAGGGCCAAGTTGGCAGCCCAGTCCCACTGCAATTCCCACCATGGCATTTCATGCTAAGTTGATTTTTCATTAGTTCAGTATCACCCACTCTCACCCCAGTGTCCATCACACATTCTTAGGGTCTGAGAGCAAACTGAGCTTGTTAAAGAGAAATTAGCCTGTTGCACAGAGGGCCACAGAATCATATCCCCAAGGCAGGCAGGTGCGAATTAGGATCACTCAGTAGGTCATAGAGGCCACACTTCCTCCAAGAGTTAACTCTGCCTGTGTCTCAGAAATACAGTGAGGAGGCTGTGTTCTTGGCAGCCATCTGGACAGGAGAAATGGGTCCTGTATTAGCTTCCAGTTAGTGCTGGAACAAATCACCACAAATATACTGTGTTAAAACAGTATAAGTTTATTGTACTACAGCTTTGGAGGACACAAGTCTGATACGTGCCTCCCAGGCCCATCCTATGAGCCCTGTTCCTGTCACTATATTCAGATCATCTTCTATGTTCTTTTTTAGAGTTTTAAAATTCTTTCCTCCATAGTCCTGTGTATTGTTGGTTGTTAATTCCTATATACTTTTGTTATGGGGGAAACTAGGGGGCGCAAGAGAGTGAATTTGTTTTGTTCAGAAGTTTAAACATTCAGGTTTCACAACTTTGCCATGGCCAAGGCTACTCTGGACAACTAACTATTCCCAGGAGTGATGGACAGACAAGTAAGCACGTTTCCAGGTCATTCAGATCTTATTGGGCATGCATCCGTGTGTTTTTTGTTGTTTATTTTATTTTATTTATTTATTTATTTATTTATTTATTTATTTATTTATTTATTTATTTTTAAATATATCTTTATTGATTTCAGAGAGAGGAGAGGAGAGGGAGAGAGAGAGATAGAAACATCAATGATGAGAGAGTCATTGATCGGCCGCAGTCCGCAAACCGGGCATGTGCCCTGACTGGGAATCGAACCCCTATCGCCTGGATCCTAGGTCGACGCCCAACCACTGAGCCACGCCCGGCCAGGCAGGCATGCATCCGTTGTCCAGTCCCTTCCCCCAGCAATAAGAGAACAGATTTGGAGAGTGTTAAATTAGCAAAGCTGTATAAATGGCATGCTTTCATTATCTAGTCTTCCCCTTTACTCCTTGCGTGCTAAATAACAACCAGACTATTACAACTGTATCACTTTCGTCACTTTGTTTGATTGCGTAAAATTTTTAAGTTCAGAATTATCCAGGTGGATAGTTTAGATGATCTTTTTTTTTTTTTTTTTTTTAAATATATCTTTATTGATTTAAGAGAGAGGAAAGGAGAGGGAGAGAGAGAGATAGAAACAACAATGATGAGAGAGTCATTGATCAAGCCGGCAACCGGGCATGTGCCCTGACCAGGAATCGAACCCCGATCGCCTGGATCCTAGGTCGACGCTCAACCGCTGAGCCACGCCCGGCCGGGCTAGATGATCTTAATTTAGTTGCCAACATCCAAAGCATCATAGTCGGGAGACAGGTGAACATATGCCTCTTCTCTCCATCAGGCCTGATGAGGGTGTTGACCTTGGACACGTCACTGCCATAGAGCTTCTTCACAGCCTGTTTGATCCGGGGCTTGTGGTCAAGCGTGTTGCTCCTGGGGGTGCTCTTCCGAGGATATTGATGCTGCCTTCATAGTGGAGCCGCAGTGTCTTTGCCCACCGAAGGTAGATGACAGGCAGATCTTCCCTGTTTTGTGGCTGTGGCCGCCTGTGAGCACTGCTTTCTTTGCCTCAAAGCCTTGGCTTGGGCTTTGGCTTGGCCTGTGGGAGGGGCAGGGGCTTCCTTCTTCTCTTTGGGTCTTTGTGAAAGGCTGTTTGTTTGATTTTTTTTAACCATCAGTTATTATCATGAGTTTTTACTGGTATAGGGAAATGCTATTGATTTTTGTAAGTTGAGATTTGTAGCAACACTGATGAAATTTTTTATAGTTATAATGAAATTATTTCCAATACTTGTGGATTCTGTTGGTTTTATAAGCTATAGTCCTATTATTGCAATAATGTCAACATGTCTCTTCCAATGCTTATACTTTTCTTTCTCTTTTTCTCCTGTTCTTGTAACTTTAGTCAGAACTTCCTAGGGAACTTAAACTCTGAAGCCATGTTTTCTATATCAGAAGTTGGTATTTAACTGTGGCTCACAGGCCAAGTCCCACACACTGCCTGTTTTTGTATTGCCCACCAGCCAAGACATTTACAATCAATGCGATATTAGGAACACTATTTACAAGCCCAATGAAGCAGGTTTCCAAAGATTTTATTTCTAAACAGAATCCAATTCTTTCACTAATAGTTCTGTATTTTCAAAAAAACTTACACTCAATGTTTAATTGTGAGTTTCATCAAAACATGTAGAAATGTCTTACCCCATTAATATATTAGCACCTATGTAATATTTTTGATTTTGCCTCTTGGCCTGCAGGACCTAAAATGTTTCCTATCTGGCCCTTTAGAGAAAAGTGTGCTGATCTTTCTCTGTACCATGGCCTCTCCCCTGACTGCTATTTGCTGTAGTTATCTGTGTTGCATTGTCCCCAAATACACAGTTTTGTGAAACTGAACTCCTCAGAGACCCTTCAATAAAATTGGCATTAAATTATCTAATCATGTGATCAGGGAGATATTTTTCAGTTGTCCTCTTACTTCTCCCCTCAGTGACTCAAAGCTGAATGGAGGAAATACATATAAATGTCAAATAAACTTCCATAGTAAATGTCACACCAGGACACCCTGAGGTTATTTGGGGTTCCAGTTGCAACCCTGAAGACTCCAGATCTCTCTTCCTGGCTTCGGGGACTTTGCCATCTGAGTCTCTGGTCCCAGGACAGATTTTAATTGACACTGTCTGCTCCTGGAGGCAGGCCCATCAAGATACCAGGGGTTGTTCTGAAAACTTAACTTTTCTGAAGCACTGTTTTACTGCCTACATAAAATGTTTGATGGCTCTGTTTGGCTACCAGAATATGAGACAATTGGTGACTGACCCTTCGGTAAGGAAAGACAGAGGACTGGAGAGCCCACCTGCTTAAGAGAGGCTGGCCCAGAGAGAAGCCCTGGGCAGCAGCACTGACCGCCAGGACCCCGCTGCCGGGCTTCCCACAGCCACCTTCAGCCGTCCTTGGTTCCTGTTAATCCTGAGTCATTTTGCACACAATGTTCCTCACACACCCAGGAGCACTGCTCTCTCTGGACCATTTGTGTGAAATACTCCACCCCAGATATCTGCATGACCTACTCCCTGATACAGAGGTCTCCTCTGAGCCCCAAGGATTAAGTAGTGCTCTTTCCCCACCTTCCTTGACTGGCCTCTCATATTGATTTGTAAACAGCCTGCAAACCACTTGCTGGAAGGTAAGTGCAATAATGTCAAAGAGCTGATTTTGGGCACTGCAATAGCCAACACCTGAACCGGTGTCTATCTCCACACACAGGCACTCCATGTGTGGGCTTCGGCACCCTCTGGTGGCCAAATTCCTGTGTCGCGACCACCTGGGCGCTGCAAGAAAGAGCCATGCTTCCTGAGGCCTAGACTGAGTTGGGCCCTAGGAGACTATGTGACACTTTGGGAGTCATGTTTCAGAAAGTCTGCGGTTCACACAGGCTTCTCTATATTCTCTGCAGGCCAAGAACTCAGGTCGGCAAAGATCATGAAAGAAAAGGAAGCTGAAGGAGGCTGTAGGAAAAGGGGAAGCATGAGGCTACAGCTGCCTCCCTAAGGGGATGCTTTCAGAAACTGGGTTTGTCCTGACATCCGCTGAGGCCCTGTGCGACAGACCCTGAAGCCAGTGGGTGATTTGTTAGAGGTAGCACCCCAAGCGTGTCTGGGAACCATGAGTCTTTGCTTATCAGAACCCAGGGACCATATAGGTATGTTAAGAATCTGGACCTCACAGCCAGGGGCTGGCGGTCAAACAGGATTCAGCAGAATGTGAGTGGGTTCTTTTGGAGTCTTTACTCACACCCAGGGGGCTCCAGTGCCTTTAGGAACTTAGAAAGCAGCACCTCCCACAATAGCCCAGGGCCTCACCCAACCTCTTCTCTGAGGCCTGTGTGTCAGCGCAGGGCCAGGAACTCATATGAGTTCTGTCTTCCAGAGACAGCCATTTCCATGATAAATATCAGAAATGAAGAATCATGTTCATAAAAGTCAGAGGTTCCATGTGCAAATGCTAACTGCAAAGTTATTTCCTATTGTTAATAATAGTTTTTTTGAGGTATAATTGACAATCAGTTGCACGTATTTAAAGCATAAAATGTGAGCCCTGGCTGGGTGCTCAGTTGGTTGGAGCATAGTCTGGGACACGTAAAGGTAAGTGAGTTTGTTCCCAATTGTGGCACATACCTAAGTTGCTGCTTGGATCCCTGATTGGGAGCAACAGCAGTGTCCCCTCTCCCTTCCTCTCAGACAAAAAATCAATAAAAATATATCCTCTGTTGAGGTTTAAAAAATATTAAAGTATGAATTTGATAAGATTTTACATGGAGACACCATGAAACCATCACGAAGTCAGGAGGGAGAGTTTACCCACCCTCCTCTGCAGTTTCCTTTGGGCCTTTGTGACCCCTCCCTCCCACTGAGCCACCCAAAGGCCCAGGCAACCACTGATCCACTGTCTGTGTCTAGAGTTTGCATTTTCAGGAGGTTTATATCAATGCAGCCATCAGTATGCACTTTGTTTACTGTTGTGGTTCTGCCTATTTTCACTCAGCATAATTGCTCTGAGATGCATTCCTGTTGTGTTTATCAACAGTCTGTTCCTTTTCATTGTTGCATCACGTTCCCTTTTATGGACATACCACCAATTATTACCCATTTCTGTTGATGGACATTTTCCTTTGTCCTAGTTCTTGACTATTAAATAAATAAAGTTCCTATGAACATTCATGTGCAAGTCCCTGTATGGATACATGTTTACATTTCTCTTGGGTGGTACCTGGAGTGGAAGGGCTGGGTCAAATAGTGGGGCTATGTTTAATTTTTTTAGGAAGATGACAAACATTTCTAGAGTGACTGTACCATTTTATATTTCCATCAAAGTGTATGAGAGTTCCAGTTTCCCCATTTCCTCATCAAAGCTTGGGAGTTTAAGTAGGAAAAATTACAATCTGTTATATACAAAGCCCAAACCTTCCCAACAGTTTCCTAAAATCCAAGTACAACACATTAACTGTCCAAATGGGAAACAGTAAACTGTAATATTTGGACATAAAAAGCTTCATACATTGCCTCCTCATCACCAAAAACTGATATGGTTGTTTGTGGTCAATAAGCCTGTGATGATTTCCTTAGAACATCAGAGACGTGCATCAATTACGTGGATGGTTCTGAAATTCTACCACTTCTATTTGGAATGGAGCTCAAGTTTTCTACACAGATTGTTAAAAGTGTGCACTGCATATTTTAAATGTAAACACAAGCAAACAACTGCCAAAACCCTTATGTTGAGAGATACAAATATTCCACCAATATTTGGGTATTAAAAACTAAAAGACTGGGAAAACATTCTGTACCAAATGCCTGCATTTCTGTTTTCTCCTGGGGCACACAGTGGGAGTGCCCAGAAGTAGAAACTTTCAAGGTGGTGCTCAGATGTGGGTGCAGAGTTAGAAGGGGTAGAGGGATTGGATAGAGATGGCAGGGAAACTGGTACCTGCCTCTCCTCTCAGCATCCTAGCCCAGTTCATCTTGCAAACCTGGTTGCTCATAGGTGGCCACCTATTCTTTGCAAGACTCCACTAGAAAAAATGAAGTGCACAGCCTTTGCCCCATCTGTCAAGCTCAGTTCCATTATCTCAGTGGCAGGTCAGTCTGTGGCCCACCTCTGGTGCCTAAAGTTAGGTAGACCTCAAAATACCAGTGACTGAATATCTGTTGAACCTGAAATAGGAATGATCACACAAGGATCCACTGGGATGACTTTGGAAAGCAGGCCACAGATAGAATGCCACAATTCCTCAGTTCACTGCTTTGTGCCCAGCTCTTCCCATGACACTGGCCTCTTTCTGTTTTGCGGGGTGCAGAAGGGGACCATCAGCACAAGGCAGAAGTGAGGCATATCTTTTAACATGCCCCAGCTGGGTCACAGGAGCTTAAATTACCACATTCCTCTCACCAGGAATCCCCTTCCGACATGTTCTCCACATCTCCACACCTGCCTAATGTTTAAGACTTCCCCCAAGACCCACTTCCCAGGACTAATTCTCTAATCCCACCACCCTAATTGTGGCAGACATTAGTCTGAGGGTTCTCCACACACCATCCCATTGAATCTCTGCAGCAATCTATTCAGATATGTTTATCCCCATTAAGAGGACACTAAGGTCCCAAGACATTAAATTTCAAAATGACAGAGATGGGGATGAAGCTTAGGTCTACATGACTCCAAAGCCTGTGTTCTAAAGCAACTTCTACAGGATGTCACTTCCCCAGCATCACCCCCTTTTCTGACCCACAAGGGTCTGGACTTGGTCCCACTCTGTTGGGTTACTTCATAGACTTGGAGAATGAAGTTTTTGTTGAGAAAATAAAGCATTTCCCCAGCTTCATTGAAAGCTGCTTGAAGAAAGGGTTGACATCTACTGCTTCTCTGTTTCTCTTAGGGGGTCTGTGGTATAGAGCTAGGTATATGTAGTGATTAAACATCTGTTCATTCACTGTACTTGAATTTGGACTAAAGGAAAAGGAATTAAAATGTGCTCAATACCAGACACCATTCTTTCAAGACATCATTGAATCCAGCCCTATTCTAGTCTCCTCTATCTGAATGCTCTGTGAGAGGTCCTGTCATCTTTGGTAGAGACAGTTTCTTTGTTTCTTAGGCAAGTTAACATGGACTAACTGTTACATCACCACTAGGAGTCCTGTTTCCACAGGCAGTGTGATTGGTGGAACGTGGATGGCACACATATTCTGTTTGCAAGTTCTACCCAATCCTGTCACACATACTTGCCTTTCTGATCTCACAATTAACTCTGGTTCCCAACGGCAGCCTTGTATGACATCCACCAGTCTTTTTTGAGTGTGTGTTTTGAGTAATTTCAGATCACTCAGTATTTCTAAAAGGGATGAGATTGACAGGAACAATCTTGGTCATACAACAGTGAGTACAGACTGTTCGTGAGCTAGAGGTGAAAAGGTGGACAAAAAACTGGACACAGAATAATCTTAAAGACAGAGAAGGTGGAGGTGGGGCCACCATCAGGGGAAGACTCACTCCAAGTGCCTGTAGGTGAGTCAGTACTGACGTTCCCAATATGAAGTTGCTGCTGCTGCTGTGTCTGGGGCTGACTCTGGTCTGTGCCGATCATGGAGGAAACGATGTTGTGACAAGGAACTTCAATATGTCAAAGGTAGAGTTGGGCCTTTATTCTAAGGTAAAACATAGGGACTTCTGACTTTGAGGGTGGTTTGGAGGATTCCCCAGGAGGATGGGCCTACTGGAGGACAAGAGGTTTTTGACATGTTAAGCAAAGGAGGTGTTTTCTGACCTTGGACTAAGAGTAGTTGTAGCATGTGGAAAGATGACAACACTTGGGGACCTCCATTCTCATTGGGGGACGTGGAAAAAGCCTTACATGTGGAGTCAATCAACCTGAGATCTAATTCCACCTTCACATCACCACTAAGAGTCCTGGCCCATGGACAAGAGTTCAAGGAGAAAGGGTGTGCATGGTATCCCCTCTCTTCTTTTCTTACCCAGTAATTTTACTGACTTATTGCAGATTTCAGGGGAGTGGTATTCCATTCTCTTGGCCTCAGACACGAAGGAAAAGATAGAAGGAAATGGTAGCATGAGAATTTTTGTGAATTCCATCCAAGTCTTGCACAACTGTTCTTTGTCGCTTAAATATAATAAAAAGTAAGTATGAGTTTTTTTATTTGGGAAGAAAACCTCAGAAGGCTGAGCATGGTTTTGGAGCTCTAGACACAAACACAACACACACACATGCATGTGGGCCTGTATCCAAAATCAAATTCACTTCTCAAGAACTGTTCCAGGACATGATGAACCTGAATCATTTCTAGATTCAGAGATAAGAGTTGGTGACAGGAATAAATTTAACTGGGAGCTGAGGTCAGTGGCAGAGAGCATCAGAATCACAAGCCGTGGGGCAATACAGCATAGGTTAAGAGCAGGGATGGGAGGTCAACAGCCTAGCCCTCTCTCACTAGTTGCACGGCCTAGAAATGTTCTCCTTCCACCCCAGCTTCCCCTGAGGGGAAAGCGGATGATACTCACTCTCTCTCTCCTGGTGCTTTTTCCTGAGGACCGAGTGAGGCCATGTTTATAGGGCCCTTATCTGAGAGCTGGCACAGCTGAGCCCTCAGCTAATTCTACAGGGAAGTGGCTGCAGTCAGAGGAATAGTGGGAAGTGGCGGTAGAGTAATAGTGACATCAGTAGGTGACTCATTCATAAGTAGCAAATGAAGTGAAATCGGGTCAATAAAAGCTGCTTCAAATGTGTACCAAAAATGTTCAACAGTTAAGTCGAATCAAGTACTCATGTTACAGGAGGCGTATGAGGGAGTCAACCCCTCAATATTTCTTGAGCATCAGTTCATTCTGTTTTACAGGGTCTATGGAGAGTGCACTAAAATTTCTTTCATTTGTGAAAAAACAACAGAAGATGGTGTATGTCGTATTGACTGTAAGTATAAATAAAAAATATTTGTAAATTCTACTCTCAACTTCAATAAATTTACTAAATTTCAACATCCTTAGGATCTTGATCAGTTCAATAGCAGTGCTTATTTAGGTGATATAAATGAGGTCATCTAATAGTCAATATCATCCATTTGGGAGAACCTTGTGTGTAAAAGCCAACACATGGCACATAATATGAGCAGAACAAGATGGTGACTTGGTCATATGTACCACCTGCAACAAAGGAAAATGCACATACTAACAGTAAATTTTTTCGATAACTTCTGATTCCTTGCTCACTCTGATGATACTTGGTGGCCACTACCACAGCACATTGCTCAGCTAGAGTGTTGGGTATATATTGCCAGTGGGGCTTATAGACAGGACAGAGACACAGAATTGGCAGAGGTGGCCGAAGGAGGTAGGTGAGCCTCACGGAGGATAGTAGCAGGTTAGTTACAGCTGTGCCTGAATTTTCTGCCACTAGCAATCAATGTACCACTGCTTGTCAATTCTACACTTAGAAGTCACCTGAAGAACCCTAAGGAGATACAAATGGAAGACATTAGGTACAACTCTTCATCTCTCCAGGACATGCACTTGAATTTGCTCCATGAAACATTATAGATAGAGTTTCTCTTGCTTCCCATGGACTACAGAAATTCTGAGCTGTGTTTTGTTTCTTCCACAGATGAGGGATGCAATAAATTTCACATAATTGAAGTGGTTTATAGTCACTACCTTATTGTTCATGTCTTGAATCGCAAGAATGACAAAGAAACCCAAGTGATGGCACTCTATGGTAGAGTATTTTCACATGGACACTCACCTTGGAGTGGGCTGGAGACAAAATGATTCCCCCAGTCTTACCCTGGGTTATCATTCCTCCTCTGAAGAGAGGCACTCACTTGGGTACTCCCTCAGGCTCGGTGATGGGAAGATGATGAAATTTCTCATCATGCTAGAGGATATCCTAAGCTGTCAAATTTAGGACAGGTTATAGCCCATCCTTACCTCCTGCCCAAGCACTAATCACTGCCGTCCATTTCCCATCGTATGTGCACATGCCCCTGCCCCCAAGAGCCTCAAAGACCAAGACACAGTGTTACAGCAGTTATGGTCATTCTTCCCACAGCCCGAAAACCAAATGTGCGTCCAAAACTCAAGGAAAGGTTTGGGGATATTTGCCAACAAAATGGAATCGGTGAGGAAAACATACTGGACTTGACAGACTTCGGTAAGTTTAGCTATCTCTGGTTTTCTCTTCAATTTCCATGTCACTGAATGGAGAAATCTAAGAGACGGTAATACCTCCAATCAGTCCCTCTGCCCTAACTGGGAATATCCTTTGGTTGGTCACTGGGAAATAAGTGGGTTGGTGTTTGACTGTGCTCTGTTCTGCCTCTGCAGATCGCTGTCTCCATGCCCGATGGAGCCATGTGGCCAAGACCTCCAGGTTGGTGATGGTTCCTGGAGAGGGGGTGGCCCAGAGATCACTGCCTTCCAACACCATTAGAAGTTATGTTCAAATATTACAATAAAAATTAATTGGTAAGGGAGTTTGAGGGATGAACTTGATATGTGGAGTTGGGGGTTCTGGGTTCAGGATCCACTCATTCCATGAGCTTTAGAGCCATTGGCCTAAGCAATGACAAGGAGGCCAATGATGTGGACATTTCAGAGTTCCTGTGTGGATACCTTACTGGTGAAAAGGCCTCAGTAACTGATAATGTCCTGAAAAATCATTAAGACTTGAATTTTGAAATAGAAAAAGAGTACTAGGGTGTGAGTCTGAAACTGAAATACATTTCAGTGTTTTGTCCGTCTTCCAAGGCCAAAATGTGTGGTCTCACCCTCCAATATTTGGTAATAATGTCTTCCTTTGATCTCTGCCCATCCTTAACTTCTGATCTGGAAAGAGAGCTGTCTGACCTTCCAGTTGTCTCCCGTCTGGAAAACAGGCTCTCAGTTCCCTCATGTGTGTCCTACCTCAGCTTTATTGTGGGCTACATTCAGGAGATATATGGGAAAGTTTACCAAGAATGAATTATATAAACTTAGCATTTAATAAATGGTACCGATGGTTTTAGCCATTCTTCCTCAATTTATCAAAGATTCCTCAAAACATTTATTACTGACAATGGCACAAAACCAGCCTAGGGTCCTTACTGATTCCTCTCTTTTTTTCATAGGTTCAGTGAGGAACGGTTAAGCAATAGAAAAAAAGCACCAGCGATTGACTCAGTGCCCTCCTTCCCCCTATTCTGGCCAGTAACAAAGGTTACAGAGCAGGTTGATATCCATTTTCTCACCATTTTTCTCTGTAATAAAAATTCTCTTAATTTCGAATCAGTCTAGGAAATGGTTAATGAGTTTCCGTTCTCATCTGCTTATTTAGTGCTGAGTGAATGCTTCCTCACCTGGGCTTCAGGATCTTCATTCCATGGACCCAGTGACATCCTGTGACCAGTTCTGTGACCTGATTTCCATCACTATCGTCCATGAAGGCATTATCGCTGAATCTTCAGGATCTTCTCTAATTGTCTAGACAGACTCATCTACTCCCCAAGAATCAAAGGTTTCTTCCAAATTCCCGATTCCCTTCACCATACCCAGAACTCTACCATGAATAAGACCTCCTGAACCTGGTCAATAAATGATTAGTCTTGCAATCATGTGATCATCTTGTGTATGTGAGGAACCTGGGGATGACAGCAAGTGAATGACCGCATTCCTTGGCCCTGTGCCCATAATGGTCCTCTAGCATCTCCCATACTCCCCTGAGATTCAGGGTTTTCCCTCCCCTGCAGTCATTCCCTGTCCCTGTGATGCTGCTTGCCCTTTTATTAACCTATTTCTTAGTGATCTGATAAAGAAAACTATGGGACTGCCCCACAATTTGTCCCACCCCTGAATCTCTTTCTCAAGGGGATACTGAGAGACAGATGCTGCTAAGGCTGATGCAAGCTCGCCATGCTTCAGGACATGCCTCCACATCCCTGCTTCCCTACAGCATCCACTCTATGACACAGTCGGCGTTCTTTCATGGTCTCAGAAAACCTCCTTCACCCAGCGCTGTTATCTACTGTGACCATGTAAAGTGAGGGGCCAGGAAATGTGAGCAATAGTGACCTTTAGCTATTTGTACTTGGTAGAGTCAGGAGGAATCAAGGGAGCTAAACCTCTTTTTCTGGACTTTCTGGGCTTTGGCAACAGAGTAAAGTTCTTCCTCCACTTATAACCCTATTCTTACATTGGGGGATAAAACCCGTGTGAAAGTTGCACATGCTGTTGGAACAGAGCAACATGGGGTGGGGGTTGTCATGCAAAAAGAATGTCTCTGTCATTATGAACATAAGCTTAACAACAGAAGGCCTCCTGGGGTCTGATGCCCCCATATCTTACTCTGCAACCTTCTCAGAAGTATAAGTTAAGTTCAGGCTTATTTCTCCTGACTTATGCACTTGCTCTGGTTTGCTGACACATGGCAAAAGGCTATGAAGGTATCTTCAGAAAATGAATACCTTCGATAAAATGAGCATGAAGTTACCTAATTGTGGGATCAAAGATATGTTTTTCAGTTGTCCTCTTACTGCTCCACTTAATGACTTAAAGCTGAATGGAGGAAATACATATAAATGTCAAATAAACTTCCATAGTAAATGTCACACGAGGACACCCTGAGGTTATTTGGGGTTCCAGTTGCAACCCTGAAGACCCCAGATCTCTCTTCCTGGCTTCGGGGACTTTGCCATCTGAGTCTCTGGTCCCAGGACAGATTTTAATTGACACTGTCTGCTCCTGGAGGCAGGCCCATCAAGATACCAGGGGTTGTTCTGAAAACTTACCTTTTCTGAAGCACTATTTTATTGCCTACATAAAATGTTTGATGGCTCTGTTTGGCTACCAGAATATGAGACAATTGGTGACTGACCCTTTGGTAAGGAAAGACAGAGGACTGGAGAGCCCACCTGCTTAAGAGAGGCTGGCCCAGAGAGAAGCCCTGGGCAGCAGCACTGACCGCCAGGACCCCGCTGCCGGGCTTCCCACAGCCACCTTCAGCCGTCCTTGGTTCCTGTTAATCCTGAGTCATTTTGCACACAATGTTCCTCACACACCCAGGAGCACTGCTCTCTCTGGACCATTTGTGTGAAATACTCCACCCCAGATATCTGCATGACCTACCCCCTCACAGCATTGTGGCTCCTGGGTGTCACCTGACAGAGGTCTCTGAACCCCAAGGATTAAGTAGTGCTCTTTCCCCACCTTCCTGGTCTGGCCTCTCATACTGATTTGTGAACAGCCTGCACCCACTTGCTGGAACGTAAATGCGATTAAATCAGAGAGCTGATTTTGGCCACTGCAAGAGCCAACAGCTGACACAGTGTCTATCTCCACACACAGGCACTCCATGTGTGGGCTTCATCAATGGGCTTCCCTGACCTGCAGAGGACAGCCTTGTGACCTGCTTTGGCCAGTGACTTGGGAGGGGAAGGTCTCCATGTTGTGTGCACCAGGATTTTTACAAGCTCCCCAGGTGATTTCAAAAGTGCAGCCAAAGTTGAGAAAGATGAATGTAAGGGTGGAGTTAGTTGGTTTGACCACTTATGTGTAAAGTAGAATCAAGGAGCTGGAGCAACAGAGAGGGGGTGCAGGAGCTGTCCCCAACAATGCTCTGCAGATGGGGGTTGGGGGGTCAATGATCACAGATTGGCTCTGCCACTCACACGAGCTCTAGAGAATGGCTTAGGCCTCATTACTGGGGACCTGCCCAATGCCCTGGAATCAGGATTGCTCACCTGCAGTTGGGTGGGCACCTTAGGGTGTGCATTAACCAGGAGCCTGAAGCCCCACTGGAATGACATTCATGGGAGGCCTGGAGCCTCCTGGTGGCCAAATACCTGCATCGCAACTGCCTGGGCGCTGCAAGAAAGAGCCAGGTGTCTTGAGGCCTAGACTGAGTTGGGCCCCAGGAGACAAAGGGCCACTTTGGGAGTCATCTTTCAGAAAGTCCTTGGCTCACACAGGCTTCCCCAGATTCAGTACAGATCCCAGAAGTCAGGTCGGCGCAGAGCATGAAGGAAAAGGAAGCCCAAGGAAGCTTTGGGGAAAGGAGAAGTATGAGGCTACAGCTGTCTCCCTAACGGGATGCTTTTACAACCTGAGTATCTCCTGGACACCTACTGTAGTGGCAGAGCTTATTAGGGCCTCCAGGGGCCCTGTGTTGACAGAAGTTACAGCCAGTGGGGAATTTGTTAGAGGTAGTGCCCCAAATATGATGGGAAACCACGAGTCTTTGCTTTCAGAAATCAGGGATCATGTAGGTATGTTCAGAATCTGGACCTCACAACCAGGGGCTGGTGGTCAACCAGGATCCAGCAGGATGTGAGTAGATTTTTTGGAGTCTTTATTCACACCCAGCGGATTCCAGTGCCTTTAGGAACTTAGAAAGCAGTACTTCCCACAACAGCCCAGGGCCTCACCATAGCCTCCTGCCTGACGTCTGTGTGTCAGTGCAGACGAACTCATGAGTTCTGTCTTCCAAAGACAGGCATATCTCTGATTAACACCAGAAATGAAGAATCATGTTCATAAAATTAGAGGTTCCATGTGCAAATGCTAACTGCAAAGTTATTTCCTGTAGTTAATGATATATTTTTTGAGGTATAATTGACAATCAGCTGCACATATTTGAAGCATAAAAATTGAGCCCTGGCTGGATGCTCAGTTGGTTGTACCGTAGTCCCCTACACTAAAAAGTAGTGGGTTTGACCCCTCCCTCCCACTGAGCCACCCAAAGCCCCAGGCAACCACTGATCCACTGTCTGTGTCTAGAGTTTGCATTTTTAGGAGGTTTATATCAATGCAGCCATCAGTATGCACTTTGTTTACTGTTGTGGTTCTGCCTATTTTCATTCAGCATAATTATATGGTATCAGATATGGTATTCTTCATTTCTGCCTGCCTCTTATTTATCATATCTAGCTCTTTTTTCATGTTTTCACTAAGTTCCTGGACCTTCCCATTAAGTATCTTGTGATTCTTATTAACTTCTTTGAGCATCTTTATAACCATTATTCTGAACTCTATTTCTGATAACTTGCTTACTTCTATCTCATCAAGGTCTTTTTCTGGTGATTTTTCCTTTTATTTAGCTTGAGGGCTGTTTCTTTGTCTCCCTATTTTAGTGACTCTTAGTGTTTGTATCTGTATATTAGATATATTTGCTGTCTCCCAGTCTTGTGGGGTGGGATTTTGTAATGTATGTCCAGTTGGTACCCAGAGGTGTGTTTTCCTTATACTTCTGAGCTATTCACTTTAGGTGTGCTCCTTTTGTGGGGGTCCCTTTTGTGTGTTCTTTGGGCTCTCCTGTTGTGATTGGGTCTAGATTGTTGTTGACCCATTTATGGGAGGACTCTCCTCTCAGGTTGGCTAACTCTGAGGCTCAGCCACAACCACATCATGTGAGCTGTTGTACAGGTGCTGACAGGGCAAAACAAAACACAACCAAACTGCCAGGAAACAAATAGGAACTTACAAAATGTCCTGACAATCACAATGAAAACATCCCAAGAGAAAGTAGAATTGGGAGAGTGAAGCGAGAACACAAATACTAAAAAAAATAGTAAAAATAAAATAAAATGTAAAGTAAAAAATAGATAAGCTACAGGGAGATAAAAGGGGCAGAGAAAAGATTCTGAAAGGAAAGAAGGGTGAGTAGAAAAATAAGGGTAGAGAGTAGAAATAGGAAAATGGTTGGAAAAAATAAAAATAAAAAGACAAACACAAACAAAAAGACAGGCATAGAGAATAAAAGGGGAGAAAAAGAAAAAAGAAAAGAAAAAAAAAAGTTTTGCCAATGGAACAAGAAGAGAGAGAGAGAGGTAAAGCAAGGGCAAGGAAGGAGGCCAATAAGAGATTTGGAGGAAACAATAGAGTAAAGCAATGAACTTATTGTTTATAATGATAAGCACTAAAGCAGAGAATATCAAGAAAATCTTGATAATAGAATTGAAAAAAAACAAAAAACCCTCAAAAAACAAAACAAAAAACCGAGCAAAGCAAGACAAAACAAATCCTAAAAAAAAAAAATTGAAAAATTAAAAACAAAAATTTAAAAAAGTGCTTTTTTCCAAAAAATGTCAACCAGGTGAGTTTTGCCTGGGCAGCTTATGTTGTGTGAGACTCACTGTTTTGTGCTGATTTTGGTTCTCCTGGGAGGTACTTGTGTGTCAGCCAATGTCAGGAGCTGTCTAGGTTTGGCTCTGATGTCCTTAGGTAGTTGGCTGATCTGAGGCTCTCTGTGGACCACGTCCACTTATCAGCTATTTTACCCACTCCTGTGGTTGCCTGGTTTTACTCCAGAGTGTTCTGAAGAGAGTCTTTAGGGTGTAGGCCAGCTAGTGTAGCTCGGGATATTGCTTCCCTTACTTAGAGGTTTCGCTGTCAGGCACTCACTGTGGGGAAGTTAGTCTCTGCTTCAAAGCCAAAGCCAGCTCCTCAGTCTCTACCCTATCCTCCAGTTCTAGTTCCCCATGCACTGGCCTGCTGCAGGCTCAGATTGAATTCAGTCTGTTGCCTTTTCTGTAAGGGCAGTTTCAGCAGCCTGGGCTCAGTGGGTTTGATCAAAAGAGACTCAGGTGAGCACATTGCCTGCCAAGCCCCCAGATGGGGTTTTAAGCTTTTCCTCCAGTTCCCAAACAATAGTCTCTGGGAGTCTTACTCTTGTCTTGTCGTCCTGTGAACTGTTCTCCCTTCCCCCTCGGTACTGTGTCCTGCAGGGGATGTCTGGGGCTTGAGGGAGCTGAGCCAGCCCCTTTCCTGTTGGGGGTGGTGCTCTTAGCCTGCGGGACAGGTAGGCGTGCTCCGCCCTTCTTTTCCCAGTTCTAGTTGGCTGATCTCAGAGGGCACTCAGCTCAAACTCTTCACAATGCAGACACAGATCCCAGCCCTTGCTGGTAAGTCTCCCCAATGCAAGCCAGGAAGGTGGACTCCTGTTCAGCAATCAAAAATGCACAAAACAACAAAAAAGCAGAGAACCTGCCTTGTGAGGTCCTGGCTCCCCCCATGCCTTGGATCTAAGCAGGCAGGGTCACAACGTCAGCCCCACATAGGTCTCCTGTACAGCTGATCTCACTAAAGCTGGGGCAGCTCCTTGCATGCTATCCCAGCTCTCTTCAGAACAGTTAAAAATCTGATTCATCCCACTGGCAGCTCTGGTGCCTGAAGACCCAGTCCACCCCCCAGCAGCTCCGAAGGCTGGAGACCCAGTCCGCCCAGCTGGCAGCTCTAGTCTCTTTCTCTGCCAGCAGGAAGGCTCTCTTCCTCTTCCCCGTGCCTCACAGTTCAAATGCTTTCTGGGGTTCTACACAGTGCCTTACAGGAAAGCAGAGGGTCCCGGTAGGTGGCTGCTTAGTGCAGCCCTCTGGCCCTTTCTATTCGGAAGCCACACCCTGCTGGACAGACTTTCCTGCCATCAGCACCCAGGGTGAAAGTCTCCTGCCCCAGCTGCCACCATCAGGCTGGCTGTTTCATTGGGAAGGCGCAGTCCCCTCCTAACAGGCACACTGTTCCCCCGTCTCCCTCTGCCCACCGTGCACAGTCCCTCCCTCCCTTCTCCACTCTGGGATTGAAGTCCCAGCTGTTAGGTGCCCGTCCACACTCGGCGGAAAAGGGAGCTGTGCAGCCTCTAACCCTCGGCCTCCCAGGACAGCACAGGCTTCAAGGGGAACCCCCACTTTCTACGCACTCCCAGCGCCCCCTTTACCAGACTCTATGATGTCTCTCTAGTGCTCTGTACTAGAAATCTGTCCAATCAGGTATATTTCTCTTGTTTTACCAAGTTGGCTACACAGTATTTTAGCTGTAAATCCACTCCATGGCTGGAAGCAGGGGCGCTCTGATTCTGCTCAAAGTGCCGCCATCTTCCAGGATCCCCAGTGAATTGCATTTTTAAAATGTAAACATAAATTTTCCCCAAACAACTGCCAAAAACTTTATCTCGAGAGATACAAATATTCCACCAATATTTGGGTATTAAAAACTAAAAAACTGGAAAAACACTCTGTGCCATATGCCTACATTTCTGGTTTTCTCCTGGGGCACACAGTGGGAGAGCCCAGAAGCAGGCAGTTTTAAGGCGGCGCTCAGATGTGGGTGCAGAGCTAGCAGGGGTGGAGGGATGGGGTAGAGATGGCAGGCCAGCAGCAGTACCTGCCTCTCCCCTCAGCATCCTAGCCCAGTTCATCTTGCAAACCAGGCTGCTCACAGGCGGCCAGCTATTCTTGGAGAGAATCAACTACACAGAATGAGTGCACAACCTTTGCCTCCATCGGTCAAGGTCAGTTCCTCTATCTCCTGGCAGGTGAGTCTACAGCTCGACCATGGTGCCTAAAGTTAGATGAACCTCAAAATACCAGTGACTGGATACCATTTGAGCCTGAAATAGGAATGATTACACAAGGATCACACTGGATGACTTTGGAAAGCAGGCCACAGATAGAATGCCACAATTCCTCAGTTCAGTGCCTTGTACCCAGCTCCTCCCATGACACTGGCCTCTTTCTGTTTTGCGGGGTGCAGAAGGAGACCATTAGGATAAGGCAGAAATGAGTCATAGTTTTAACAAGCCCCAGCTGGGGGCACAGGAGTCTAAATCACAACATTTCTCTCACCAGGAATCCCCTTCCCACATGCTCTCCACATCTCCACAACTGCCTAATGCTCAAGACCCTTCTCAAGACTCACCTTCCCAGGAATCATTCTCTGATCCCACCAGCCTAATTGTGCCAGATATTAGTCTGAGGGGTCTACACACACCATCCCATTGAATCCCTGCAGCAATGTATTCAGATACGATTATCCCCATGAAGAGGACACTAAGGCTCCAAGAGGTTAAATTTGTCCTCATGGTTTCACAATGACAGAGATAGGAATGAAGCCCAGGTCTATATGACTCCAAAGCCTGTGTTCTTGAGCACTTTCTACAGGACATCATTTTCCCAGTATCACACCCTTTTCTGACCCACAAAGGTCTGGACTTGGTCCCACTCTCTTGGGTTCCTTCACAGACTTGGAGAATGAAGTTTTTCTTAAGAATATAAACCATTTCCCCAGCATCACTGAAAGTTGCTTGAAGAAAAGGGTGACATCTACTGCTTCTCTATTTCTCTTAGGGGGTCTGTAATATAGAGTGAGGTGTATGTAGTGATTAAACATCTGTTCATTCACTGTGGTTGAATTCGGACTAAAGGAAAAGGAATTAAAATGTGCTCAATACCAGACACCATTCTTTCAAGACATCATTGAATCCAGCCCTATTCTAGTCTCCTCTATGTGAACTCTCTGTGAGAGGTCCTGTCATCTTTGGTAGAGACAGTTTCTTTGTTTCTTAGGCAAGTTAACATGGAGTAACTGTTACATCACCACTAAGAGACCTGTTTCCACAGGCAGTATGATTGGTGGAACATGGATTGTCCACACATTCTATTTGGGAATTCTACTCCCTTCCTGCCACACATAATTGGTGCTCTGATCTCACAATTAACTCTGGTTCCCATGGACAGACTTGTATGGCATCCACTTTTCCTTCTTTGAGTGTGTGTTTTGAGTAATTTCAGGTCACACAGTATTTCTAAAAGAGAGAGATTGACAGGAACAATCTTGGTCATACAACAGTGAATACAGATCATTCGTGAGCGGGAGGCAAAAAGGTGGACAAAACCTGGACCCAGAATAAATATAAAGACAAAGAAGCTGGGAGTGAGGCCACCATCAGGGGAAGACTCACTCCAAGTGCCTGTAGCTGAGTCAGTATCGTCTTTCCCAGTATGAAGCTGCTGCTGCTGCTGTGTCTGGGGCTGACTCTGGTCTGTGCCGATCATAGAGGAAACAACGATGTTGTGACAAAGAACTTCAATATGTCAAAGGTAGAGTCGGGCATTTATTCTAAGGTAGAAAATAAGGACTTCTGACTTTGGGGGTGGTTTGGAGGATTCCGGACAAGGTGGGCCTACTGGAGGGCAAGAGGTTTTTGACATGTTATGCAAAGGAGGCACTTTTTGACCTTGGACTAAGAGCAGTTGTAGCATGTGGAAAGGTAACAAGACTTGGGGACCTCCATTCTCATTGGGGAACAGTGGAAAGAGTCTTACATGTGGAGTCAAATGACCTGAGATCTAATTCCATCTTCACATCAACACTAAGAGTCCTGGCCCATGGGCCATAGTTCAAGCAGACATGGGGGTGTGTGGTATGTCCTCGCTTCTTTTCTTACCCAGTCATTCTATTGATTTATTGCAGATTTCGGGGGAGTGGTATTCCATTCTCTTGGCCTCAGACATGAAAGAAAAGATAGAAGAAAATGATAGCAGGAAAGAATTTGTGAATTCCATTCAAGTCTTGGAAAACTGCTCTTTGTCACTTAAATATCATAGAAAGTAAGTAGACTTTTTTTACTTGGGAAGAAAACTTCAGAAGCCTGAGCACGGTTTTGGAGCTCTATACACAAACAACACAAACACACAAACACACACATGCATGTGGGCCTGTATCCACAATCACTGTCACTTCTCAGGCACTGATCTACGAAATGATGAACCTGAAGCTTTTCTAGTTTAAGAGATAAGCATTGGTGACAGGAATAAATTTAACTGGGAGCAGAGGTCAGTGGCAGAGAGTTTCAGAATCACAAGCCGTGGGACAATACAGCATAGGTTAAGAGCAGGGATGGGAGGTCAACAGCCTAGCCCTCTCTCACTAGTTGCACGGCCTAGAAATGTTCTCCTTCCACCCCAGCTTCCCCTGGGGGGAAAGCGGATGACACTCACTCTCTCTCCTGGTGCTTCTTCCTGAGGACCGAGTGAGGCCATGTTTATAGGGCCCTTATCTGAGAGCTGGCACAGCTGAGCCCTCAGCTAATTCTACAGGGAAGTGGCTGCAGTCAGAGGATAGTGGGAAGTGGCGGTAGAGTAATAGTGACATCAGTGGGTGACTCATTCATAAGTAGCAAATGAAGTGAAATCTGGTCAATAAAAGCTGTTTCAAATGTGTACCAAAAATGTTCAACACTTAAGTAGAATCAGGTACCCATGTTAGGAGGAGTGTGAAGCAGTCAACCCATCAGTATCTCCTGAGCATCAGCGCATTCTGTTTTGCAGGATCGATGGAGAGTGCACTAAAGTTTCTTTAATTTGTGACAAAACAGAAGAAGATGGTATATGTAATATTGACTGTAAGTATAAGTAAAAAAGTATTTGTAAATTCTATTCCCAACTTCAATAATTTACTACATTTCAATATCTTTAGGATCTTGATCAATTCCATAGCCATGCTTATTTAGGTGATATAAATTAGGTCATTTATAGCCAATATCCTCCATTTGGGAGAACCCTGTGTATAAAAGCCAACACAAGGCACATAATATGATCAGAATAAGATGGTGACTTGGTCTTATGTACCACCTGCAACAAAGGAAAATGGACAGAGATAAAAGGAAATTTTTCAATAACTTCTGATTGGATGCCCACTCTGATGATATTTGGTGGCCACTACCACAGCACATTGCTCAGCTAGAGTATTGCCAGTGGAGCTTATAGACAGGACAGACACACAGAGTTGGCAGAGATGGCCGAAGGAGGTAGGTGAGCCTCAGGAATGATAATAGAAGGTAAGTTGCAGTTGTGTCTAAATTCTCTGCCATAAGCAAGCAATGTACCACTGCTTGTCAATTCTACACTTAGAAGTCACCAGATGAAGCCAAGGGAAATACAAATGGAAGACATTAGGCACCACTTTTCATCTCTCCAGGACATGCACTTGAATTTGATCTATGAAAGATTATAGATAAAGATTTGCACTTGCTTCCCATGGACTAAAGAATTTCTGAGCTGTGTTCTGTTTCTTCCACAGATGATGGATGCAATAAATTTCAAATAATTGAAGTGGACTATAGTCAATATCTTATTGTTTATATCCTGAATCGCAAGAATGGCAAGGAAACCCAAGTGATGGAGCTCTATGGTAGAGTATTTTCATGTGGACACTCACCTTGGAGTGGGCTGGACACAAAATGATTCCCCCAGTCTTACCCTGGGATGTCATTCCTCCTCTAAAGAGAGGTGCTCACTTGGGTACTCCCTCAGGCTCAGTGATGGGAAGATGATGAAATTTCTCATCATGCCAGAGGATAAACTAAGATGTCAAATTCAGGACAGGTTATAGCCCATCCTTACTTTCTGCCCAAGCACCAATCCCTGACATCCATTTCTCATCCATCTGTGCCCCGCCCCCCCCAAGAGCTTCAAAGACCAAGACACAGTGTTACAGCCGTTATTGTCATTCTTCCCACAGCCCGAAAACCAAATGTGCGTCCAAAAATCAAGGAAAGGTTTGGGGAACTTTGCCAAAAATATGGAATTGGTGAGGAAAACATAGTGGATCTGACAGAATTTGGTAAGTTTAGCTATCTCTGGTTTTCTCTTCATAAATTCCCATTTACTGAATGGAGAAATCTAAGAGAAGATAACATCTACAATCAGTCCCCTCTGTCCTAACCTGGAAAATCCTTTGGTTGCTCGCTGGGAAATGAATGGGTTGGTGTTTGACTGTGCTCTGTTCTTCCTCTGCAGATCGCTGTCTCCAGGCCCGAGGGAACCAATGTGGCGAAGGCTCCCAGGTTGGTGATGGCTCCTGGAGAGGGGGTGGCTCAGGGATCACTACCTTCCAACACCTTAGGAGTTATGACCAATATTTTTAAAAAATAATTTAGTCAGGAAGCTTGAGGGATGAGCTTGAAATTTAAAGTTGAGGGTCCTGGGTTCAGGATCTGCTCCTTTCATGAGCTTTAGAGCCATTGGCCTAAGCAATGACAAGGAGGCCAATGATGTGGACATTTCAGAGTTCCTGTGTGGATACCTTACTGGTGAAAAGGCCTCAGTAACTGATAATGTCCTGAAAAATCATTAAGACTTGAATTTTGAAATAGAAAAAGAGTACTAGGGTGTAGGATATTGAAATACATTTCAGTGTTTTGTCCATCTTCCAAGGCCCTCCAATGTTTGGTAATAATGTCTTCCTTTGATCTCTGCCCATCCTTAACTTCTGATCTGGAAAGAGAGCTGTCTGACCTTCCAGTTGTCTCCCATCTGGAAAACAGGCTCTGAATTCCCTCATCTGTGTCCTACCTCAGCTTTATTGTGGGGCTACATTCAGGAGATATATGGGAAAGTTTACCAAGAATGGTTTAAATAAAGTCAGCATTTAATAAAAGGTAGCTATGGTTTTAGCCATTCTTCCTCAATTTATCAAAGATTCCTGAAAACATTTAATACTGACAGTGGCAGAAAACAGCCTAGGGTCCTCACTGATTCCTTCTCTTTATCATAGACTCAGTGAGGGAAGCTTAAGCAATAGAAAAAACACATCAGCCATTGACTCAGTGCCCTCCTTCCCCCTATTCTGGCCAGTAACACAGGTTACAGAGCAGGTTGATATTAATTTTCTCACCATTTTTCTCTGTAATAAAAATTCTCTTTATGTTCAATTCAATCCAGGAAATGATTAATGAGTTTCTGTTCTCTCTCTCATCTGCTTATTTAGTGCTAAGTGAATGCTTCCTCACCCGGGCTCCAGGATCTTCATTCCGTGGATCCCGTGTCATCCTGTGACCAGTTCTGTGACTTGATTTCCATCACTATCGTCCATGAAGGCATTATCTCTGAATCTTCAGGATCTTCTCTAACCGTCTAGACACTCATCTACTCCCCAAGAATCAAATGTTTCCTCCAAATTCTCCATTCTCTTCACCATACCCAGAACTCTACCATGAATAAGACCTCCTGAACCTGGTCAATAAATGATTAGTCTTGCAATCATGTGATCATCTTGTGTATGTGAGAGACAGGTGGATGACAGCAACTGAATAGCTGCATTCCTTGGCCCTGTGCCCATAATGGTCTTCTAGCTTCTCCAATACTCCCCTGAGATTCAGGATTCTCCCTCCCCTGCAGTCATTCTCTGTCCCTGTGATGCTGCTTGCCCTTTTATTAGCCTATTACTTATTGACCTGATAAAACAAATTATGAGACTTCCCCTACAATTTGCTCCATCCCTGAATTCTCTTTCTCAAGGGGATACTGAGAGAGAGACGCTGTTGAGGCTGATACAAACTCCCCACGCTTCAGGACATGCCTTCACATCCCTGCTTCCCTACATCATCCACTCCCTCCCCTCATGACACAGTCGGCGTCCTTTCATGCTCTCAGAAAACTTCCTTCACCCAGCGCTGTTATCTACTGTGACTGTAAAGTGAGGGGCCAGGAAATGTGAGCAATAATACCTTTAGCTATCTGTGCTTGGTAGAGTCAGGAGGCATCAAGGAGGTTAAACCTCTTTATTTTTGAACCGTCTGGGCTTTGGGGAAAAGGGAATTAAAGTTCTTCCAGTGCTTAGAACAGCTAATGCCTAGAGAGGACGGCCTAGCAGATCCTTGGGAAGGTTTAGAACATTAACAACCAGAACGATCAATGCAAGGAGGACCATTGTGATGGTGGGAGAGGGCTGGCTGTGTCACATGTCAGGAAACTACAGCCTAGAGGGAGGCACACAAGGACCCTCAGCTGCTACCAAGTCAACATGGCAGCTTGAACTCACTCTGAAACCTACCCTGCAATTCCAAACTTTTTCTGCAAATGAAGCATGAAATGTTAAGAACACTCAAAAGGAAGGAGTGAAGACGTCTGTAGATCAGAAAAAGGACAGAGCTGTCATTTTCCAAAGAAAAGGAAAATGAAAAGAGATGAAAGTTATGGGGAATCAGCCAGCAGCAGGAGCTATGTTACTGCTCCTTGGTGCATTGTGCTCAAGGGCTGGAGGGCCAAGTTGGCAGCCAGTCCCACTGCAATTCCCACCATGGCATTTCATGCTAAGTTGATTTTTCATTAGTTCAGTATCACCCACTCTCACCCCAGTGTCCATCACCACATTCTTAGGGTCTGAGAGCAAACTGAGCTTGTTAAAGAGAAATTAGCCTGTTGCACAGAGGGCCACAGAATCATATCCCCAAGGCAGGCAGGTGCGAATTAGGATCACTCAGTAGGTCATAGAGGCCACACTTCCTCCAAGAGTTAACTCTGCCTGTGTCTCAGAAATACAGTGAGGAGGCTGTGTTCTTGGCATCCATCTGGACAGGAGAAATGGGTCCTGTATTAGCTTCCAGTTAGTGCTGGAACAAATCACCACAAACATAGTGTCTTAAAAGAGTGCAAGTTTATTGTACTATAGCTTCAGAGGTCAGAAGTCTGACATGGGGCTCCCGGGACCAAACCCAAACAAGTCTCATGTCTGTAAATGTATTCAGATCATCTTCTATGTCCTTTCTTAGAGTTTTAAAATTCTCTCTTTGGTAATTTTGTGTATTCTTGTTTTTCAATTCCTATATACTTTTGTTATGGAAGAAATTAGGGGGCAGAATATCTCCTACACTAGCCAGTTTGGGGTGACTCTTGTGATGTCTTGAGAAAATGAATTTTCTAAGATTCCCATAGGAGAATGATTGGTTTTTATTGGCGTGGAGTCACATGCCTTGGGTTGTAAAGTCCCACGCCCCTTAACGCAGTCCTGCAAAGGTGCAGCAGGCAGCTCAGCAAAGCCAAAAGCAAGGCCAGTGTCCAGAGCTTCCCTGCCATGTTGCAGCCCTTCCCAGTCCTGCATCAGGTTAATTAAAGTTCATTAGTCCATTGTGTGTCCCCTGCAACAGGAGTCCCAAGACTGCCAAGAGCCAAGAGAGCGAACTTCTTAGGTCCGAAGTTTCAACATTCAGGTTTCGCATCCTTGCAGTGGCCACACCTATTCTGGCTAACTAACTGTTCCCAGGAGTGATGGACAGACAGGAAAGCACCTTTCCAGGTCACTCAGACTTTACTGGGCATGTGTCTATTGTCCAGTCCCTTCCGCCAGCAATCAGAGGGGAACAGACTTGGAGAGTGTTAAATTAGCAAAGCAGTGTAAATGGCATGCTTTCTTTATCTAGTCTTCCCCTTTACTCCTTTCCTGTTAATAACCAGATTATTAGGATATCACCTTCACCACTTTGTTTTACTGTGTAAAATTTTTATATTTAGAATTAGCCAGCTGGACCTAGTTTAGATGATCCCCCCCTTTTTTTTTGCCAACATCCAAAGCATCATAGTTGGGAGACAGGTGAACATATGTCTCTTCTCTTCCTTGAGCCTGATGAGGGTGTTGACCTTGGACACGTCACTGCCATAGAGCTTCTTCACAGCCTGTTTGATCTGGGGCTTGTGGTCAAGCGTGTTGCTCCTGGGAGTGCTCTTCCGAGGATATTGATGCTGCCTTCATAGTGGAGCCGCGGTGTCTTTGGCCATAGAAGGTAGATGACAGGCACATCTTCCCTGTTTTGTGGCTGTGGCCTGTCAGCACTGCTTTCTTTGCCTACAAAGCTTTTGCTTTGGCCTTGGCTTGGGCTGTGGGAGGGGCAGGGGCTTCCTTCTTCTCTTTGGGCTCGTCTTTGTGAAAGGCTGTTTGTTTGGTTTTTTTAACCATCAGTTATTATCATGAGTTTTTGCTGGTATAGGGAAATGCTATTGATTTTTGTAAGTTGATGTTCCTAGCAACTGTGATGAAATTTTTTGTAGTTATAATGAAATTATTTCCAATACTTTGTGGCTTCTGTTGGTTTTATAGGCTATAGTCCTATTATCACCAATAATGTCAATGTGTGTCTTCCAATATTTATACTTTTCTTTCTCTTTTTTTCCTTTTCTTGTAACTTTAGCCAGAACTTCCTAGGTAACTTAAACTTTGAAGCCCTCTTTTCTATACCAGAAGTTGGTATTTAGCTATGTCTCACAGGCCAAATACCACACACTGCCTGTTTTTGTATTGCCCACCAGCCAAGACATTTACAATCAATGCGATATTAGGAACACTATTTACAAGCCCAATGAAGCAGATTTCCAAAAATTTTATTTCTAAACAGAATCCAATCCTCTCACTAATAGTTATGTATTTTCAAAAAAAATTATACTTAATATTTAATTGTGAATTTCATCAAAAAATGTGGAAGTGTGTTTTCCCCATTATTATATTTTCACCTACATAGTATCTTTGATTTTACCTCTTGGCCTGCAAGACCTAAAATTTCCTTCCTGGCCCTTGAGAGAAAAGGTATGCTGACCCATCTCTGTACTATGGCCTTTCCCCTGACTGCTATTTGCTATAGTTATTTGTGCTGCATTGTCCCCAAATACACAGCTCTGTCAAATTGAACCAATCGGATACCCTTCAATAAAATTGGCATTAAATTATCTAATCATGGGATCAGGGAGATAATTTTCAGTTTTCCTCTTACTGACTTAATGACTTGAAGTTGAATGAAGGAAATGCAGATAAATGTCAAATAAACTTCCAGAGTAAATGTCACACCAGGACACCCTGAGGTTATTTGGGGTTCCAAGTGCAAACATGAAGACTCCAGATCTCCCTTCCCAGCTTTGGGGACTTTGCCATCTAAGTCCCTGGTGCCATAATCAATTTTAATTGACACTGTCTGCTGCTGGAGGCAGGCCCATCAAGGTACCAGGGATTGTCCTTAAAGGTAGCTTTTCTGAAACATTGCTGTGCTGCCTCCAAAACAGTTATGATGGCTCTGTTTGGCTACCAGAATACTAGATGATTGCTGGCTGACCCCTTGTAAGGAAAGACAGAGGACTGGCGAGCCCACCTGCTGAGGAGAGCCTGGCCTGGAGAGAAGCCCTGGGCAGCAGCACTGACCGCCACGACCCCACTGTCATGATTCCCACAGCCACCTTCAGTGACCCAGTTTTCTGTTAGTCCTGAATTATTTTGCACTCAATTTTCCTAGGACACCCAGGAGCACTCCCATCTCTGGACCCTTTATATGAAATACTCGATCCCCAGATATCTGCGTGAGCTAACCCCTCACAACATTATGGTCCCTGTGCGTCACCTGACACTAAGGTCTCCTCTGAACCCCAAGGATTAAGTAGTGCTCTTTCCCCACCTTCCTGGTCTGGCCTCTTATACTGATTTGTAAACAGCCTGCACCCACTTGCTGGAAGGTAAGTGCGATTAAATCAAAGAGCTGATTTTGGCCACTGAAATAGCCAAAGCCTGAAACGGTGTCTATCTCCACACACAGGCACTCCGTGTGTGGGCTTCATCAGTGGGCTTCCCTGACCTGCACAGGACAGTCTTGTGACCTGCTTTGGCCAGTGACATGGAGTGGAAGGTCTCCATGTCACATGCACCAAGGTTTTTAATAGCCCCCCAGGTGCCTGGCTGGCTTGGCTCAGTCGTTGAGCATCAACCAATGATTCAGGAGATTGGGGTTCAGTTCCTAGTCAGGTTGCAGGCCTGATCCGCAGTGGGGGGAGCACAGAAGGCGACTGATCAATGACTCTCTCATCATCAATGTTTCTTTCTCTCTACCTCTCCCTTCCTCTCTCTGAAATCAATAAAAATATATAAAATATATATTTAAAAGCTCAATAGGTTATTCAAAAGTGCAACCAAAGTTGAGAAACATAAATGTAAGGGTGGAGTGTGTTGGTGTATCCACTTATGTCTAAAGTAGAATCAAAGAGCTGGAGTCGCAGAGAGGGGGTGCCAGAGCTTCCACAAACAAGGCTCTGCAGGTGGGGGGCTGAGGGCTGATGAGCACAGCTTGGCCTGGACACTCAGAGGAGCCCCGAGCTCAGGTGCCTGCAGTGGGGCAGGCACCTGGAAGTGGGCATTTCCAGGAGACTGAAGCACTGCTGGGAGGACATCCTTGGGAGGCCTGGCACCTCATGGTGGCCAAATGCCCACCTCACAACCACCTTCTCCTGGGTGCTGCAAGAAAGAGCCAGGTGTCCTGAGGCTAGATTGAGTTGGGCCCTAGGGGACTATGGGACACTTTGGAAGTCCTCTTTCAGAAAGTCTGGGGCTCACCCTGGCTTCCCCAGATTGCCTGCACACCTGAGAAGTCAGGTCTGCGCGGAGCATGACAGAAAAGGAAGCCCAAAGAGGCGGTGGGGAAAGGGGAAGTTTGAGGCTACAGCTGCCTCCCTAAGGGGATGCTTTCAGAGCCTGGGTTTCTCCTGGACAGCCGCTGGACTGGCAGAGCATAGTATTAGGGCCTGCAGGGGCCCTGTGCTGACAGAACTTGCAGCCAGTGGGCGAATTGTTAGAGGCAGTGCCCCAAATATGTTTCAGAACCACGGCTCTTTGCTTTCAGAACTCAGGGTCCACCTAGGCATGTTCAGAGTCTGGACCTCACAACCAGGGCGTGGTGGTCAACCAGAATTCAGCAGGATGTGAGCGGACTCTTTTGGAGTCTTAGCTCACACCCATCAGGCTCCAGGGCCTTTAGGAACTTAGAAAGCAGCTTCGCCTGCCATAGGCCAGGGCCTCACCCAGCCTCCTCTCTGAGGCCTGTGTGTCAGCACAGGGCCAGGAACTCATGAGTTCGGTCTTCCAGAGACAGGCATTTCCCTGATTAACATCAGAAATGAAGAATCATGTTCATAAAATCAGAGGTTCCATGTGCAAATGCTAACTGCAAAGTTATTTCCTATTGTTAATAACAACTTGTTTGAGGTAAAATTGACAATCAGCTGCACATATTTAAAGCATAAAATTTGAGCCCTGGCTGGGTGCTCAGTTGGTTGGAGCATCGTCGCATATACCTAAAGGTAGTCAGTTTGTTTCCCCGTTGGGGCACATAACTAGGTTGCTGGTTCCGTCTTTGTTTGGGGAGTGTATGGACAGCAACAGCAATGTTACCCCAAGCATCTGCACCCCCCAAATCAATAAAAATATGTCCTTCAATGAGGATTAAAAAGGAAATTAAAGTATGAAATACGACAAGATTTTACATGGAGACACCCATGAAACCATCACGAAGTCAGGAGGGAGAGTTTACCCACCCTCCTCTGGAGTTTCCTTTGGGCCTTTGTGACCCCTCCCTCCCACTGAGCCACCCAAAGCCCCAGGCAACCACTGATCCACTGTCTGTGTCTAGAGTTTGCATTTTCAGGAGGTTTATATCAATGCAGCCATCAGTAGGCACTTTGTTTACTGTTGTGGTTCTGCCTATTTTCATCAGCATAATTACTCTGAGATGCATTCCTGTTGTGTTTATCAACAGTCTGTTCCTTTTCATTGTTGCATCACATTCCCTTTTATGGACACACCACCAATTATTACCCATTTCTGTTGATGGGCATCTTGCTTGGTCCTAGTTCTTGACTATTAAATAAATAAAGTTCCTATGAACATTCATGTACAAGTTTCTTATGGACACATGTTTACATTTCTCTTGAGTGGTACCTGGAGTGGAAGGACTGGTTCAAATAGTGGGGCTATGTTTAATTTTTTTTTTTTTAACATATTTTTATTGATTTCAGAAAGAGGAAAGGAAGGAGAGAGAGAGAGATCGAAACATCAATGATGAGAGAGTCATTGATCGGCTGCCTAGCCCACAACCCAGGCATGTGCCCCGACATGGAATGGAACCCCAATCTCCTGGATCCCAGGCCGATGCTCAACCACTGAGCCACGCCTGGCCAGGCAATTTTTTTAAAAAAGATGACAAACATTTCTAGAGTGACAGTACCATTTTACATTCCCATCCACAGTGTAGGAGAGTTCCAGTTTCCCCATTTCCTCATCAAAGCTTGGGAGTTTAAGTAGGAAAATTTATAATGTGTTACATACAAAGCTCAAAACTTCCCACAGTTTCCTAAAATCCAAGTACAACGAATTAAGTGCTCAAATGGAAAACAGTAAACTGTAATGTTTGGACATAAAAAGCTTCAAACTTTGCTTTCTCATCACTAAAAAGGGACATGGTTGCTTTGTGGCAAATAAGCCTGTGATGCTTTCCTCAGATCGTCAGAGACACGTATCCCTTTTGTGGATGGTTCTGAAGTTCTACCGCTTCTATTTGGAACGGAGCTAGAGTTTTCTACACAGATTGTCTAATAGGTGCATTGCATTTTTAAAATGTAAACATAAGTTTTTCCCAAACAACTGCCAAAAACCTTATGGTGAGAGATACAAATATTCCAAGAATATGTGGGTATAAATAACTAAAAGACTAGGAAAACATTCTGTGGCATATGCCTTCATTTCTGAGTTGTTTCCTGGGGCACACAGTGGGAGTTCCCAGAAGCAGACAGTTGCGATGTGGTGCTCAGATGCGGGGTCAGAGAGTTAGCAGGGGTGGAGGGATGGCATAGGGATGCGGGGGCAGCAGCAGTAGCTGCCTCTCCCCTCAGCATCCTAGACTAGTTCATCTTGCAAACCTGGCTGCTCACAGGCGGACATTTATTCTTGGAGAGAATCCTCTTGACAAAACGAAATGCACAGCCTTTGCCCCATGTGTCAAGCTCAGTTCCTCCGTCTCAGGGGCAGAACAGCCTACAGCCCCCCGGTGGTGCCTAAACTTAGATTGACCTCAAAATACCAATGACTGGATATTGGTTGAGCATTAACTAGGAATGATCACACAAGGATCACAGGGGGATGACTTTGGAAAGTAGGCCACAGATAGAATGCCACAATTCGTTGTTCAATGCCTAGTGTCCAGCTCCTATCATGACATTGGCCTCTATCTGTTTTGGTGGGTACAGAAGGAGACCATTAGCAAAAGGCAGAAGTGAAGCCATAGCTTTGAACAAGCCCCATCTGGGGGCACAGGAGCCTAAATCACAACACCCCTCTCACTAGGAATCCCCATCCCACATGCTCTCCACATTTCCACACCTGCCTAATGCTCAAGACCCTTCTCAAGACTCACCTTCCCAGGAATCATTCTCTGATCCCACAGCCTAATTTTGCCAGACACTAGTCTGAGGGTTCTACACACACCATCCCATTGAAACCCACAGCAATCTACTCAGGTAGGATTATCCCCATTATGAGGACAGTAAGTTCAGAGAGGTTAAATTTGTTCTCGTGGCTTTAAAATGACAGATTAAGGGATGAAGCCCAGGTCTACAGCAATCCAAAGCCTGTGTTCTTGAGCACTTTCTAAATAACATTATTTTCCCAGCATCACCCCCTTTTCTGACCCACAAGGGTCTGGACTTGGTCCCACTCTGTTGGGTTACTTCAGAGACTTGGAGAATGAAGTTTTTATTGAGAAAACAAAGTATTTCCCCACCTTCATTGAAAGTTGCTTGAAGAAAGGGGTGACAACTACTGCTTCTCTATTTCTCTTAGGGGGGTCTGTGGTATTTAGGGAGATATATGCAGTGATTAAACATCTGTTCATTCATTGTGGTTGAATTCAGACCAAAGGAAAAAGATTTAAAATGTGCTCAACATCAGACACCATTCTTTCAAGACATTATTCAATCCAGCCCTATTCTAGTCTCCTCTATCTGAATGCTCTGTGAGAGGTCCTGTCATCTTTGGTAGAGACAGTTCCTTTGTTTCTTAGGCAAGTTAACATGGACTGACTGTTACATCACCACTAGGAGTCCTGTTTCCACAGGCAGTGTGATTGGTGGAACATGGATTGTCCACACATTCTATTTGCAAGTTCCGCCCAATCCTGTCACACATACTTGGCTTTCTGATCTCACAATTAACTCTGGTTCCCAACGGCAGCCTTGTATGACATCCACTAGTTTTTACTTGAGTGTGTGTTCTGAGTAATTTCAGATCACTCAGTATTTCTAAAAGGGATGAGATTGACAGGAACAATCTTGGTCCTACATCAGTGAATACAGACTGTGAGCGGGAGGCGAAAAGGTAGACAAAAACTGGACACAGAATAAACAAAGACAGAGAAGCTGGGAGTAAGGCCACCATCAGGGGAAGACTCACTCTAAGTGCCTGTAGCTGAGTCAGTATCGTCTTTCCCAGTATGAAGCTGCTGCTGCTGCTGTGTCTGGGGCTGACTCTGGTCTGTGCTGATCATAGAGGAAACAGTGATGTTGTGACAAAGAACTTCAATATGTCAAAGGTAGAGTCGGGCATTTATTCTAAGGTAGAAAATAAGGACTTCTGACTTTGGGGGTGGTTTGGAGGATTCTGAACAAGGTGGGCCTACTGGAGGTCAAGAGGTTTTGGGAATGTTAAACAAAGGAGGTGGTTTCTGACCTTGGACTAAGATCAGTTGTAGCATGTAGAAAGGTGGGAGCACTTGGGGACCTCCATTCTCATTGGAGGAATGTGGAAGAGTCTTACATGTGGAGTCAATAGAGCTGAGATCTAATTCCATCTTCACATCTCCAGTAAGAGTCCTGGCCCATGGGCCATAGTTCAAGCAGACAAGCGTGTGTGTGATATCTCCTCTCTCTTCTTTTCTTACCAACTCATTTTACTGATTTATTGCAGATTTCAGGGGAGTGGTATTCCATTCTCTTGGTCTCAGATGTGAAGGAAAAGATAGAAGAAAATGGTAGCATGAGACTTTTTGTGAATTCCATCCAAGTCTTGGAAAACTGTTCTTTGTCACTTATATTCCATAAAAAGTAAGTATAAATTTTCTTACTTGGGAATAAAATCCCAGAAACCTAACTATGGTTTTGGAGCTCTACACACACACATACACACACACAATACAAGCACACACAAACAAATAGGCATGTGGGCTAGCGTCCAAATTCAGTGTCACTTCTCAGGCACTGATCTAGGAAATGATGAACCTGAATCATTTCTAGACACAGGGATAAGAATTGGTGACAGGAATAAATTTAACTGGGAGCTGAGGTAAGTGGCAGAGAGCATCAGAATCACAAGCCGTGGGGCAATACAGCATAGGTTAAGAGCAGGGATGGGAGGTCAACAGCCTAGGCCTCTCTCACTAGTTGCGTGGCCTAGAAATGTTCTCCTTCCACCCCAGCTTCCCCTGGGGGGAAAGCGGATGACACTCACTCTCTCTCCTGGTGCTTCTTCCTGAGGACCGAGTGAGGCCATGTTTATAGGGCCCTTATCTGAGAGCTGGCACAGCTGAGCCCTCAGCTAATTCTACAGGGAAGTGGCTGCAGTCAGAGGAATAGTGGGAAGTGGCGGTAGAGTAATAGTGACATCAGTGGGTGACTCATTCATAAGTAGCAAATGAAGTGAAATCAGGTCAATAAAAGCTGTTTCAAATGTGTACCAAAAATGTTCAACAGTTAAGTAGAATCAGGTACACATGTTATAGGTGGAGTATAAGGGAGTGAGGCCCATCAATATCTCTTGAGCATCAGCGCATTCTGTTTTACAGGGTCGATGGAGAGTGCACTAAAGTTTCTTTCATTTGTGACAAAATAGAAGATGTCGGTGCATGTAGTATTGACTGTAAGTATAAATAAATAATAAAATATTTGTAAATTCTATTCCCAAGTTCAATAAGTTTACTAAATTTCAATATCCTTAGGATCTTGATCAGTTCCATAGCAATGCTTATTTAGGTGTTATAAATGAGGTCATCTAATAGCCAATATACTCCATTTGGGAGAACATTGCGTGTAAAAACCAACACATGGCACATAATATGATCAGAATAAGATAATGACTTGGTCATATGACCCACCCGCAACAAAGGAAAATAGACACACAAAAAAGTAAATTTTTGGATAGATTCTGATTCCCTGTACACTCTGATGACATTTGGTGGCCACTACCACAGCACATTGTTTGGCTAGAATGTTGGGTATATAACACCAGTGGGGTTTATAGACAGGACAGAGACACAGAGTTGGCAGAGGTGGCTGAGGGAGGTAGGTGAGCCTCACGGAGGATAATGACAGGTTAGTTACAGCTGTGCCTGAATTTTCTGCCACTAGCAATCAATGTACCACTGCTTGTCAATTCTACCCTTAGAAGTCACTAGATCAAGCCTAGGTTGATACAATGGAAGACATTAGGTACAACTCTTCATCTCTCCAGGACATGTACTTGAATTTGCTCTGTGAAAGATTATAGGTGAAGAGTTTCACTTGCTTCCCATGAACTAAAGAAGTTCTGAGCCGTATTCTTTTTCTTCCACAGATGATGGGTGCAATAAATTTCAAATAACTGAAACAGACTATGATCAATATCTTATTGTTTATATCTTGAATCGCAAGAATGACAAGGAAATGGAAGTGATGGCGCTCTGTGGTAGAGTATTTCATGTGGACACTCACCTTGGAGTGGGCTGGACACAAAATGATTCCTCTAGTCTTACCCTGGGATATCATTCCTCCTTTGAAGAGAGGCACTCACTTGGGTACTCCCTCACTCTCGGTGATGGGTAGATGATAAAATTTATCATCATGCCAGAGGATAGCCTAAGATGTCAAATTCAGGACAGGTTATAGTCCATCCCTAACTTCTGCCCAAGTACCAATCTCTGCCTTCCATTTCCCAACCATCTGCAACCTCAACCCTGCTCCCAAGAGACTCAAAGAGCAAGACACAGTGTTACAGCAGTTATGGTCATTCTTCCCACAGCCCGAAAACCAGATGTGCGTCCAAGATTCAGGGGAAGGTTTAGAGAACTTTGCCAAGAAAAAGATATTCCTGAGACCAACATACTGGACCTGACAAAAGTTGGTAAGCTTAGCTATCTCTGGTTTTCTCTTCATAAATTCCTATGTTACTGAATGGAGAAATCTGAGAGAAGGTAACATCTCCAGTCAGTCCCCTCTGTCCTAACACGGAAAATCCTTTGGATGCTCTCTGGGAAATAAATGGGTTGGTGTTTGACTGTGCTCTGTTCTACCTCTGCAGATCGTTGTCTCCAGGCCCGAGGGAGCCAATGTGGCGAAGGCTCCCAGGTTGGTGATGGTTCCTGGAGAGGGGGTGGCCCAGGGATCACTGCCTTCCTACACGATTAGGGGTTTATGGCCAAAGATCCAAAAAAATAATTTAGTAAGGGGCCTTGAGGGATGAGCTTGATATTTGGAGTTGTGTGTCCTGGGTTCAGGACCCACTCCTTCAATGAGCTTTAGAGCCATTGGCTTAAGCAATGAAAAGGAGGCCAATGATGGGGACCTTACAGAGTTGCTGTGTGGATACCCTGCTGGTGATAAGGCCTCAATAACTGATAATGTCTTACACATCACTAAGACATAAAATTGGAAATAGGAAAAGAGTACTAGGGTGTGAGTATGAAACTGAAATACATTTCAGTGTCTTGTCCATCTTCCAAGGCCAAAATGTGTGGTCTCACCCTCCAGTGTTTGGTAATAATGTCTTCCTTTGATCTGGGCACATCCTTAACTTCTGATCTGGAAAGAGAGCTGTTTGACCTTCCAGTTGTCTCCCATCTGGAAAACAGGCTCTGAATTCCCTCATCTGTGTCCTATCTCAGCTTTATTGTGGGGCTTTATTCAGGAAATATATGGGACAGTCTTGGCAACTATGGCTTACATAAGGTCAGCATTAAAAGGTAGCTGTGGTTTTAGCTGTTTTTCCTTAATTTATCAAAGATTCCTAAAAACATTTAATACTGAGCATGGCATAAACCAGCCTAGGGTCCTCAATGATTCCTCACTCTTTATCATAGACTCAGTGAGGAAGGTTAAGAAATAGAAAAAACACATCAGCCATTGACTCAATGCCCTCCTTCCACCTATTCTGGCAAGTAACAGGTTACAGTGCAGGTTGATATCTATTTCTTCAGCATTGTTCTTTGTAATAAAAATTCTCTTTATCTTCAATTCAATGCAGGAAATGATTAATGAGTTTCTGTTCTCTCTCATCTGCTCATTTAGTGCTGAGTGAATGCTTCCTCACCTGGGCTCCAGGAACTTCATTCCATGGATCCCGTGTCAACCTCTGACCAGTTCTGTTACCTGATTTATATCACTATTGTCCATGAAGGCATTATCTCTGAATCTTCAAGATCTTCTATAATTGTCTAGACAGACTCATCTACTCCCCAAGAATCAAATGTTTCCTCCAAATTCCCAATACTCTTCAGCATACCCAGAACTCTACCATGAATAAGACCTCCTGAACCTGGTCAATAAATGATTAGTCTTGCAATCATGTGATCATCTTGTGTATGTGAGGAACCTGGGGATGACAGCAAGTGACCGAATTCCTTTGTCCTGTGCCCATAATGGTTCTCTAGCATCTCCAATACTCGCCTGAGATTAAGGGTTTTCCCTCCCCTGCAGTCATTCCCTGTCCCTGTGATGCTGCTTGCCCTTTTATTAGCCTATTATTAGTGACCTGATAAAGCAAACTATGGGACTTACCCCACAATTTTCTCCATCCCTCAATACTCTTTTTCAAGGAGTACTGAGAGACAGATGCTGCTAAGGCTGATACAAGCTCGCCATGCTTCAGGACATGCCTCCATATCCCAGCTTCCCTACATCATCCACTCTATGACATAGTCGGTGTCCTTTCATGTTCTTGGAAAATGTTCAACCAGCACTGCTATCTACTGTGACCATGTAACACGAGGTGCCAGGAAATGGGAGCAATAGTGACCTTTAGCTACCTGTACTTGGTATAGTCAGGAGGCATCAAGGGGGATAAACCTCTTTTTTGGGAGTTTCTGGGCTTTGGGGAAAGGGAATTAAAGTTCTTCCTGCACTTAGAATAGCTAATTCCTAGAGAGCATGGCCTAGCAGATCCTTGGGAAGGTTTAGAACATTAACAACCGGAACGATCAATGCAAGGAGGACCACTTTCATGATGTAAGATGGCCTGCTGTGTCACATGTCAGGAAACTACAGCCTAGAGGGAGGCACACAAGGACCCTCAGCTGATCCCAGGTGAAGATGGCAGCTTGAACTCACTCTGAAACCTACTGCTTAATTCCAAACTTTTTCTACAAATGAAGCATGAAATGTTAAGTTCCCTCAAAAGCAAGGAGTGAAGACGTCTGGAGATCAGAAACAGAGCAGAGAGGTCATTTTCCAAAGAAATGAAAATGAAAAGAGGTGAAAGTTATGGGGAATCAGCCAGCAGCAGGAGCTATGCTACTGCTGCTCGGTGCATTGTGCTCAAGGACTGGAGGGCCAAGCTGGCAGCCAGTCCCACTGCAATTCCCACCATGGCATTTAACGCTGTTGATTTTTCATTAGTTCAGTATCACCCACTCTCACCTCACTGTCCATCACACATTCTTAGGGTCTGAGAGCAAACTGAGCTTGTTAAAGAGAAATTAGCCTGTTGCACAGAGGGCCACAGAATCATATCCCCAAGGCAGGCAGGTGCGAATTAGGATCACTCAGTAGGTCATACAGGCCACACTTCCTCCAAGAGTTAACTCTGCCTGTGTCTCAGAAATACAGTGAGGAGGCTGTGTTCTTGGCATCCACCTGGACAGGAGAAATGGGTCCTGTATTAGCTTCCAGTTAGTGCTGGAACAAATCACCACAAACATAGTGTTTCAAAAGAGTGCAAGTTTATTACACTACAGCTTCAGAGGTCAGAAGTCTGACATGTGGCTCTAGAGTGTACCATTTTATATATCCATCCAAGTGGGTGAGAGTTCCAGTTTCCCCATTTTTTCACCAAAGCTTGGCAGTTTAAGTTGGAAAAATTAATTATAATGTGGTTGTAGAGCTGGTGCTGCCCACGGCGTTTGACGCGGAGTTGGGTGGGGTAGCGAGTGGGGGGGGGTGGATAGTGGAAGGAGGAGGCGGCGGGAATCCCTGTAAATGGAGCAGAAGCAGGACCCGAAGCCTAAATTCCAAGAGTGTGAGGGAGTGCTGTGGTTCCATGGGCCTCCTCTTTATGAAGCAAAGCGTGTAAAGGTTGCCATAAAGGTCAAACAAGTGAAATACTTTATACATTACAGTGGTTGGAATAAAAATTAGGGTGAATGGGTTCCAGAAAGCAGAGTGCTCAAATACGTGGACACCAATCTGCAGAAACAGGGAGAATTTCAAAAGGCCAATCAGGAGCAGTATGTAGAGGGCAAGATGAGAGGGGCTGTCCCAGGAAAGAAGACATCTGGTCTGCAGCCGAAAAATGTTGAAGTAAAAACACACAGAAAACAGCTGGAAATGGAGATGGTGGCAGCACCAGTGAGACACCTCAGCCTCCTCGCAAGAAAAGAGCTCGAGTAGACATTCTTGAACAGAGTTGAAGTCAAAGTAAAGATTCCTGAAGAACTAAAACCATGGCTAGTTGATGACTGGGACTTAATTACCCGCCAGAAACAGCTCTTTTATCTTCCTGCCAAGAAGAATGTGGATTCTCTCCTGGAGGATTATGCAAATTACACGACATCTCGAGGAAACAGGGATACTAAGGAGTATGCTGGTGAAGTTGTGGCGGGATGAAGGAGCACTTCAGTGTAACGCTGGGCACTCAGCTGCTCTACAAATGTGAGAGACTGCGGCGCCGAAATCCTCGCAGGCCACCCTGACGCGCCCATGTCCCATGTGTACGGAGTGCCACATCTACTGAGATTATTCGTACGAATTGGAGCGATGCTGGCCTATACACCTCTGGATGAGAAAAGCCTTGCTTTGTTACTGAATTACCTTCATGATTTCCTAAAATACCTGGCAAAGAATTCTGCAACTTTGTTTAGTGCCAGCGACTATGAAGTGGCCCCTGAGTCCCACCGGAAGGCTGTGTGAGGCGCTCACTTACACTTACGTTTGGATCTCTGTGACACATTCCTGTTCTTGGCCCTTCCCTTGTACAAATGATATACTTTGAAAATGTTAGTGTATAACAGAATGGATGTTTGTTTCTGTTTGATTTTAAACAGACAAAATAAAGGGTTACAGCTCCTTTTTCTTTCCCTTTTTTTTTCATTTGAAAGTTGCTACCACTGTATTGATGGACAACGGAGGGACATGCTGTACAGCGTTCTATTGCCTAGTTGACAAAGCTGCTTTTGAATGCTGGTGGTTCTACTCCTTTCACACTATGCACTTTTATTATATATGTTAATGCTGTATTACAAAATGCTCTGATTCCTAGTGCGAAAGGTTCAATTCAGTGTATATAACTGCTCACACTCATCCATTTGTACTACTTTTTTTTTATTGGTGCTTACAGTGAAGAGCTTATCCTCTGCAAGTCATCCTTAGACATTTTATCTTTGCTCAGATTGTTGAAGAGTAGTGACTTGTTTATGGGTTTTGTATATTTGTCTAATGCACGTTTTAACATGATAGACACAATGCATTGTGTAGCTACAGTTTTCTGGAAAAGCCAACCTTTTAGGAATTCTTTTTCAGATCTTCAACAAATTTTTTCTTTAAATTTCAAAAAATATATATTATAGTGTGTTATGTAGAAAGCCCAAAACTTCCCACAGTTTCCTAAAATCCAAGTACAACACCTTAAGTGCCCAAGTGGAAAACAGTAAACTGTAATGTTTGGACATAAAAATCTTCAAACATTTCCTCCTCATCACCAAAATGGGACATGGTTGCTTTGTCTTCAATAAGCCTGTCGTGCTTTCCTTAGAACTTTAGAGACATGCATAACGTTTGTGGGTGGTTCTGAAGTTGCACCACTTGTATTTGGAATGCAGCTCGAGTTTTCTACACAGACTGTTAAAAAGGTGCATTACATTTTTAAAATGTAAACGTAAGTTTTCCCAAAACAACTGCTAAAAACTTTTGTTGAGAGATACAAATATTCCACCAATTTTGGGTATACAACTAAAAGGCTGGAGACAACACGGGGACAGCATAGGTAACGCAGTACCCGCTGCCTCCCACAGCCACATCAAAATTACCACTAAAATAAAGAACAACCATCTCTCAGAACCTCCTGAAATCTAGCTGAACAGAAGGCCTACAACAATTGAAAAAGTACATCCAGACGGGTAGGAGGGGCAGATATGCTGGGCAGAATCTGGGCTGAGTTGCAGAGAAGCGGTGGCAGTCCCACATCCAGGTACTGTGGTTTAAAATTGGGAGGGATATCTCAGTGATGGAGGTTTCTCAGGAGAACAAGAGGTCCAAGCCCCACATCAGACCCCCCAGCCCAGGGTTCCAGTGCCAGGAACAGAAGTCCTCACAACTCTGGGCTGTGAAAATCAGTGGAGATTGTGGCTGAAGGAGGCAGAGGCATGCAGGAGGCAGCCAATCAATGACAACTCTCTCATCATTGATGTTTCTATCTCTTCCTCTCCCTTCTTCTCTCTGAAATCAAAAAAGATATATTTTTAAAACTAATTAACTAACTAACTATCTAACTAACTAACTCCTTTAAAGGGCCCGTACACAAACTTACTCGGACTCACTCCCTCTGAGCTCCAGCACTGGGCAGCAGCTTGAAAGGAACCTGGGACATTTGGGGAGGAACTAACTTGTCTGCAGGGTGAGAGCTGGAGTGACAGCTTTTCCCAGAAAGAAGAGCTAGCACAGGCCATTGCTCCTTTGACCATCTGTGTCCCTACTGAGTAGGCAGACAGGCACCTTCTCTGAATCTCTATCGCCTGTCTCACACCTTTTGCCCACCCTGGTGATTCCTGGAGACCCTGCCCCTCCCTACCTGCAAGCTCATCCAAAGCCATTTCCAGTGGCTTTTCTATGCAAATGGTGTCTCTAGCTTCATGCTTAGAATTTCCCTAAAATCTCTCAAACAAGCAGGAGCTGGCTACAGTGTGCCTCATACCACTCAATAAGCGGCCCCAGGCCTGGCACTGATGGCAGCCTGCATTGGTTCATAGCTTGGCCTCTAGTGGGCACCTCCAAGCCCAGCATAAGTATCAGCCATTTACTGTTTGCTGTGTAGCTCATGCTGGGGGGCCCTGGGCAAGGCACACGCAGAGGCTGACTTTGCACCTCCCGGGAGGCCCGAGACAGGGCACCTGGTGGTCACCTTCAACCACCCAGGATTACAACCCTACCACACCTAAGAGTGACACACTCAAGGAGTGGACTCAGTGAACACCAAAGCTCCACTGAAGTAATTCCTGCTCCATAGGGGTGTCTCCAGCACAGCAGCTGGCATTATGGTGCCAGAAGGAGAAGAAAGAGAGCAAGAAATTGAAAACCTATTTGAAAAAATAATGACAGAAAACTTCCCCTACCTGGGGAAAGAAAGAGACTTACAAGTCCAGGAAGCTCAGAGAGTCCCAAACAAGAGGAACCCAAAGAGGCCCACAGAAAGACACATCATAATTAAAATGCCAAATGTTCAAGACAAAGAGAGAATCTTAAAAGCAGCAAGAGAAAAGCAATTTGTTACCTACAAGGGAGCACCCATACGACTGTCAGCTGATTTCTCAACAGAAACCTTGCAGGCCAAAAGGGAGTGACAAGAAATATTCAAAGTGATGAAAAGCAAGAACCTACAACAAAGATTGTTCTACTCAGCAAAGCTATCATTTAGAACTGAAGGTCAGATAAACAGCTTCACAGATAAGAAAAAGCTAAAGGAATTCATCACCACCAGACCAGCACTACAGGAAAAGTTGAAGGGTCTTCAGGACGAAGCAAATGAACAAAATAATCTGACCAACAAAAGAGACCCAGAGACATTGAAGCATGCAACAGACAGTCGTATCTCAGAGGGAAGGGTGGGGGGAGTGACAAGAGATTAACCAAAGAAGTTTTATGCATATATGCATAACCCATGGACACAGAAAATAATGGGGTGAAGGCCTGGGAAGGGGGTGGGAGTGAGATGGAGGGGATCAATGGGAGAAAAATGAGAAACCTGTAATACTTTCAACAATAAAGATAAATTTAGAAATAAATAAGTAATAAATAAAACAAAAAACCTAAAAGACTGGAAAGACATCTGTGGCATATTCCTACATTTCTGGTTTTCTCCTAGGGCACAGAGTGGGAGTGCCCAGAAGAAGGCAGTTGCGATGTGGTGCTCAGATGTGGGTGCAGAGTTAGCAGGGGTGGAGGGATGGCATAGGGATGGATGGTGGGGCAGCAACAGTAGCTGCCTCTCCCCTCAGCATCCTAGACTAGTTCATCTTGGAAACCCAGTTGTTCACAGGCGGGCCATCTATCCTTGGAGAGAATCCCCTTGACAAAATGAAGTGCACAGCCTTTGCCCCATCTGTCAAGCTCAGTTTCTCTACCTCAGTGGCAGAACAGCTTATAGCCCACCAATGGTGCCTAAAGTTAGATTAACCTCAAAATACCAGTGACTTGATATCAGTTGAGCATGAAGTAGGAATGATTACACAGGGACCACACTGGGTTGACTTTGGAAAGCAGGCCACAGATACAATGCCACAATTCCTCGGTTCATGCTTTTTGCCCAGCTCCTTCCATGACACTGACCTCTTTCTGTTTTGGGGGGTACAGAAATGGATATTTTAGCACAAGCTTTTAACAAGCCACATGGGGGGGCACAGGTGCCTAAATCACACCATCCCTCTCACTAGGAACCTCATCCCACATGCTCTCCACATCTCCCCACCTGACTAATGTTCAAGACCTCCCCTAGATCAGGAATCATTCTCTGATCCCACCAGCCTAATTGTGCCAGACATTAGCCTTAGGGTTCTATACACATCATCCCATTGAATCCCTAGATCAATCTATTCAGGTACAATTATCCCTATTAAACACTAAGCTCCAAGACATTAAATTTGTCCTCATGCCTTCAAAATGACAGAGATAGGAATGAAGCCCAGGTCTACATGACTCCAAAGCCTCTTTTTTTGAGCACTTTCTTTGTGAAGTCACATCTACAGCATCACCTCCAATTCTGATTCAAAAGGGTCTGGACTTGGTCCCACTCTCTTGGGTTACTTCACAGACTTGGAAAATGAAGATTTTGTTGAGAATATAAAGTATTTCCCCAACTTCACTGAAAGTTGCATGAAGAAAGGAGTGACATCTACTGCTTCTCTATTTCTCTAAGGGGGTCTGTGGTATATAGGGAGGTATATGTAGTGATTAAACATCTGTTCATTCATTGTGGTTGAATTCAGACAATAAGGTAAAGGAATTAAAATGTGCTCAACACCAGACACCATTCTTTCAAGGCATTATTTAATCCAGCTCTATTCTAATCTCTTCTATCTGAATGCTTTGTGAAAAGTACTGTCATCTTTCGTAGACAGTTTCTCTTCCTTAGGCAAGTTAACATGGAAGACTCAACTGTTTCCACACACAGTGTGATTGGTGGAACATGGGTGGTCCACACATTCTATTTGCAAGTTCTACTCCATTTCTGTCACACATATTTGGCTTTCTGATCTCACAATTAACTCTGGTTCCCAACGGCAGCCTTGTATGGCATCCACTAGTTTTCTTTTCCAGTGTGTGATTTGAATAATTTCAGGTCACTGAAATTTCAGGTCACTCAGTATTTCTAAAAAAGATTGATAGGAACAATCTTGGTCCTACATCAATGAATACAGGCTGTTCGTGAGCAGGAGACGGAAAGGTGAATAAAAAACTGGACAGAGAATAAACATAAAGACAGAGAAGCTGGGAGTGGGGCCACCATCAAGGGAAGACTCACTCTAAGCGCCTCACTCTTAGCTGAGTCAGTGCCGTCCTTCCCAATATGAAGCTGCTGCTGCTGTGTCTGGGGCTGACTCTGGTCTGTGCCGATCATGAAGGAAACAATGCTGTTGTGACAAGGAACTTCGATATGTCAAAGGTAGAGTCAGGTCTTTATTCTAAGGCAGACTTTGAGGGTGGTTTGGAGGATTCCAAACAAGGTGGGTCTACTGGAGGGCAAAGGTTTTGGGAATGTTAAACAAAGGAGGTGGTTTCTGACCTTGGACTAAGATCAGTTGTAGCATGTGGAAAGGTGGCAACACTTGGAGACCTCCATTCTCATTGGAGGACAGTGGAAAGAGCCTTACATGTCGAGTCAATTGACCTGAGATTTAATTCCATCTTCACATCACCACTAAGAGTCCTGGCCCATGGGCCATAGTTCAAGCAGACAAGCGTGTGTGTGGTATCTCCTCTCTCTTCTTTTCTTACCAACTCATTTTACTGATTTATTGCAGATTTCAGGGGAGTGGTATTCCATTCTCTTGGCCTCAGACATGAAAGAAAAGATAGAAGAAAATGATAACATGAAAGAATTTGTGAATTCCATCCAAGTCTTGAAAAACTGCTCTTTGTTACTTAAGTATCATAGAAAGTAAGTAGACTTTTTTTACTTGGGAAGAAAACTTCAGAAGGTGGCTATGGTTTTGGAGCTCTGTACACACACACAACACAAACACACAAACACACACATGCATGTGGACCTGTATCCACAATCACTGTCACTTCTTAGACACTGAACCACTACATGATGAACCTGAAGCTTTTCTAGATTCAGAGAAAAGAATTGGTGACAGGAATAAATTTAACTGGGAGCTGAGGTCAGTGGCAGAGAGTTTCAGAATCACAAGCCGTGGGGCAATACAGCATAGGCTAAGAGCAGGGATGGGAGGTCAGCAGCCTAGCCCTCTCTCACTAGTTGCACGGCCTAGAAATGTTCTCCTTCCACCCCAGCTTCCCCTGAGGGGAAAGCAAATGATACTCTCTCTCCTGGTGCTTCTTCCTGAGGACCGAGTGAGGCCATGTTTATAGGGCCCTTATCTGAGAGCTGGCACAGCTGAGCCCTCAGCTAATTCTACAGGGAAGTGGCTGCAGTCAGAGGATAGTGGGAAGTGGCGGTAGAGTAATAGTGACATCAGTAGGTGACTCATTCATAAGTAGCAAAAGAAGTGAAATCAGGTCAATAAAAGCTGCTTCAAATGTGTACCAAAAATGTTCAACAGTTAAGTAGAATCAGGTACACATGTTACAGGTGCAGTATAAGGGAGCGAGGCCCATCAATATCTCTTGAGCATCAGCTCATTCTGTTTTGCAGGATTGATGGAGAGTGCACTAAAGTTTCTTTAATTTGTGACAAAACAGAAGACGATGGTGTATGTAATATTGACTGTAAGTATAAATAATAAAATATTTGTAAATTCTATTCCCAAGCCCATTAAATTTACTAAATTTCAATATCCTTAGGATCTTGATCAATTCAATAACAGTGCTTATTTAGGTGATATAAAAGAGGTCATCTAATAGCCAATATCCTCCATTTGGGAGATCCCTGTGTGTAAAAGCCCACACATGGTGCATAATATGATCAGAATAAGATGGTGACTTGGTCATATGACTCACCTGCAACAAAGGAAAATGGATACAGATAAAAGAAAATTTTTTGGGTATATTCTGATTCCCTGCCCACTGTGATGATATTTGGTGGCCACTACCACAGCACATTGCTTGGCTAGAGTGCTGGGTATATATTGCCAGTGGGGCTTATAGACAGGACAGAGACACAGAGTTCGCAGAGTTGGCCGAGGGAGGTAGGTGAGCCTCATGGAGGATAATAGCAGGTTAGTTACAGCTGTGGCAGAATTCTCTGCCACAAGCAATCAACGTAACTCTTCTTGTCAATTCTACTCTCAGAAGTCACCAGATGAAGCCTAGGGAGATACAGTGGAAGACATTAGGTACCACTCTTCATTTCTCCAGGACATGCTCTTGAATTTGCTCCTTGAAAGATTATAGGTAAAGAGTTTCACTTGCTTCCCATGGACTAAAGAAGTTCTAAGCTATATTTTGTTTCTTCCACAGATGATGGATTCAGTAAATTTCACATATTTGAAGTGGACTATAATCAATATCTTATTGCTTATATCTTGAATCGCAAGGATGACAAAGAAACCCAAGTGATGGAGCTCTATGGTAGAGTATTTCATATGGACCCTCACCTTAGAGTGGGCTGGAGACAAAATGATTCCCCCAGTCTTACCCTGGGATGTCTTCCCTCCTCTGAAGAGAGGCGCTCACTTGGGTAATCCCTCAGGCTCAGTGATTGGAAGATGATAAAATTTATCATCATGCCAGAGGATAGCCTAAGATGTCAAATTCAGGACAGGTTATAGCCCATCCCTACCTTCTCCCAAGGACCAATCACTGCCATCCATTTCCCAACCATCTGTGCACATGCCCCTGACTCCAAGTCCCTCAACGACCAAAAACACAGTGTTACAACAGTTATGGTCATTCTTCCCACAGCCCGAAAAACAGATGTGGATCCAAAGATCAAGGAAAGATTTCAGGATCTTTGCCAAATAAATGGAATTGGTGAAGAAAACATACTTGACCTGACCCAATTTGGTAAGTTTAGCTGTCTCTGGTGTTCTTGTCATCAATTTCTATGTCACTGAATGGAGAAATGTAAGAGAAGGTAACATCTCCAATCAGTCCACTCTGTCCTAATGCAGATAATCATTTCCTTGTTCACTGGGAAATAAATGGGTTGGTGTTTGACTGTGCTCTGTTCTGCCTCTGCAGATCGCTGTATCCAGGCCCGAGGGAGGCAATGTGGCCAAGGCCCCCAGGTTGGTGATGGTTCCTGGAGAGGGGGTGGCCCAGGGATCGCTGTCTTCCAACACAATTAGGGGTTTATAGCCAAAGGTTACAACCAAATTAATTTGGAAAGGGAGCTTGAGGGATGAGCTTGAAATTTGGAACTGTGTGTCCTGGGTTCAGGATCCACTCCTTCCATGAGCTTTAGAACCACTGGCCTAAGCAATGACGAGGAGGCCAATGATGTGGACTTCACAGAGTTGCTGTGTGGATACCCTGCTGGTGAAAAGGCCTCAGTAACTGATAATGTCTTAAATATCACCAAGACATAAAATTGGAAATAAGAAAAAAGTACTAGGGTGTGAGTATGAAACAAATACATTTCAGTGTTTTGTCCATCTTCCAAGGGCAAAATGTGTGGTCTCACCCTCCAATTTTTGGTAATAATGTCTTCCTTTGATCTGGGCACATCCTTAACTTCTGATCTGGAAAGAGAGCCTTCTCACCTTCCAGTTGTCTCCCACCTGGAAAACAGGATCTGAATTCCCTCATCTGTGTCCTACCTCAGCTTTATTGTGGGGCTACATTCAGGAGATACATGGGAAAGACTTAGCAACTATGGCTTGCATAAGGTCAGCATTAATAAAAGGTAGCTATGGTTTTAGCCATTCTTCCTCAATTTATCAAAGATTCCTCAAAACATTTAATACTGACAGTGGCAGAAAGCAGCCTAGGGTCCTTACTGATTCCTTCTCTTTATCATAGACTCAGTGAGGAAGGTTAAGCAATCGAAAAAACACATCAGCCATTGACTCAGTGCCCTCCTTCCCCCTAATCTGGCCAGTAACACAGGTTACAGAGCAGGTTGATATCCATTTTCTCACCATTTTTCTCTGTAATAAAAATTCTCTTTATGTTCAATTCAATCCAGGAAATGATTAATGAGTTTCTGTTCTCTCTCCCATCTGCTCATTTAGTGCTGAGTGAATGCTTCCTCACCTGGGCTCCAGGATCTTCATTCCATGGACCCCGTGTCACCCTGTGATCAGTTCTGTGACCTGATTTCCATCACTATTGTCCATGAAGGCATTATCTCTGAATCTTCAGTCTTCTATAATTGTCTAGACAGACTCATCTACTCCCTGAGAATCAAAGGTTTCTTCCAAATTCCCGATTCTCTTCACCATACCCAGAACTCTACCATGAATAAGACCTCCTGAACCTGTTCAATAAATTATTAGTCTTGCAATCATTTGATCGTCTTATGTATGTGAGGAACCTGGGGATGACAGCAAGTGAGTGACCGAATTCCTTGGCCCTGTACCCATAATGGTTCTCTAGCATCTCCAATACTCGCCTGAGATTCAGGGTTTTCCCTCCCCTGCAGTCATTCCCTGTCCCTGTGAAGCTGCTTGCCCTTTTATTAGCCTATTTATTAGTGACCCAATAAAGCACGTTATGGGACTTGCCCCATTCCTGATTTCTCTTTCTCAAGGAAGTACTGAGAGACAGATGCTGTTAAGGCTGATGCAAGCCTGCCATGCTTTAGGACATGCCTCCACATCCCTGCTTCCCTACATCATCCACTCTATGACACAGTCGGCGTCCTTTCATGCTCTCAGAAAACCTCCTTCACCCAGCGCCGTTATCTACTGTGACCATGTAAAGTGAGGGGCAAGGAAATGGGAGCATTAGTGACCTTTAGCTATCTGTACTTGGTATTGTCAGGAGGCATCAAAGAAGTTAAACCTCTTTTTTCGGAGTTTCTGGGCCTGGGGAAAGGGAAATTAAAGTTCTTCCTGCACTTAGATTAGCTAATTCCTAGAGAGCATGGCCTAGCAGATCCTTGGGAAGGTTTAGAACATTAACAACCAGAATGATCAATGCAAGGAGGACCACTGTGGTGGTGGGGGAGGGCTGGTTGTGTCACATGTCAGGAAAGTACAGATTAAGAGAAGCACACAAGGACCCTCAGCTGCCCCTGGGTCGAAATGGCTGCTTGAACTCACTCTGAAAACTACTGTTTAATTCCAAACTTTTTCTGCAAATGAAGCATGAAATGTTAAGAACACTCAAAAGCAAGGAGTGAAGATGTCTGTAGATCAGAAACAGAGCAGAGAGGTCATTTTCCAAAGAAATGAAAATGAAAAGAGATGAAAGTTATGGGGAATCAGCCAGCAGCAGGAGCTATGTTACTGCTCCTTGGTGCATTGTGCTCACGGACTGGAGGGCCAAGCTGGCAGCCCAGTCCCACTGCAATTCCCACCATGGCATTTCATACTAAGTTGATTTTTCATTAGTTCAGTATCACCCACTCTCACCTCACTGTCCATCACACATTCTTAGGGTCTGAGAGCAAACTGAGCTTGTTAAAGAGAAATTAGCCTGTTGCACAGAGGGCCACAGAATCATATCCCCAAGGCAGGCAGGTGCGAATTAGGATCACTCAGTAGGTCATAGAGGCCACACTTCCTCCAAGAGTTAACTCTGCTTGTGTCTCAGAAATACAGTGGGGAGGCTGTGTTCTTGGCATCCATCTGGACAGGAGAAATGGGTCCTGTATTAGCTTCCAGTTAGTGCTGGAACAAATCACCACAAATATACTGTGTTAAAATAGTACAAGGTTTTTATACTACAGTTTCAAAGTTTAGAAGTTGATATGTGGTTCCCGGGACCAAACCCAAACGAGCCCCATGTCCGTAAACATATTCAGATCATCTTCTATGTCCTTTCTTAGAGTTTTAAAATTCTCTCTTTGGTAGTCTTGTTATTGCTGGTTGTTAATTCCTATATACTTTTGTTATGGAATAAATTAGGAGGTCCAATTTCCCCCATACTAGTCAGTGTGGAATGGCTCTTGTGATATTTTCAGAAAATGAATTTTCTAAGATTCCCATAGGAGAATGATTGGTTTTTATTGGCGTGGAGTCACATGCCTTGGGTTGTAAAGTCCCACGCCCTTAACGCAGTCCTGCAAAGGTGCAGCAGGCAGCTCAGCAAAGCCAAAAGCAAGGCCAGTGTCCAGAGCTTCCCTGCCATGTTGCAGCCCTTCCCAGTCCTGCATCAGGTTAATTAAAGTTCATTAGTCCATTGTGTGTCCCCTGCAACAGGAGTCCCAAGACTGCCAAGAGCCAAGAGAGCGAACTTCTTAGGTTCGGAAGTTTCAACATTCAGGTTTCGCATCCTTGCAGTGGCCACACCTATTCTGGCTAACTAACTGTTCCCAGGAGTGATGGACAGACAGGAAAGCACCTTTCCAGGTCACTCAGACTTTACTGGGCATGTGTCTATTGTCCAGTCCCTTCCGCCAGCAATCAGAGGGGAACAGACTTGGAGAGTGTTAAATTAGCAAAGCAGTGTAAATGGCATGCCTATTATCTAGTCTTTCCTTTACTCCTTGCCTGTTAAATAATAGCCAGATTATTATAATAGTATCACTTTTACCACTTCGTTTGTTTTACTGTGTAAAATTTTATATTTAGAATTAGCCAGCTGGATCCAGTTTAGATGATCCCATTTCTTTTTGCCAACATCCAAAGCATCATAGTTGGGAGACAGGCGAACATATGCCTCTTCTCTCCATTGAGCCTGATGAGGGTGTTGACCTTGGACACGTCACTGCCATAGAGCTTCTTCACAGCCTGTTTGATCCGGGGCTTGTGGTCAAGCGTGTTGCTCCTGGGAGCGCTCTTCCGAGGATATTGATGCTGCCTTCATAGTGGAGCCGCGGTGTCTTTGGCCATAGAAGGTAGATGACAGGCACATCTTCCCTGTTTTGTGGCTGTGGCCTGTCAGCACTGCTTTCTTTGCCTACAAAGCTTTTGCTTTGGCCTTGGCTTGGGCTGTGGGAGGGGCAGGGGCTTCCTTCTTCTCTTTGGGCTCGTCTTTGTGAAAGGCTGTTTGTTTGGTTTTTTTAACCATCAGTTATTATCATGAGTTTTTGCTGGTATAGGGAAATGCTATTGGTTTTTGTAAGTTGATGTTCCTAGCAACTGTGATGAAATTTTTTGTAGTTATAATGAAATTATTTCCAATACTTGTGGATTCTGTTGGTTTTTAGGTTATAGTCCTATTATTGCAATAATGTCAATGTGTGTCTTCCAATACTTAACTCTTTTCTTTCTCTTTTTTTCCTGTTCTTGTAACTTTAGTCAGAACTTCCTAGGGAACTTAAACTTTGAAACCATGTTTTCCATACCAGAAGTTGGTATTTAACTGTGGCTCACAGGCCAAATACCACATACTGCCTGTTTTTGTATTGCACACCAGCCAAGACATTTACAATCAATGCGATATTAGGAACACTATTTACAAGCCCAATGAAGCAGATTTCCAAAAATCTTATTTCTAAACAGAATCCAATCCTTTCACTAATAGTTCTTATTTTCAAAAAAATTATACTTAATATTTGTGAATTTCATCAAAAACTGTGGAAATGTGTTTTCCCCATTATTATATTAGCACCTATGTAATATCTTTGATTTTACCTCTTGGGCTGCAGGATCTAAAATGCTTCCTATCTGGCCTTTTAACGAAAAGTGTGCTGACCCTTCTCTGTACTATGGCCCCTCCCCTGACTGCTATTTGCTGTAGTTATTTGTGCTGCATTGTCCCCAAATACACATTTTTGTCAAATCGAACCCCTCAGAGACCATTCAATAAAATGGGCATTCAATTATACAATCCTGGTAGTGCGGAGATATTTTTTAGTTCTGCTCTTACTTCTCCCCTTAATGACTCAAACCTGAATGGAGGAAATGCAAATAAATGTCAAATAAACTTCCAAAGTAAATGGCTAACCTGGACACCCTGAGGTTATTTGGGGTTCCAAGTGCAACCCTGAAGACTCCAGGTCTTCCTTCCTGGCTTCGGGGACTTTGCCATCTGAGTCTCCAGTCCCAGGACAGATTTTAGTTGACACTGTCTGCTCCCAGAGACAGGCCCATCAAGATACCAGGGGCTGTTCTGAAAAGTTATCTTTTCTGAAGCACTGTTTTACTGCCTACATAAAATATTTGATGGCTCTGTTTGGTTACCAGAATATGAGACAATTGGTGACTGACCCTTTGGTAAGGAAAGACAGAGGACTGGAGAGCCCACCTGCTTAAGAGAGGCTGGCCCAGAGAGAAGCCCTGGGCAGCAGCACTGACCGCCAGGACCCCGCTGCCGGGCTTCCCACAGCCACCTTCAGCTGTCCTTGGTTCCTGTTAATCCTGAGTCATTTTGCACACAATGTTCCTCACACACCCAGGAGCACTACTGTCTCTGGAGCCTTTGTGTAAAATACTCCACCCCAGATATCTGCATGACCTACCCCCTCACAGCATTGTGGCCCCTGGGTGTCACTTGACACTGAGGTCTCCTCTGAACCCCAAGGACTAAGTTGTGTTCTTTCCCCACCTTCCTGGCCTGCCTCTCATATTGATTTGTGAACAGCCTGCACCCACTTGCTGGAAGGTAAGTGCAATGAAATCAAAGAGCTGATTTGGGGCACTGCAATAGCCAATAGCTGACACAGTGCCTATCTCCACACAGAGGCACTCCATGTGTGGGCTTCATCAGTTGGCTTCCCTGAACTGCACAGAACAATCTTGTAACCTGCTTTGTCCAGTGACATGGGAGTGCAAGGTCTCTATGTCGTGAGAACCAGGATTTTTACAAGCTCCCCAGGTAATTCAAAAGTGCAACCAAAGTTGAGAAACGTTAATGTAATGGTGGAGTGAGTTGGTGTGACCACTTATGTGTAAAGTAGATTCAAAGAGCCGGAGCCACGGGGAGGGGGTGCAAGAGCTGCCCAAAGAATGCTCTGTGAATGGGGACTAGAGGGGGTTGATGATCACAGATTGGCCCAATACTCCAAGAGGCTCTAGAAAATGGATTAGGCCCCCTCACAGGGAACCTGTCCAATGCCCCTGGCTCAGGCTTGTCTCCCCTGCAGCTGGGCAGGCATCTGTAGGTAGGCATTACAAGGAGCCTGAAGCCCCACTGGGATGACATCCGTGGGAGGCCTGGCACCTCCTGTTGGTGAATGCCCGGATCACAACCACCTTTTCCAGGGCTCTGCAAGAAAGAGCCAGGTGTCCTGAGGCCTAGACTGAGTTGGGCCCTAGGAGACTAAGGGACACTTTGAGAGTCCTCTTTCAGAAAGTCTTTCACACTCGCTTCCCCAGATTGCCTGCACACCTGAGAATTCAGGTCTGCGCGGAGCATGACAGAAAAGGAAGCCCAAAGAGGCGGTGGGGAAAGGGGAAGTTTGAGGCTACAGCTGCCTCCCTAAGGGGATGCTTTCAGAGCCTGGGTTTCTCCTGGACAGCCGCTGGACTGGCAGAGCATAGTATTAGGGCCTGCAGGGGCCCTGTGCTGACAGAACTTGCAGCCAGTGGGCGAATTGTTAGAGGCAGTGCCCCAAATATGTTTCAGAACCACGACTCTTTGCTTTCAGAACTCAGGGTCCATCTAGGCATGTTCAGAGTCTGGACCTCACAACCAGGGCGTGGTGGTCAACCAGAATTCAGCAGGATGTGAGCGGACTCTTTTGGAGTCTTAGCTCACACCCATCAGGCTCCAGGGCCTTTAGGAACTTAGAAAGCAGCTTCACCTGCCATAGGCCAGGGCCTCACCCAGCCTCCTCTCTGAGGCCTGTGTGTCAGCGCAGGGCCAGGAACTCATGAGTTCTGTCTTCCAGAGACAGGCATTTCCCTGATTAACATCAGAAATGAAGAATCATGTTCATAAAATCAGAGGTTCCATGCGCAAATGCTAACTGCAAAGTTATTTCCTATTGTTAATAACAACTTGTTTGAGGTAAAATTGACAATCAGCTGCACATATTTAAAGCATAAAATTTGAGCCCTGGCTGGGTGCTCAGTTGGTTGGAGCATCGTCGCATATACCTAAAGGTAGTCAGTTTGTTTCCCCGTTGGGGCACATAACTAGGTTGCTGGTTCCGTCTTTGTTTGGGGAGTGTATGGACAGCAACAGCAATGTTACCCCGAGCATCTGCACCCCCCAAATCAATAAAAATATGTCCTTCAATGAGGATTAAAAAGGAAATTAAAGTATGAAATATGACAAGATTTTACATGGAGACACCCATGAAACCATCACGAAGTCAGGAGGGAGAGTTTACCCACCCTCCTCTGGAGTTTCCTTTGGGCCTTTGTGACCCCCTCCCTCCCACTGAGCCACCCAAAGCCCCAGGCAACCACTGATCCACTGTCTGTGTCTAGAGTTTGCATTTTCAGGAGGTTTATATCATTGCAGCCATCAGTATGCACTTTGTTTACTGTTGTGGTTCTGCCTATTTTCACTCAGCATAATTGCTCTGAGATGCATTCCTGTTGTGTTTATCAACAGTCTGTTCCTTTTCATTGTTGCATCACATTCCCTTTTATGGACATACCACCAATTATTACCCATTTCTGTTGATGAGCATCTTGCTTGGTCCTAGTTCTTGACTATTAAATAAATAAAGTTCCTATGAACATTCACATACAAGTCCCTGTATGGACACATTAGGTGCCTAAATGAAAAACAGTAAACTGTAATGTTTGGACATAAAAAGCTTCCAACATTGCTTTCTCATCACCAAAAAGTGACATGGTTGCTTTGTGGTCAATAAGCCTGTGATGCTTTTCTTAGAACATCAGAGGTGCACATGGCGTTCTCGGATGGTTCTGAAATTCTACCACTTGAATTTGGAATGGCGCTAGAGTTTTCAACACAGATTGTTTAAAAAGTATTGCATTTTTTAAATGCAAACATTGGTTTTCTCTAAACTGCCAAAAGACTTATGTTGAGAGATACAAATATTCCACCAATATTTGGGTATTAGAAACTGAAAGACTGGAAAAACACTCTGTGCCATATGCCTTCATTTCTGGTTTTCTCCTGGGGCACACAGTGTGAGTGCTCAGAAGCAGACAGTTTCAAGGTGGCGCTCAGATGCAGGTGCAGAGTTACAAGGGGTGGAGGCATGGGATAGAGATGGCAGAGAAACAGCAGTTGCTGCCTCTCCCCTCAGCATCCTAGCCCAGTTCATCTTGCAAACCAGGTTGCTCAGAAGCTGCCATCTATTCTTGGAGAGAATCCACTAGAAAAAATAAAGTGCTCAGCTTTTACCCCCATATGTCAAACTCAGTGCCTCTATTTTAGTAGCAGGAAAGCCTACATCCCATGCGTGGTGCCTAAAGTTATATCGACCTCAAAATACCAGTGACTGGATATCAGTTGAGCCTGAACAAGGAATGATCACACAAGGATCACAATGGATGGCTTTGGAAAGCAGGCCACAGATAGAATGCCGAAATTCCTCAGTTCATTGCCTTGTGCCCAGCTCCTCCCATGACACTGGCCTTTACCTGTTTTGTGGGGTGCAGAAGGGGACCATCAGCACAAGGCAGAAGTGAGGCATACCTTTTAACACGTCCCAGCTGGAGACACAGGAGTCTAAACCACAACATTCCTCTCACTAGGAACCCCCTCCCACATGCTCTCCACATCTCCACAGTTGCCTAAAGTTCAAAAATTGCCCCATGCCCCACCTTCCCAGGAGAATTCTCTGATCCCACCACCCTAATTGTGTCAGACATTAGTCTGAGGGTTCTACCCACACCATCCCATTAAATCCCTACAGCAATCTATTGACAGGTACGATTATCCCCATGAAGAGGACACTAAGCTCCAAGAGGTTAAATCTGTCCTCATGGCTTCAAAATGACAGAGATAGGAATGAGGCCCAGGTCTACATCACTCCAAAGCCTGTGTTCTTGAGCACTTTCTGTCTGACATCACCTCCCCAGCATCACTCCCTTTTCTGACCCACCAGGGTCTGGACTTGGTCCTACTCTCTTGGGTTCCTTCACAGACTTGGAGAATGAAGTTTTTATTGAGAATATAAACCATTTCCCCACCTTCATTGAAAGTTGCTTGAAGAAAGGGTTGACATCTACTGCTTCTCTATTTCTCTTAGGGGGTCTGTGATATAGAGTGAGGTGTATGCAGTGATTAAACATCTGTTCATTCACTGTGGTTGAATTTGGACTAAAGAAAAAGGAATTAAAATGTGCTCAACACCAGACACCATTCTTTCAAGACATTATTTAATCCAGCTCTATTGTAGTCTCTTCCATCTGAACTCTCTGTGAGAGGTCCTGTCATCTTTGGTAGAGGCAGTTTCTCTTCCTTAGGCAAGTTAACATGGAGTAACTCACCGTTTTCCACCCACAATGTGATTGGTGGAACATGGATGGTGCACAGATTCTATTTGCAAGTTCTACTCCATTCCTGTCACACATACTTGGCTTTCTGATCTCACAATTAACTCTGATTCCCAGTGGCAGCCTTTACGGCATCTACTTTTTTCTTTTTGAGTGTATGTTTTGAGTAATTTCAGGCCACTGAAATTTTAGGTCAAATAGTATTTCTAAAAGAGAGAGATCAACAGGAACAATCTTGGTCATATTTCAGTGAATACAGACTATTCATAAGAGGGAGGCGAAAAGGTGGAAAAAAACTGGACGCAGAATAAATATAAAGACAGAGAAGCTGAGAGTGGGGCCACCATCAGGGGAAGACTCACTCCAAGTGCCTATAGCTGAGTCAGTACCGTCCTTCCCAATATGAAGATGCTGCTGCTGCTGTGTCTGGGGCTGACTCTGGTCTGTGCTCATCATGAAGGAAATAATGCTGTTGTGACAAGGAACTTCGATATGTCAAAGGTAGAGTCGGGCCTTTATTCTAAGGTAGAACATAGGGGCTTCTGACTTTGAGGGTGGTTTGGAGGATTCCAAACAAGGTGAGCCTACTGGAGGGCAGGAGGTTTTGGGAATGTTAAACAAAGGAGGTGGTTTCTGACCTTGGACTAAGAGTAGTTGTAACATGTGGAAAGGTGACAGCATTTGGGACCTCCATTCTCATTGGAGGAATGTGGAAAGGTCTTACATGTGCAGCCAATTGACCCTAGATTTAATTCCATCTCCAGATTATAGCTAGGAGTCCTGGCCCACGAACAAGAGTTGAAGGAGACAAGGGTCTGTGTGGTATGTCCTGTCTTCCCTTCTTACCCAGTCGTTTTAATGATTTATTGCAGATTTCAGGGGAGTGGTATTCCATTCTCTTGGCCTCAGACATGAAGGAAAGGATAGAAGCAAATGATAGCAGGAAAGATTTTGTGAATTCCATTCAAGTCTTGGGAAACAATTCTTTGTTACTTAAATATCATAGAAAGTAAGTATGACTTTTTTTACTTGGGAAGAAAACTTCAGAAGGTGGCTATGGTTTTGCAGCTCTATACACACACACAACACAAACACACAAACACACACATGCATGTGGGCCTGTATCCAAAATCAAAGTCACTTCTCAGACACTGAACCACGACATGATGAACCTGAAGCTTTTCTAGATTCAGAGATAAGAGTTGGTGACAGGAATAAATTTAACTGGGAGCAGAGGAAAGTGTCAGAGAGTTTCAGAATCACAAGCCGTGGGGCAATACAGCATAGGCTAAGAGCAGGGATGGGAGGTCAACAGCCTAGCCCTCTCTCACTAGTTGCACGGCCTAGAAATGTTCTCCTTCCACCCCAGCTTCCCCTGGGGGGAAAGCGGACGACACTCACTCTCTCTCCTGGTGCTTCTTCCTGAGGACCGAGTGAGGCCATGTTTATAGGGCCCTTATCTGAGAGCTGGCACAGCTGAGCCCTCAGCTAATTCTACAGGGAAGTGGCTGCAGTCAGAGGAATAGTGGGAAGTGGCGGTAGAGTAATAGTGACATCAGTGGGTGGCTCATTCATAAGTAGCAAATAAAGTGAAATCTGGTCAATAAAAGCTGTTTCAAATGTGTACCAAAAATGTTCAACACTTAAGTAGAATCAGGTACCCATGTTAGGAGGAGTGTGAGGGAGTCAACCCATCAATATCTCTTGAGCATCAGCTCATTCTGTTTTACAGGGTCAATGGAAGTTGCTCTAAAATTTCTTTAATTTGTAACAAAACAGAAGAAGAGGGTATATGTAGTACTGACAGTAAGTATAAATTAAAAATATTTGTAAATTCTACTCTCAACTTCAATAATTTCACTGAATTTCAATATCTTTAGGATCTTGATCAGTTCCATAGCAGTGCTTATTTAGGTGATATAAATGAAGTCATCTAATAGCCAATATCCTCCATTTGGGAGAACCTTGTATGTAAAAACCAATACATGGCACATAAGACCACCAGAATAAGATGGTGACTTGGTCATATGTACCATCTGCAACAAAGGAAAATGGACACACACAAAAAGTAAATTTTTTGGATAGGTTCAGATTTCCTCCCCATTCTGATGATATTTGGTGGCCACTACCACAGCACATTGCTCAGCTAGAGTATTGCCAGTGGGGCTTATAGACAGGACAGAGACACAGAGTTGGCAGAGATGGCTGAGGGAGGTAGATGAGCCTCAGGAAGAAAAATAGAAGGTAAGTTGCAGCTGTGGCTGAATTCTCTGCGACAAGCAATCAATGTACCTCTTCTTATCAATACTACCCTCAGAAGTCACCAGATGAAGCCCAGGGAGATACAATGGAAGACATTAGGTACTATTTTTTATCTCTCCAGTACATGCACTTGAATTTGCTCCATGAAAGATTATAGATAAAGAGTTTCACTTGCTTCCCATGGACTAAAGATGTTCTGAGCTGTGTTCTGTTTCTTCCACAGATGATGGATGCAATAAATTTCAAATAATTGAAGCAATCTATACTCACTATGTTATTGTTTATATCTTGAACCGTAAGAATGACAAAGAAACCCATGTGATGGAGCTCTATGGTAGAGTATTTCAGGTGGACACTTACCTTGGAGTGGGCTGGAGACAAAATGATTCCCCCAGTCTTACCCTGAGATGTCATTCCTCCTCTGAAGAAAGGTGCTCACTTGGGTACTCCCTCAGGCTCAGCAATGGGAAGCTGATGAAACTTCTCATCACGCCGTAGGATATCCTAAGATGTCAAATTCAGGACAGGTTATAGCCCATCCTTAACTTCTGCCCAAGCACCAATCAGTATCAACCATTTCCTATCCAGCTGCCCTCCCCCCTATGCCCCTAAGAACTCAAAGTCCAAGACACAGAGTTATAGCAGTTATTGTCATTCTTCCCATAGCCCGAGAACCAGATGTGAATCCAAAACTCAAGGAAAGGTTTGGGGAACTTTGCCAAGTAAATGGAATTGTTAAGGAAAACATACTGGACCTGACGCAATTTGGTAAGTTTAGCTACCTCTAGTTTTCTATTCTTCAATTCCCATGTTATTGAATGGAGAAATCTAGGAGAAGGTAACACCTCTAACCATTCCCCTTGGTCATAACCTGGAAAATCATTTGGTTGGTCACTGGGAAATAAATGGGTTGGTGTTTGACTGTGCTCTGTTCTGCCTCTGCAGATCGCTGTATCCAGGCCCGAGGGGGGCAATGTGGCCAAGGCTCCCAGGTTGGTGATGGTTCCTGGACAGGGGGTGGCCAGGGATCACTGCCTTTCACAACATTAGGAGTTATGTCCAAAGATACAATAAAAATCATTTGGTAAGGGAGCTTGAGGGATGAATTTGAACTTTGGAGTTGTGTGTCCTGGGGTCAGGATCTGTTCCTTCCATTAGCTTTAGAGCTATTAGCCTAAGCAATGACAAGGCCGTAAGCCAATGATGTGGACCTCAAAGAGTTGCTGTGCAGATACCCTGCTGGTGAAAAGGTCTCAGTAACTGATAATGTCCTGAAAATCATTAAGACTTGAAATTGGAATTAGGAAAAGAGTACTAGGGTGTGAGTATGAAACTGAAATACATTTCAGTGTCTTGTCCATCTTCCAAGGCCAAAATGTGTGGTCTCACCCTCCAGTGTTTGGTAATAATGTCTTCCTTTGATGTCTGCTCATCCTTAACTTCTGATCTGGAAAGAGAGCTGTTTGACCTTCCAGTTGTCTCCCACCTGGAAAACAGGCTCTGAATTCCCTCATCTGTGTCCTACCTCAGCTTTATTGTGGGGCTTCATTCAGAAAAGGTATGGGAAAGACTTAGTAACTCTGGCTTGCATAAGGTCAGCATTAATAAAAGGTAGCTACAGTTTTAGCCATTCTTCCTCAATTTATCAAAGATTCCTCAAAACATTTAATACTGAGAATGGCAGAAACCAACCTAAGGTCCTCAATGATTCCTCACTCTTTATCATAGACTCAGTGAGGAAGGTTAAGCAATAGAAAAAACACATCAGCCATTGACTCAATGCCTTCCTTTCCCCTCTTCTGGCCAGTAACATAGGTTACAGAGCAGGTTGATATCTATTTCTTCACCATTGTTTTCTGTAATAAAATTCTCTTTATCTTCAATTCAATGCAGGAAATGATTAATGAGTTTCTGTTCTCTCTCATCTGCTTATTTAGTGCTGAGTGAATACTTCTTCACCTGGGCTCCAGGATCTTCAGTCCATGGACCCGGTGTCATCCTGTGACCAGTTCTGTGACCTGATTTCCATCACTATGGTTGATGAAGGCATTATCTCTGAATCTTAAGGATATTCTCTAATTGTCTAGACAGGCTCATCAGCTCACCAAGAGTCAAAGAGTTTTTCAAATTCCAGACTGTTTTCACCATACCCAGAACTCTACCATGAATAAGACCTCCCTGTACCTGGCTAATAAATTATTAGTCCTATAGTCATGTGATCATCTTTATGGATGCCAGAGACATGGGGCTGACAGCAAGTGAATGATGGGAATCCTTGGCTCTGTACCCATTATGGTCCTCTAGCTTCTCAGAGTCTTTCCTGAGATTCGGGATTTTCCCTCCCCTGCAGTCATTTTCTTTACCTGTGATGTTCGTTGACTTATTTCTTAGTGACCCGATAGAGCAGATTATAAGACTTGCTCCACAATTTGCCCCATCCCTGAATTCTCTTTCTCAAGGGGTACTGAGAGACAGATGCTGCTGAGGCTGATACAAGCTTGCCATGCTTCAGGACATGCCTCCACATCCCAGCTTTCCTACATCATCCACTCTATGACACAGTCGGCGTCCTTTCATGTTCTTGGAAAACCTCCTTCAACCAGCGGCGTTACCTACTGTGAGCATGTAAAGTGAGATACCACAAAATGTGAGCAACAGCGACCTTTAGTCATTTGTATTTGGTACAGTCAGGAGGCATCAAGTGGGCTAAAGTGTTTTAACCTCTTTTTCAGGGAGTTTAAGAGCTTTAGAGAAAGGGAAGTTAAAGTTCTTCCTACACTTATAACCCTTTCCTTAAATCAGAGATAAAAACAGAGTGAAAGTTGCTGGAATAGAGCAACCTGAGGGTGGGGGCTGTCATGCACGAAGAATGTCTCAGTCATTATAAACATAAGCTTAATGACAGGTAGGCCCTGTTGTTCTTTTGTACATAAACAATCTCATAAAACATCAACATCATGAGACAAGGTCACTGCGAGATCATTAAAATCAGATTTTCATGCAATCCAAAACCATTTCCTTCCCTCAGCTAACATGAGAGACTGCTGCTTATCAAGTACAGCTTTATACTCATGCTTATCCACTCCCTATAGATGAGATTGATGGCTGTATTCTGTCACAAAGTTGCCCCTGATTTCTGACAACACCCAACCTAGAGTTTCCTTAGATCATTCAGGAACCCAGTTCTCTCTATCTTGTTTCCCCTCTTACCCTAGGACGTTGTCCTAATGTGTATGGCCAAAGCCGAGTTGCAAGAAGTAAGAGATCAGAGAATGTGGTGGAAGCATGGTTTTATGTCCGCTGTCCTCCGTGGGCCTGGTTCTGGGAGGTTATCCCTTACCCATTATCCCCCACAGGCACACCACCCTCTGCTTGTGAGGCTCAGAAAGATTATTTTGAAGACTAAGAAGTCACATGCTTTTGTGATAGGACAGACCTAAATTTCTTTTGGCAGTGACAACTCCTCAAAATCTTTGCCAACTTCTGATGTGTTTGCCTCTTGACTTCTCTGTGTGCAGATAACCAGACACCAAAATTCTTACTAGACATAGAGTTAGGCATGGACACTGGTATTTTTTAAATTGACCTTTATGCCCTACCTACCCCACACCTTTTCTTAACTTAATTGAGGCCATCTAAAACAATGGTTTTGGTGAAATGAGCCCTTAATCCCGTCTTTGCCAACAGGCCTGCAGCCTTTCATTGCAGCAGCATTCTCTCCTATGATACTAGACTTCCACTTCAGAGCCACTGCTTACAACTGCTTCACTTTGAGGTAAAGAAGTAGTGACCCTCACTCAACTTGGAGGCAGGCTTCAGGCAGAGAGGGGTGTCCCTTGGCTGTGCTACCTCCTCTTTCTATTTGCAGCCTGATTGGCTGTAGCCCTAGTCCCATCCTCTCATAAGTTTTGCTGAAAGCTGCAAGAAGTCATGGACACAATACCAATATTTCAACACCCTGAACTTCTCCTGCTTCTCCAAATGCTACTGTCTGTGTCAGCACACGGTCTCTGTCCCAAGGTACAGCAGAAACCATTTGGCCTAATGTTTTTCCAGCATAGAATGAGACTTACTAGCTTTCCAGGCTGTGAATCCTTGATGTCCCACTCTGGCCTTCCTGCAGTAAATTGGCCACATATTTTAGGTTCCTCCAATCTCCCCAGCTAGTAAGTCTCTAACATATCCCATATATTTTTTTAACAAGCCTTGGCTAATAAAACTCATGATAAAGCCAGACATTACACTTGTTCATGAAGATCTAGGTCCATTAATGGGCCTCTGAAATGTGCAGCAATTTATGCCTTATAAAGATCAAAGCCTGAAGATGTTTGCTGCTAGTTTCCCTACACATATTAAAAATATAAAGCTCAATCCAAGTTAGGGGTAAATGACCCTTTCTATTCTGTACAGGTGCCCTGTACTAACAGTACCCTTGCTGCTCTAATTTGCTTTGACTGTTCTCAGTGACACTGACACATCAGGACTTTAAAAACATTGTTTTCTCCTGGGTACATAAGATTTAGTCTTAAAGCCATAACAGCAATTGCTTTTCCTTGGGAAGAACACCCCCCACCAGTGGCCATAAGGCCCCCAAGAAATAAATACAGTAAGTGCATTTTTTAAAAGTGAAGAGTGCTAAGACTTTCTAGCCATCTCCATTCGTACCTGATTGTACTATATCAATGCCACTGACAGATTGATTTCCTAATAGATTTTATTATCAGCAACATGAGTGTAATTTTCTTCAAAAAGTTAAAGTGAATGTACTAGATCTATATGAGCATGGTTAGATCTCAAAAATCGATTGTAGAAGGATATGTCCAGTATGACACCATTCACATAAATCATAAGACACACAGAACAATGCAATATATCGTTTATGGATTCCTGTATGTGAGATAACTCAGTGATTCTCAGAATGTGCATCCAGATCACTTGGGGATCTTGATAAACTGAGAGTTCTGACTTGGCCAGTCTTGGTGGGGTCTGAGCTTCTGCTTTCTCACAAGCTCCCAAGGTGTCAAGGCTGTGTCACCTTGGGAGAGGGGTGACATAGGTAAATGGAAATTGTCCTCCTTACCTTCTTCAGTGCGTCACTGTTTTGGATTATCTTGCTTCACCTGGGTACTGGAACATCTCAGTCGTACTTCTGGATTCCCATAAAGGTATCCTTATAGGTGTTTCTATGGCAACAGGACGGCTGCTACCTCCTATTCCACAGTCTTGCACATGTCAACCCAGATAAGTGATCATTTCATCTGAAAGAAACAGAAGGAGAAAGACATTGAAATTACAAATCTATATTTTAATTTTCTAGATTATCTAATAAAATCAGGAATCAAATGAAAGTTATGGTGGATCATCCATCAGTGGGAGCTATACTACTGCTTCCCGGTGCACTGTGCCCAGGAGCTGGAGGGCCAGGCCAAGTCCCACAGGGGCTTTTCCACCATGACACTTAAGTGCTAAATTGTTTTTTCATTAGTTCAGTATCACCCTACTCTCACCTCACTGTCCATCACCACATTCTTAGGGTCTGAAAACAAATTGAGTTCATTAAAGAGAAGGAAATTAGCCTGTTGCACAGAGGGCCACAGAATCACATCCCCAAGGCAGGCAGGTGCGAATTAGGATCACTCAGTAGGTCATACAGGCCACACTTCCTCCAAGAGTTAACTCTGCCTGTGTCTCAGAAATACAGTGAGGAGGCTGTGTTCTTGGCAGCCATCTGGACAGGAGAAATGAGTCCTGTATTAGCTTCCAGTTAGTGCTGGAACAAATCACCACAAACGTAGTGTCTTAAAACGGCGCAAGTTTGTTATGCTATAGTTTCGGAGGTCAGAAGTCAGACATGGGGCCCCCAGGACCAAACCCAAATGAGCCCCATGTCCGTCAATGTATTCAGATCATCTTCTATGTCCTTTTTTTAAGGTTTAATATTCTCTCCTCGGCAGTCTTGTGTATTCCTGGTTGTTAATTCCTATATGCCTTCACTAGTTTATTTGTTTTACAGTATACAATTTTTTATATTTAAAATTAGCCAGCTGGACCCAGTGTAGATGATCCCAATTTTGTTGCCAACATCCAAAGCATCATAGTTGGGAGACAGGCAGACATATGCCTCTTCTCTCCATTGAGTCTGATGAGGGTGTTGACCTTGGACACGTCACTGCCATAGAGCTTCTTCACAGCCTGTTTGATTTGGGGCTTGTTGGCCTTGACATGCACAGTGAACACAAGTGTACCGTTGTCCTCTGCCTCTTCGTGGCTGGCTCAGTAGTCAGGGGGAACTAGATGATGGCGTAGTGGTCAAGCGTGTTGCTCCTGGGGGCGCTCTTCCGAGGATATTGATGCTGCCTTCACATTGGAGCCGCAGTGTCTTTGCCCATCGACGGTGGGTGACCTGTGGATCTTCCCTGTTTTGTGGCTGTGGCCGCCTGTGAGCGCTGCTTTCTTTGCCTACAAAGCCTTTGCTGTGGCTTTGGTTTGGGCTTTGGCTTGGCCTGTGGGAGGGGCAGGGGCTTCCTTCTTCACTTTGGGCTCGTCTTTGTGAAAAGGTCTGTGTGTTTTTTTTAACTATTAGTTATTACCATGAGTTTTCCTGGTATAGAGAAGTGCTACTGATTTTTATAAGTTGATGTCTCTAGCGACCTTGATGAAATTTTTTTATAGTTATAATGAAATTATTTCCAATACTTTGTGGATTCTCTTGGTTTTATAGGTATTTGGTCATATTATGGCAAATGTCAATGTATCTCTTCCAATACTTATGCTTCTCTCTCTCTTTTTCCTCCTCTCCTTGTAACTTTAGCCAGAACCTCTGGGGATACTTAAATAGTGAGACCATGTTTTCTATACCAGAAGTTGGTATGGAATTACGGCCCATTGGCCAAATCCAGCCCATTATCTATTTTTGTATTGCCCACCAGCCAAGACACATGCAATCAATGCAATATTAGAAACATTATTTTCAACTCTAATGAAGCAAATTTGCAAAAGATTTATTCCAAAAAAGACTCCATTCCTCTAATAGATCTGTATTTAAAAAAAAAAAAAAATTGTACTCAATGTTGTATTTTGAATTTCATTCAAAAATGTGGAAATATGTTTTTTCCATTATTATATTAGTACCTGCATAATATCTTTGATTTTACCTCTTGGCCTGCAAGACCTAAAATGTTTCCTATCTAGCCCTTTATAGAAAAATTTTGCTGGCCCCTTCTCTGTACCATGGCCTCTCCCCTAACTGCTATTTGCTATAGTTATTTGTTATGCTATGCTTTTTAATTCCTACGTGTGAGTCACTTAAAGATTAATGACATCAAGATGGCCATTAAAATACGGGGATGCTTAAAACCCTAAACCAAAATATTTGTCAATGAGAATATTTTTCAAGCAGCCCCTTGGGTCACCTTGCAGTTGCAGAATGAAAAACATACTTTATAATAGCAACATCTGGTGGTCACCCTCTTAACCAGATGACTAAATTAAGCATCACTAATAATGGGACTGAGATTATGTGTCTCCTTGTGTGATGCATCACCTATGACAAATTCTTGCCAAAAATGTTTAGCTTGAAATTAATCAAGCCCTTAGCCCTAATCTCCAGTTTACAGGAAATTCAAGGGACATAGGAACAGGGTAGCCAGCATTATGAGAACAGACAAATCCAGAGATGGGACACTTAAAAAACAAAACAAAACAACTGGCCTAGTCACTATAGAAAGTGAATATCATATTGTATGTCAATTGTACCTGAAAACAATTTTTAAAATTTTAAGTAAATATCATGGGGGGTTGGGCGGGAATCAATGATGTAGGAAAAAAGTGGGAGGACTGTTCCCAAGGTAGTATTGATCATTGATAAGGTTCACTATGGCTAACAGGCTTGTATTTTTTTGGTGCCCCCATTCGACAAAATCCCAGAAGGTTATGAGACATTACCAGTGAGTTGTGAAGTTGAAAGAAACTTTTCTAAACTACCCTTTAAAAAATTATTGTCACATCAAAAGGTGATCAGAGTGTGCAAAGAACCTGAAGGGGGGAGAGTATTAGAGATGTGTCAGGCAGTTAATTAATATAAGTACTTTTATTTCTCTAAATTTTATGACGTTTGAGGTCTATTTTAGCATTTTGGAATTTGCAATATGCTGATTTATTTGCTCACTCTTAGCAAGTACTCATTTTGGTGTCTAATTTCATCGGGGTCATTTTGAATTGGCCCCACTAAACTTTTATCTGAATGTGCTGTTGGACAAGTGGCTTTCTCTCTGAGCCTAGAGAGCAAACGGGGACTGAGGGGGGCAGTGCAGGGACAAAGGTGGGAAGAGGAATAGAGGCTATACCACAAAAGGTCTTGATGCTCTGGACCTTGGGGGCTCCTCTCCTGCAGAAAGCAGGGAGCCAGAGAGAGTTTAGGCAAGGGCATAGTGTGAGCAGGACTTCCACGAGCACTGTAGAGGGGAACGTGGAGTCGGGGGCCTGTGGAAACCAATGCAACAGTCCAGGTGAGAAGGGAGGAGGTCAGACTTCCAATAACCGAGGAACCAGCCGCGAGCTCACCCAAGCTTTAGGAGAGGCTGTGGGAAGATGGGTTGCTTAAAACCCAATAATCAGAATGTTCCCCTTTAAAATATTTAGGCCCATGCTTCGATATTCTGTCCGCTTTAGATATCTCTGCAGAAACAACTTATTGTATGATTCTACAACTTAATCAAATTGCTAACATAGTTTTCCAATCAGGTGTTCACACATGGGCATTTACTTCATTTCACTTATACACAATATTATGAAGGTGTCACGACTCAAGTGTCAGACCACCTTTTGGCATAACATGTAGCAAAAACTTTTTTTTTTTTTTTTTTTAATCACAGTGTAGGTTGTAATTTAAATCAATCACAATATGCAAATGTGTTTCATACAAAGTACCAGAGCCAAGCTGGGCCATATTTTATAAAACAAAAAATTATTTAGCACTGTTGATTTGGAATTCCTATCTGTTCTGAGATTTCCCCAAATTGCCACTATTTGTGAGAGAAAGATGAGCCACTTAGTGTTTTTCTCAAAGGGAAACAGCTACCCTTTCCCTTCTGTTTATCAAATAAACATGCACTGGCAGAAACAGTCTGGGTAGTGCAGATTATAAAATAATTGCTTTAAGAAGACTATCCATTACACCGTAGTGCTAAGCATTAACTAATATGTCCCTGTCCTTTATTTACCAAATGGCAGAGTCCTTAAAGATTTTGATTAAATGTGACCAGGTAAGAAAGACAAGGAACTCTTGCATAGAAATGCTGAACTTGAGCAACTTTGCTGCTGACACTCAGACCACATTTTTCATTTTAAAAACTCTTTATACTAATTAGCCTGTTAAAGTATGAATAGAGACATTGTTCTTTTCAAATATATGCTCGGAAAATAAGCATGTACCTGTAACGGAACTCACGGTGTATAATACAACACATTGTGAGATGCTAAATTATATGTCATTTTAACTATGTAGACAACATCTCAACCAATTGAAATGGCCTTGTATGGGGGGCGGAGCTTACATTTTTATATGGCCTTCCTTGTATGGGGGCTCAGAGCCTAAATGTTACTAAACACTTATTTTCTACTTTAAGTACATACTCCCCCTAGATGAAGTGGATTCTTATGGGGCCTTGTTCGAGCTGCAAAGACAGAAGGCTTGTGTGATGCTCCTGGTTGATCAGGCTGAGCCCTCTGGTCCAGGATCTGGAAAGCACGTGAGGGGCAGTGGTGGCTGCAGGCCAAGGAAAATATGATCAAAGCTTGATGCCCAGAGGATCAGATCCAGAACCAAATCTCTCTCTCTTCTGTCTGTACAAAGCATCCTCACCAACAGTGGATCATTTATAAACTACACCTTTACATGCCAGGGGTTACTTTAAGTCACAAACACAGTCTTTGTTCTGAAATTACAATGCCCACTTTATGAATCAACATTTTGACGTTGGTTGCGAAGCTAGGTCTCCTCCCTTCTCCTAGGGCTAGGGCCACTGCAGACTCCAGGGAAGTGTCTTTTTCTCTTTTCTCCACTTCTCCACCCTTAGATTCTGAAGGGCAGCCTCTGGCCTCTCTGAGAGTGGGGTGCCGAGAGGGAGAGGGAACGGGGAGTGAAAACCGGCTGATGCCACCTATCATATGATGGCTTTGTGCTCTCTGGACTTGGGAGGCGTTTAAAGCTTACGTTTTCTTGTGTGTGTTCCCCTGAGAGGTTCCTCTGACTACCCAGCCCTGCAGTGTTCCTTTGACTGGCTTCTTCTGATCTGCCCCCTCCCCACCCCCATCCAGCATCTTCCTGTAATAATGCATCCCAGAATCTCCTCTGGAAGGCCATCCTCTTGGGAAACATTCTTGTTTATCCTGGCCAACATTTTCTGCAAACATTTCTGAGAATTCTGGCCTTTGTCCTCAGTTATGAGAAACTATCTCTAGGCTTTTAAAATATTCGACCTGATAAGAGTGCCTTTGTTTACCTCAGGGTCCTGGGCCACAGTGTGATGTATGATGGGGGTCTTGGGCCACACAGTATCAGCTCAGCCTCAGAGGGGCCAGAGACAAGGTCAGCCACACAGATTGTCAACCATGTAACATTAATGTCTGTGTGATGGAGCTCCAATAAAAACTCGACTCCAAGGCTCAGGTGAGCTTCTCTGGTTGGCAATTCTCCATCCATATTGTCACACATTTTTGCCGGGAGAGTAGCGAGATCCATGAGTTCACTAGGAGAGGACAACTGCAGGCTCCACCCTTGGAACCTCCCTGACTCTGCCCCATGCATCTCTTCCCTTGGCTGATTTTAATCTGTATCTTTTTGCTGTAAAAAGCATCACTGAGAGTTTAACAGCTTCCAGTATGAGTTCTTTGAGTGAATTATCAAACCTGAGGATCGTCTTGGGAATGCTCCTAACTTGCCATCGCTGTCAAAAATGAAGGAGGTCTTGTAGACAGTCTCCCCAACATGGCAAGTGCCTTGTACAAGCAGGTGTGCAATAAGTGCTCACTGAAGGAAGAAAAGCATGAAGGAATTTATATATACCAGCAGGAGAAGCCGATGCCAGGTACCCAAGGGTAGTGTTTTCTCAAATGCAGCAGGATAAGGTTTACGCTCACTTGTTTTGCGTGACAAAATTAGACTTTTTAATCCTGTGGATTTTCTTCCCAAGTACACTTGAACTTCCCTGGCCACGCTTTAAGCTTATTTCAGTTACCACACTACTTCAAAGACTAAACATTAAGCAGATTTCTGCCTTAAGAGTGGGAATAACAGCAATGTTATAAAGCTCTTCACGGAGTTTATGCAGGGTGTGAGGCTGGCCTGAACCACCGCCCATGGTACCTTTCTCCAGGGCTCCTCGGACATGGACACCAAGAGGGCAGCTGGTGGCAGGAGAGACACACCCTCCACCCATAGTTGGCAAAAGCTTCACAGTCAGCAACGACCACTCCAAGAAGCCTCAGGGACACAGCACACTCCCTAAACTGCTGTCCATGGACAAAATGAGGGCTCCCCTCAGTGTTATTTATGACCCTGGAGATGTGACAGTGAGGGCTTCCTCCCTGTCTCCCTCCTTTGGAGACCCAGGAAAGGTCTTCTCTGTCTTCTCTGGCACCTTTGACCTCAGGGACAGAACCATCCCATTAACAGGTTACTTTCCATAATCCTTTCAGGGCTGCTATTCCTTCCCGCACTGTTTTCAGGAGCGAATAGCCGCGAGGCAGTTGCCATATAGTCATTATCAGAGAACGGAGAGTGCTTTCTGATATTATGAGAATGAGGCCTGGCAGGGCGCAAAAAGAACTTCATATTCCTAATGCCTATCAGCTTCTTGATGGTCTGGTCTCTGAGTTTTCTCCCAGGAGGCAACTCTGGCCTCAGAAATCACCAAAGAAATATTGGCTACATTATCCAGACCTGGAGTCACTGCCCTTTGAAATTTTAGATCCCCAACAGAATAGTATGGTTTTGCTCAGATATTCTCAGGCGATGCAAAATTTTGCTTCAGATAGCCATATTTTCACACCTTTCTGCATTAGTGGCATCTAAATATTAGGTGGTGCCTTCTAGCCTTTAAGTTCTAGAGAACACTGGCTTGACCCTCCCTTCTAAAGTCTGTGAAGTCCAAAGCTTTTTTTTTTTTTTAACACTTACTATAGTTTTGCAAGGGGTATGTTCTTATATCCACTTAGTTTCCATGCTCTAGCTTCCTTGGGCTGCCTTTTTTCTAGATATCACAGTTCTTAAGAAATATCCTTTAACTACCAGCTACATAAAACACCCCATCTAATCATACTGTCTCTTTCCATCCTTTCTTCTCCAGCTTCTCCAAACAAATTTCTTTATTGCAGCCGAGTTCTTGCTCTTGAATCCCATCCTCTATCCGTTTATCAAGGTATTTCTTTGTTTAAATAACTAAAGTGTTTTTCTTCATTTCATAAAGAACTATTTTGGCACTATTGGGCTCAATGAATCAGGGATCGTCCCCGACAAACCACTCATTCTTGGAGGTGGACACTGTTTTGTGTTAGGTTCCCTGGAGACAGGCTCCAAAACAGAGAATTGCGTGTAGAAGGCTTATCTCAGAGTGTTCTTGGAACTAACCCTATAAGGAAATCAGAAAGGCACGATTGGGCAGAGGGAGCAGCTGACCGGCAATGGGACTGTGACACTTTAGTTCTGCCGTTACAGACTCTAAACAACTCTGATAGGCACATCTGGAGTCATCCCAAACTGAAGCAAGGAACCGGGGCTTTATATCCTTTCATTGGCCAGCTGTTAGCTTGGAGATGCTCCCGGGAAAGGACATGGAAATGAGCAAAGCAGCTCTGTGCCAAGTACAGTTACCAGTGAGGGACACAGCTGTGGGCCAGCAGTGTCTGATAATCCCAGGAACTGGGGATTAGATGCATTGGCCCTATAGAAGGGATCTGAGTCAATACCACAATGTCCGCTGCAGCTCACTCTCACACCTCTCAGATTCACCTGGGAATGGCTTTTCCAGCATTCTGGCTGGCCTGGCTTACTGGGAACCTTACAAGAGAAGGGTTAGTGGGACAAACTACGGACCCCACTGCCACAGCTAAGTTGAGGCCATAGATGATGTTCGTTATCCCCCCTCCACCTTTCATTATACACAGGCACACCTCATTGCATTGCGCTTTGCTTTTACTGTGCTTCACAGATGTTGTGCTTTCTACAAGTTGAGGGCAAGATCCTCCGCCAGCAAAAAGATTCCAACTCATTTTATTGTGATACTCACTTTGTTGCAGTGGTCTGGAACGGAGCCCGCAATATCTCCTAGACATGCCTGCATCTTCCTTACCACCCCGGCTGGTCCAAGTGGCTTACCTGGTGAGGTGACCCAGACCATCACCCGTAAGGTGTCCACACCTAAATCTACTATGTCAGGCTGTGGCTACTGACTTGTCCGTTTACCATTAAAACTGGGTATGGGAACACCCAAGAGGCACTCCATGGATCTTCTGATCACCAAACATATTCTTTCCTGCCCCACTGAGCAGAAGTGCCTGAGCAACAGCCACAGTTTAGAGTTCGTGGGATTCTTACTGTGTCCCCTCATGGAAGTGGCCCCTTCTAGACTGCAAGAATGGGAAGCACTAATTGCCTAAGAGGGTCACTGGGAGTGACCTTTAGTTTCCAGACCCAGGTACTGTACCTACTGGGGACAGGGAGTAGCACCATATAATGGTTCTTAATTTAGGGTATCATGGATGATGGTATCCCAACCTTACAATGTATTAACTCTAAACTGATATCTTGGCTGGTCTTATAAAAACTGTTCTACCAGGCTGGTAGCTTCTAGGTGATGAAATATGTGAAAGAACCAGTGGATCCCATTACCGTGTATTAACTACCGCACCTCTGTTGCTGTAAAGCAAGACCCTTAGCTTTGATCCCTTGCTGATACTGAACAATCTATAAGGTATCAGACAGTGATGCTGGCCCCATATTAGGAAAGATAAACCCATATAAAGGACATGTAGTTGCCCTGGTCAAGATGATAACTGTCCCTTCTAGTGTGCAAGAGATCTAATGGAATCAAGTTGCAGCCAAGTGACTGGTTAGTTTCCTTAGGAGATGATGCTGTATCGGCGGTTCAGTGTCAGTCTCTGCCGCTGACAAGTCAGACTTTAAGCAGAAGCAAGATCAACTGTTGGACCAATGCATAGCCTCCTTCCCTGGTTACTCTGTGAATGCACTCATTGTACCAACACTCAGGCAGCTGATGACAGAGGCCTTAGCCTGCACGACTCTTAAACCCTTGAGATCAACTTGTACTCCCCCTTCTAATCACAGCTTCAACATCTCTGTCACCACTACATACACACATGCCTTCCCTCACTATTCTTGCCCTGGTCTCGACAGTGACATGTGGGTGCCCTACCTGGCCCCATGGTCCTGATCCTCACAGAAATGATTGCTCCTCTCGTATCCTTTATAATGGGACTCTCCTCACCCTCCTTCCTCATCTTTCTCTTCTGAGCCAAGACTTCATCTTTGATAAGGAAGAATTGTTGGCCCTAATTGGGGTCACTAGCAAACTCCTGAACTGGGGGGCTCTAGTGTCTGATCCCTTCACTCAACACACAATGGGTGTCCCAATGCCTCGGTCCTCAGAGGTGGTAAGGTGATGAAAGACTGAGCCCTACCCTCTTATCCATAAAGAAAAACTGAGACCCCGGCTAAATAGGATTGAGATCTAAGGATACCAAAACAGAGTGGTGTAAGCTTGGGGTTTTGGAAAGAGAGGGACTGTGAACTAATAGGGGATTGGGAAAGAATTCCCACACTGAAGAAAATGAGCCAGTAGAAAGAAGCTTCTCCCATACTGGGTGAAAATGAGTGATTATTTGTCCTCTGGGCCCAAATCCCACAAAAAGTCTAGGCCTGGGTATGCTGGTCTCTTAAATGACAGAGGGACAAAGTCAACAATTTCTAATTTCGGAAATCAGTGAGAGCAGGTATCATTTTTTGGTGAAAAGTGATAAGTTTGAGAAAACTTATGTCATATATTTTCCCAAGACATGCTCAATGGAAAAGTATTTCTCTTTGAGTACTTTAAAAGCTCACAACTGTCTAGGAAACAAGATGCTCTCCCCTAGGGTGCCTTCTTCCCACAAAATATCTCAGCTACATCTGGCCCATCTTACCTACTTCCCTGGGACCTTCTCCAGTCCAAAGAGAGGCCAGCCCCTCCTCTCTGCTGCAGGAGCTTGATGCATCCTAATTCTTCAACCAATTCCTTTCCACTGGCTCTTTTCCCTCTGTCTATAAGCCTTCCCAATAACCACACTTGAAGGTCAGGGATGCCAAGTTGCACAACTGCACAAGGCACCATTGAATCATAGTCTATGTGAATGGCGCCTCCTGGAGTTAATAAAATGAATGAACAATGATGAATGGGGAAAGGGGGCATTTCCTCTGCTCACTAGGTGGAGCTCAGGCAGTTTTCAACTATGTGACGTGGCAATGGCTCAGAGACTGACTACAGCAATTCAGCAAACACTACTATTTCCTTAGCTAAGTAAACCTTTATTATAAGCGTCCTAGGATTATAGACTCAGATTCAAAAAGAAGCTTTGGGTTTGCATATCTTCAGTTTAAAACATCTCCAGTGGAAAGAGTATAATTCCCGCTTAAAGAGCTCAGTGAGTTGCTCATGCATTCATTCAGGAAGCATTTATTAACCACCTGCTACATGTCAGGCACTGTGCTCCCTGCTGAACATTCAGACAAGGATAAAAAGAAAGAAAAAACAATCCAACAGGAGGAAATAACCCTTATAAATATATATATGCACTCAATATAGGAGCACCTAAATATATAAAAAATTTCTTGGTGGACTTTAAGGGGGAGATCAACAGCAACACAATCACAGTGGGGGACTTTAACACCCCACTGTCAGCACTGGACAGATCATCAAGACAAAAAATCAACAGGGAAACATAGACCTTAAATGACTCACTAGATCTAATGGGTTTAATTGACATTTACAGAACATTTCATCCCAAAGCTGCAGAATACACATTTTTCTAAGTGCACAAAGAACATTCTAAAAAAATAAAGCACATGTTAGGGCATAAGGCAAGTCTCTACAAATTCAAGAAGATTGAAATCATATCAAGCATCTTCTGAGATCACAATGCCATGAAACTAGAAATCAACCACTATAAAAAAATTTTTAAAAAACCTCAAAAATATTCAAACACATGGAGGCTAAATAGCATGTTATTAAACAGTGAATGGGTTACCAATGAGATCAAGGAAGAAATCAAATACTTCTTGGAAAAAAACGAAAATTAACAGACAACAACCCAAAATCTATGGGACACAGCGAGAGCAGTCCTGAGAGGAAAGTTCATAGCATTACAGGCCTATGTCAAGAAACAAGATAAAGCTCTACTAAACCATCTAACACAATAACTAAAAAAATTAGAATGAGAACACCAAGAAAAGCCCCAAGGAAATAGAAGGAAGGAAATAAAGATCAGAGCAGAAATTAATGACATAGAGACTAAAAAATCAATGAAACCAAGAGCTGGTTTTTTGAAAAGATAAATAAGATTGATGCACCTTTAGCCAGGCTCACCAAGAAACAAACAGAGAGGACCCAAATAAATAAAATCAGAAATGAAAGCGGTGATATAACTGACCCAACAGAAATACAAACGAGGAAAAAACAAGATGGCAGCGTAGGTAAAAGCTGCGCCCGCCGCCTCCCGCAGCCACATCGAAATTACAACTGAAATACAGAACCACCGTCACTCAGAGCCTCCTGAAATCTGGCTGAATGGAAGCCCCACAACCAGGGAACTGAGGAAGCACCGAGACCGGGAGGAGGGGCGGAGATGCGGGCGGGTCGGGGCTGAATCCCAGAGACGCGGCCGCGGGCCCACACCCGGTGCTGCAGGTTAAACCCAGGAGGGAATGTTGGCTGCGGAGGTTTCCCAGAGGAGCGAGCGCTCCCAGCCCCACAGAGGCCCCCAGCCCAGGGCTCCAGGGCAGGGAAGAGACGTCCCCACAACTCTGGGCTGTGAGACCAGCGGGGACTGTCCCTGAGGGTCGCGGAGGCTGCGGGAGCCCCAGCAGCTCCTCTAAAGGGCCCGGCGCAGACTCACTCGGACGCTCCCTCTGAGCCCAGCGCCGGGAGCAGCCTGAAAGGACCCGGGACACTCGGGGAGGAACTAACCTGCCTGAGATCCGGGCGAGAGGCGGAGGGCGGCTTCCTCCCGGGCAGAAGGGCTGGCGGAGGCCATGGCTCCTGTGGCGAGTCCTCCCCACACACAGCCGGCAGGCAGGCGCCATATTTGAGTCGCCAGCACCTGACTCGCACCGTTGGCCCCGCCCCGTGATTCCCGGAGGCCCCGCCCCTCCCCACCTGCAGCTCATCCAGGCCCTTTCCAGGGGCTTTTCTGTGCAAGTGGCCTCTCTATTCTCATGCTTAGGACTTTCCTAAAATCTCTCAAACAAGCAGCAGCAGGCCCCATACAGCTTGATAAGTGGCCCCAGGCCTGGCACTAGCCGCAGCTGCATTGGCTCATAGCTTGGCCTCTCCTGGACACCTCCAAGCCCAGCACAAGTAGCAGCCAACTACGGTTTGCTGAGTAGCTCATGCTGGGTGGCCCTGGGCAAGGCACTGGCAGAGGCTGATTTGCACCTCCTGGGAGGCCCCAGAGACAGTGCACCTGGTGGTCAGACTCGACCATGCTGGATTACAACCCTACCACAGCCACGAGTGACACGCTCAAGGGGTGCACTTGGTGAGCACCAAAGCCCCACTGAAGTAAATCCTGCTCCATAGGGGTGTCTCCAGCACAGCAGCTCTTTGGCTATAGCTGCATCTGGTCCTCACAGCTGATTGGCCTGGGGGTCAGTTCCTCCCAGGGACGCCAACAGCAACCAAGGCTCAACTACAACAGGACAGTGTACACAGCCCACACAGGGGAGCACCTAGAAGGCCCAGCTCAGGAGACTGGGGAGGCTGAGCCACTGGACCCTACAGGACACCTACTACACAAAGCCACTCTACAAATTCCAGGAGACACAGCAGCTCTACCTAATACATAGAAACAAACACCTGGAACCAGCCAAAATGTGGAGGCAAAGAAACATGTCACAAAGGAAAGAACAGAAGAAATCTCTAGAAGAGGAACTAAATGAAATAGATCCAAGCAAGCTAACAGATAGAGAGTTCAGAATTTTGGTTATAAGGATGTTTAAGCACTGTTAGGGAAATAACTGAGAAAATCGATAACATAATAAAGTACAATTTGAAATGAAAGCTACAGGAACTGAAATGAAGAATAATTTACATGGAATCAACAGTAGAGTAGAGGACGCTGAGAATCAAATCAGCAATTTGGAACATGAGGAAACAAAAAACACCCAACCAGAAGAGCAAAAAGAAAAAAGAATCCAGAAATAAGAAGATAGCATAAGGAGCCTCTGGGACAACTTCAAGAGGCCCAACATTCATATTATTGGGGTGCCAGAAGAGGCAGAAAGAGACCAAGAAATTGAAAACCTATTTGAAAAAATAATTACAGAAAACTTCCCCTACCTGGGGAAAGAAATCGACTTACAAGTCCAGAAAGCACAGAGGATCCCAAACAAGAGGAACCCAAAGAGGCCCACAGCAAGACACATCATAATTAAAATGCCAAAGGTTCAAGACAAAGAGAGAATCTTAAAAGCAGTAAGAGAAAAGCAATTAGTTACCTACAAGGGAGCACCCATATGACTGTCAGCTGATTTCTTAATAGAAACTTTGCAGGCCAGAAGGGAGTGGCAAGAAATATTCAAAGTGATGAAAAACATGGTGGAACTACAACCAAGACTGCTCTACCCAGCAAAGCTATCATTTAGAATTGAAGGTCAAATAAAGAGCTTCACAGATAAGAAAAAGCTAAAGGAGTTCATCACCACCAGACCAGCACTACAGGAAATGTTGAAGGGTCTTGTTTAAGAAGAAGCTAATGAACAAAAGAATCTGAACTAAATAGATCCAGAGACATTGACACATGCAACAGACAATCATATTTCAGAGGAAAGAGGGAAAGGGGGTGGAGGGTGGGAAGAGATTAACCAAAGAAGTTATATGCATATATGCATAACCCATGGACAGAGTCAATAACAGGGTGAAGGCCTGGGGAGGGGGTGGGAGCAAAGTGGAGGGGGTCAATTGCGGGGGAAAATGGTATACCTGTAATACTCTCAACAATAAAGATAAATTTAAAAAGTAAAAAAAAAAAAGAAATACAAACAATTGTAAAAAATAGTGTGAGAAACTATATGCCAACAAACTGGACAGCATGGGGAAATGGACAAATTCCTAGAAGCATACAACCTTCCAAAGCTGAATCAGGAAGAGGCAGAAAACCTGAATAGGTGGATAACAACTAATGAAATTGAAGCAGTAATCATAAAAATCCCAGCAGTCAGGCATGGCTCAGCGGTTGAGAGTCAACCTAGGATCCAGGTGATCGGGGTCCGATTCCTGGTCAGGGCACGTGCCCTGGTTGCGGGCTCCATCCCCAGTGAGGGGCTTGCAGGAGGCAGTTGATCAATGACTCTCTCGTCATTGATGTTTCTAACTCTCTATCTCTCTCCTTTCCTCCCTCTGAAATCAATAAAGATAATGTTTAAAATAAAATAAAATAAAATAAAATAAAATCCTCAACAAAATACTAGCAAACTGGATCCAGCAATACATTAAAAAGATCATACACCATGACCAAGTGGGATTTATTCCGGGAATGCAAGGCTGGTACAACATCCGCAAACCAATAAATGTGATACATCACATAAACAAAATGGACAAAAATCATATGATCATATTAGACGCAGAAAAAGCATTCGACAATATCCAGCACCCATTTCTGATAAAATCTCTCAGCAAAGTAGGAACAAAGGGATCATACCTCAACATAAAGGCCATATATGACAAATCTACAGCCAACATCATACTCAATGGTCAAAAACTAAAACCATTTCCCTTAAAAACAGGAACAATACAGGGGTGTCCACTTTCACCACTCTTATTCAACATAGTACTGGAAGTGCTTTCCATAGCCATCAGACAGGAAGAAAACATAAAAGGTATCCAAATTGGAAAGGAGGAAGTAAAACTGTCATTATTTGCAGGTGACATGATATTGTATGTAGAAAACCATAAAGACTCCATCAAAGTACTACTAGATTTGATAAAGGAATTTGGCAAGGTAGCTGGATACAAAATTAACATCTGGAAATTGATGGCATTTTTAGACACCAACAATGAACTCTCAGAAAGAGAAACTAAAAAAAAATACCATTTACCATTGCAACTAAAAAAATAAGATACCTAGGAATAAACTTAACCAAGGATGTAAAAGACCTATGCTCGGAAAACTACAGGACACCGGAAAAGAAACAGAGGAAGATATAAACAAGTGGAAGAATATACCATGCTCATGGATTGGAAGAATTAATATCATTAAAATGTCCATACTACCCAAAGTAATTTATAGATTCAATGCAATTCCTATTAAAATACCAACAGCATACTTCACAGAGCTAGAACAAATATTCCAAAAATTTCTATGGAACCAAAAAAGACCCTAAATAGCCACAGTAATATTGAGAAAGAAGAACAGAGTGGGAGGGATCACTTTACTAGATATCAAACTATACTACAAAGCCATTGTAATCAAAACAGCCTGGTATTCGTACAACAACAGACACATAGATCAATGGAACAGAACAGAGACGTCAGAAATAGACCCATGCAATTATGGTTAGTTAATATTTGGCAAAGGAGGCAAGAGCGTACAATGGAGTAAAGACAGTCAATAAATGGTGCTGGGAAAATTGGACAGCTACATGCAGAAAAATGAAACTAAGTCACCAACTTACATCATACACAAAAATAAACTCAAAATGTATAAAAGACCTAAATGTAAGTTGCAAAATCATAAAAATCCTGGAAGAAAACATAGGCAGTAAAGTCACAGACATCTCACATATTGGAATTTTCACTGATACATCTCCTAGGGCAAGAGAAACCAAAAAAAAAAAAAAAAAAAAAAAATTAACAAATGGGACTATATCAAACTAAAAAGCTTCTGCAGGCAAAAGAAATCAACCTCTAAATATAAAGGAACCCCACGGTATGGGAGAACATAGTTGCCAAGGATGAATCTGATAAGGGGCTAATTTCCAAAGTGTACGAAGAGCTCACAAGCAGAGATAAAAGCATGTTCTAGGGCCCTGTGGGGTGTCTGAGGAGGTGAATGATGAAGACCAGTGTGGCTGGACCAGTGTGAGCAAGGATGAGTGTGGAGTGAGATGAAGCTGGAAAAGTAGGGTGGGCCAGACCTGGTAAGCCTTAGAGGCTATAATAGGAATTTTGGTCTTTATTCCAAGAATAACTGGAAGTCACTGAAGGGTTATAAGCAGAGATATGACATGATCATATCTGTACTTTAAAATAATCACTTTTTAAAAAAACTTCATTGTTGCAAGTTTTACAGTATAAACATCTGACTTCTCTAGCAGGCTGATCATAGAAATCAACATTTACTAAAAGTATTTTAAACATATTACATGCATTAATTCCTTTAGTCCTCCCAACAACCCTTGAGGTAGGCCCTAATATTATTCCCATTTTACAGATGAGAAAAATAAGGTATGAAAGACTTCAGTCACACAGTCAGGAAACATCAGAGCCAGGACTCAGGCACCAATCTGACTTCAGGGCCTGTCCTCTTAGCCACTACACTACACTACCTTCAAGGCAAGGAAAATTATAAACTCAGAAGGAGGAAAAAAACCTCACATCTTTTGTTTTATTATTGAGTTGTAAGTGTTCATCATGTATTCTACATACAAGTCCCTTATTAGATATACAATTTGCAAAAATTTTCTGTCATTCTGTGGGTTGTCTTTTCACTTTCTGATGGTGTCCTTTGCAGGTCAAAAGTTTCTAATTTGGATTAAGTTCAAATGGCCACTAGATTTTGAGCTGAAGTGGTGGACGTCGCTTGCTGGGCCAAGCCTTTCATCATCAGTAAGAGAGTCTGTAGAGCTCTCTTTAAAAGGTGACCGGAAATATTTGAGTTGGTGATGGCCCTGTCAGCTTGGGTCCCTGAGAGACTACAGTGAGCAGAGCCCCTCTGCCAACCCATGAACGATACGTAGCCTGAGAGAGAAATAAATCTTGGTCATTTAAGCCACTGAGATTTGAGGATTATTTATTACCACAGTATAACCAAGCCCATCATGACCGATACACGTCTTTTATAACTTCACTAATTGTCAGCATATTATCAAATGAGAACTAAAACACTTTAAAATATATATCAGTTTAAATTAAGTGAGTTTACAATCTCAGCTCTGAGCACTTTATGTTTGAACCCATATTCAGTCAAGAATTTTAAATAGTGGTTTCATGATATGGGAAAATGCCCTTGCTACAGTAAATGGGGAAAAAAGTTTTCAATTTCAAGACAAAGTGTTAGAATGTTAACAGTGGTTATGCCTCCCTGTTGGATTGTATTTTTATTTTTTCTTCAGAAGTTATCTGTATTTTTACAATTTTATACTCAGAAAATAATTTTCTTTCATTTAAAACATTTCTACCTTAGAAATGGCATTTACATTTGTTTTGTTTTCTAATATATTTTTTTAATTGATTTCAGAGAGAGGAAGGGAGAGGGAGAGAGATAGAAACGTCAATGATGAGAGTCATTGATTGGCTGCCTCCTGCACGCCCCTGACTGGGGATCGAGCCCGCCACCCGGGCCTGTGCCCTGACCAGGAATCGAACTGTGACCTCCTGGTTCATGGGTCGATGCTCAACCACTGAGCTATGTCGGCTGGGTTACGTTTGTTTATTACTAGACAAAAATCTAGCATGAAAAATATTTGCCATTCTATATACTTTTATGTGGCCATCTAACAATGTTTATAGAAAATCACGACAAGAATTGTTGCCCCATAATCAACAGAATATATTTTGTATCATATTTTTAAAAATTATTTTATATTTCAATTACAGTAGACATTCATATTATTTTATATTCGTTTCTGGCATACAACATAGTGGTTAGACAATTATATAATTTATGAAGCGATCCCCCTGATTATTCCAGTACCCACCTGACACCATACAGTCATTACAATATCATTGACTATATTCCCTATGCTGTACTTTACATCTTCATGACTATTTTGTTACTACCAATTTGCTGTACCATATTTTTTTAAGCGATTAACCAAAAGAACACAATTTTGCATGCTCTGAATATCAGTGCAATAGACCACACTAATTTCATGTTTTTCGCTTAATTTCTGGATTCAGGAGTTAGGTATCATCATCACAAATACAGGTTTATTTAAATGAGTCACAAGCTATTAATATTCTGCAAGATCCTGGATACTTCAAGATATAATATAATATGGCTTTTATCTCAAGATGGTGGAGAATATATGCATAGGTAATGCATATATAAATAAGTATAACTTTATTGAGCCAGAGGTAACCAGGATAGATGCCATCAAGAAACATCTGGAAGATGCTAGGCAGATAGAGCCAGATTGAAATCCATGAAACAGAGAAGTCCCAAAGCCAGTTGGAAGAGGAGATGGCACTGTCCTCATTAAAGGGAAGTGACGTGGAATAAACTAGCCCAGATATATGGTGACTCAACCTAAATCTTCAAAACATTAACTTGATTTCTGGAAGGGGAAGCAGATGTATTTTTTCCTCAGCTCTCTACAGTTCTGCAAATTTGGTTATATCGCCCGGTGGGAAATGGCCTTGACTTTCTCTCTTCTCCCTCCTGACTAGTCACTCCTTTTCCATAGGGTTTGTGTTTTCCTAACACTTTCATTACCTGGGATCAGAAAGTGATTATGTGCCCAACTTGACTTAGCTCATTACACAGACGTTTCCTGACCTGTACCAGCTACTTCTTTCCAAGATCTACTTTTTCTGTGTTTTCCTAACACTTTCATTACCTGGGATCAGAAAGTGATTATGTGCCCAACTTGACTTAGCTCATTACACAGACGTTTCCTGACCTGTACCAGCTACTTCTCTCCAAGATCTACTTTTTCTGTTTGATGAAGCAAAATTTGACTGACGAGATGACAGTGCAGGTAAGTAAACGCTGAGTCAGGGTAATAGCAGGAATATTGTCCTTTCCCCCCTCCTTTCTTCCCTGAATTACACAGTGCAGATTTTGAGTCAAAACTTAAGCATTCAGGAACAGAAACTTTTCTTTTTGAGGAACAGAAACTTGATTTTCATTTCTTAATTTTTATAAATATTGTGGAGACTTTCACTTTGAGGCTGCTGATTGTGTGTTGGGTAAGAAGTGTAGCTCAGAGCCCCCACTCCCTAAACTAGGGAACTAGTCTCCATCAGCTCCTGAAAGACGGAGATCTTTCACCCTAGAGAATCCCTGCGGTGAAGCTCCTGAGTGGAGGGAGCAGTGGAATTAGTTTCTGAGGACAGAGTGCGAAGCACAGATGTGTGTGTTTCTATATCCTGGTCAAGAAGAACTGAGGAGAGCTGGTTAGCTGGGATTCATGTAACCCCAAAGGCTACTTTGCCAAAAATGTTTCCTGGTATAGTACATCAGGAGCTGCCAGCAGGTGAAAAGACAGGAAATATGGAAACACGGGCTGTAGCTCCTAGCTCTACATCCAGCCTCAGTGGCTGCAAAGCTTTCAGTAAATCAGAGCTTGGAGGAACAGCAGGATTCCCAGTTCACCTTTGTACGTTTGATTTCATTGTGACAATTTGTCCAAAGTGTAGTGCTGATGAGACTAAGAGTGTCATCTCAAAGATGCCCCTGAGGTTAAACCTACACCCACGGTCCCTTGCTACTCTGCCCGCCAGTCCACGCTAGGACGTGAGAGGGTTTAGTTTAGTGCAACCCATCACCACGGCTGCCTGGGAGGAAGAGTGGTACGTGGAAGGCCTGAGCACACAACTGGAAGGCTCGTCCTTACTAACCGTGGATTTGCGGGCCCAGGTTCTTTAGGAGGCTGGTCTAAAGAATGACTGACATTTAACTTTTCTATCTCTGAAAGTCTAAACCCATGGGTTCCCCAGGCAATGGAATGTAATAGATCTTTATTCACTGTTTAACAAATATTGATTGCACGCTTTCTAAATGCCAATGTGTTGGCTCTGGGGCTTTGATGTCAATGAAAATATGGTCGCAGGCCTCATTGATTTTACAGTCTAATGTTGCCAAAAGACATGAATCAAAGTTATCACCAAAGCAAATGTGGAAAACTCAACCGTGACAAGAAGAGGAGCTAGGAGGCACTAAGGAACCCTACAATGGGGAAGGGGAGGGAAAATGACTTAGCCAGGAGAGTCAGGGAATGCTTTCCCGAGGAAGCAGCATGTAAGCTGAGACCCAAAGGATAAGTCGGTGTTAACTAGGCAAAAACAGAACTTTAGCAGGTTGTAGATAGAAGGAATCGCATGTGCAGAGGCCTGTGGTAGGAGGGGCAGAGAACGTTTGAGAAATAGAAAGCCAGTATGGCTGGAGTAGAAACAAGAGACCACATGGTACAAGACGAAGGTGGAAAGGTAGGTAATTACCAGACCCAGCCTCAGTAATTACCAGACCCAGACCATGGTAAAAGGATTCAGCTTTAGAGGAAGATGTGTATTTTGAAAAGATAAATCTAGTTTCAATATTAGAGAGGAATGAAGATGGTTACAAATAAAATATTAGTAGTTTATTGTGTGGGCCAAGCAAGAGAAAATGATACTTTGAACTAGAGTGCTGCTATGAAAATGGGAAAAAAAAAAAATGAATGAATTACAGAGTAATTTAAGAGGTAAAATAAACATGATTTGGTAAGGAATTGGGTAAAGAAAGCAAGAGAGAGAGAAATATCAAGGAAACCTTTCTAGCTTGCACATCTGGGTGTGCAATGATAGGGAACACTGTAATGCGGGTGGGGAAAGGAGACTATGAGTTTGGTCTTGTACACGTTGAAAGGATATCAAGTAGGTAGCGGGCATGTGGGTCTGGAGCTCAGAGAAAGGCCTGGATTGGAGACACAACTTAATGAGTCAACTACATATAAGTGGTAGTTGAAACTACATATGTGGGTGAGGTTGTTTACATAAGAGCCTAAGAAGAAAGCCTATGAGTGGGCAATATGAATTCTAACTTTAAAGACTGGTTAGAGCTTGATAATTCTCCAAAGATGAGAGGAGTGATCAGAGAGAAAGAAGATAAGCCAGGAGGTGTGGTGCTACCAAAGCAAGAGAAGAAACTCTCAGTGGTTTGGGAAAGAGGTCAAAACTCTCAAAGGTTGCTCAGAGTCAAGCAGAATGAGAACCGAAAATGTCCGTTGAATTTAGTGACATGGAATTACTGATGACCCCAGAAAAATTTGTTTTAGTGACATGATAGAGCTAGAAAATAAATAGAAAATGGTGGAAGAGTTTGAAAGTTTGAAGGGAATGGCAAAGTTCTGAACTTGTAATTTTGGAGAACTAAAGAGTGAGAGTGGGCTGGAGAAACATCATAGGACTGCTGCATAGTTTTGAGGGCTCACTTGAGACTGGAGTTTGTAAATTTATAGTTAAAATCTGCCCTATTGTGAGACTTCCCCCAATGGTCCTCAGCTACTTGAATGCCAGCTGATAATTGGGTTCATCCAAGGTTGACATGCATTGAAAAGATAGAAGATCAGAGAGTTTGATCTATTGAAAAGGGTGCTGTTAAAATGATGTACCACAAAGTCTAATTTGGATGATAGAGGAAGAAAAGAAAGGAAAAGCTACTGGTTTGGAAAATCATACACTAGTGTAGGGGCACATGGGTCCTGATAAGATCAAAGAACCATTGAAGTAGTAGTTGAACAAGCAACACAGGAGGAGAGGAGGCTGTAGGCAGAGAGTGGGATATTTGAATTAATGACTTTGGAAGCGGCACAGCACAGTTGATCAGACACAGGATCCAAGGGACTCTGTGGCTGAACAAGGGTGGAAGTCACTAAAGATGAAAGGCCTTGGGTTTGACTCCATCCAGTCTCTTTCAGTTGCAGTTGATAGAAAACCCAAATTAAACTTGAAAAGGGACTGCAGAAGCTTGTGTTATTAAAAAGTCGAGGGATAGTTTAACTTCAGGCACAGCTTTTATGGTGTCATCAGGATTGGGACTCTCTCCATCTTTCAGCTCTGCGGTCCTCTGCATGGGCTCAGACCTCAGGTAAGCTCCTCTCTAGCGGTAGCAAGACAGGTGCCAGCAACTCCTTTCATCCTCACCAGTCCAAGAGGAGCAGGAGAGAATAAACCTAACTAGGCCTAAGCCCTGGGCCTTACTCTGACTGGCCCAAATTTGAGTCACATTCCCTTCTCTGAACCAATCCCTGTGATTCTAGGCACATATTGCTGGGGTTGGCCAGACCTGAGTCTCATATCCACTTGGCAGATGGTTCAGCAAAAGAAAAAGGGGGTGTTGTTACCAGAAGAGTCAATGTCTGCTGGCCAGCAAAAACAACAGATGTCTTTCTTCTTCTGCAGTGTTGAGCAGATCATTCCTGAGGTTATTCAAGTGGCAACAGAGCTTGGGGTGGAGAGGAATCCCACAAATCCAGTCTTTGATGCAAGAGGAGGCATGGCCTGGCGTCAGTGACTTCATACGCACAACAGAACTTCGAGTGTTAGTACAAGTGCCTTTTGATAACTCTTCCACACTAAAAGATCTTTGAGGGCAAAGGAGTTTGTATCCCTGGTACCTACTAGTAGACCTGGTACTCAAAATATTCCTATAAATAAGTGGATGGATGGATGGATGGATAAATGAATGGATAGTAAATGATAACTGATGAATGAACAAATGAACCACTGTAATTGAATATATCTTAGGAATAAGCTCACAGTATTTGATGGAAAGTATTTAACAAACAAACGCCTTTTCAAAACGTATCTCTTCTGTTCACTTAGGTCAAAAATGGAGCACTGTGAAAAACAACATACACTTGGAAGTCACACAAACCTAGATTTGAACCTTGGCTCTGTGTGAACCTTGTGCAAATTATTTAGCTGCCCGAAGTCTTAGTTTCCTCATCCATAAAATTGGGCAATGTTAGGGTGCCATCTAAAGGGGGAAAGGCCAATGAAACAATCTCCCAAGGGTATCCATACGTAACATTTATTATTTTTATAAATTTATTACAGATAGGGCCTAGCTCTCAGCCTGACAGAATTTAAAAGGCTTCATTTCTTCAGCACATGGAGAGGGAAGACATTTGCCAGACAGAGGCTCACATTAACCAAACCAG